>NC_064560.1:192407962-192714837 GCF_937001465.1 Orcinus orca
AGGGTACCCCATGGAATCCAGGGCCCCTGAATCTCCAAGTGACCCTCTCTGGGGCTTTACTGAAAGTGAAAAATGAGTATGGGCCTTTCTGGTGGGGTGTATTTGTGTGTGTGTGTGTTTCTTCACTGTTTCTTTTGAGTCTTGAGAGTTCTAGGATCTTATCTTATTTGGTGCTCACAACTCATACCTTAGACAGAGTTCTTTACTGGTTTTTAAAACACAGAAAAAAGGAGGCTTTGGAGTCCTGGAATTTGCCGAAGGCTGAAGAATGAGCTAGGGACTTGAGGTCCCAGCCCCCAGCTCAGTACTCTGACCCTTTCCAGAAAACAAATACCGACACACACACACAGAAAGAGAGAGGAGAGGAGAATGGTTTATATATGAGATATTCCAAGAGAGAAAAAACGGGCAGGGCTCGTCAGCATTTATATATATGGGGCCGTGTTCATCATTGCCATATTCATGGTACTGAAATACTAGAAACCCAGACGGCCTACTTCCCAATTAACAAATAACTAGGGAGCCCCTGCTGATAGACAGACCCTGTGCCTTTGAGGCACGGCCCTAAATTGAAGAAGTCTTACCTCAGGCAAATTCCTGGGAACAGTGGACTGCCAACAAACAAAGAAACCAGACAACTGCAAACAAAAGTGAGTTCAAGAAAAAAATCCTCTTGGGATAAGTAATTGGGATGGGGAACCTTGGAGCTGAGCCTGAAGGATGAAGGGAACCACCACTGCGACAGCAGTTTCGGCAGGGGGTCAGTGGAGACATCGCCATGGCACAACCAGGGACATGGCTGCCCACGTGCACTGCCTCTCCCGTGGGGGGTGTTTCTCCAGAGGGCGAACGGGAATCTACTGTCAGGGTGCGGAGCTCTAGCTTGCTTTTTTCTTTCTCCTTGTTCTCCATTTGCCAAGTTTCCCACCACAAGCACATATTTTTACAATCAGACAGAAAACCAATAAGTTCTCTTTTAACCTCTGGAGGCCCTTTCCAGGAGTTCCCAGCCTGCCCCAGCTCACCTCATCTGCGGGTCTGGGAGCACAGTGGAGGCCCCCGTGATGCCAACGGGGACCCACGGGTGTCCAAACACATGCCCCCAGGCTGAGGTTGGTGCTGCCTTCTCCCTGATTGGATTTAAAAGCGCAGGGTCATTTCACACCCCAGGGGCAGGGTCTGCTTCTGTGTCTGCAGAGTAGGGTGCTAGAAGCCATACCTTACCTAATTTTGCCCCATTGGCTAGCCATCTCCTGTTGTTACACTTCAATTCATTTTGCATAATTGTTATGGGCTGAAGTTGGGCGGAAAGTCATTTTCTTTGCCAAGTAAAGCGCCATGAGAATCAGCGTTCCTTGACATTAAGATCTCAGGGGATAGAAGGCTTTAAACAAGCGGTGTGGATGTCAGCTGCAGGGATGGGCCCTTTTTCATGATACAACGATGTCTGTTCCTGTGAATGAAATGCTACATCTCTGGGGAACACTACATAGGTGGCAACAACTCCCTGGCAGGGAGGGGCCACGGTCACCATTGATGGAGCACCAACTGTGTACCGGATGTTGGATCACCAGCCCAAAGAACTTCTTTCTTTGCATCAAAATGGGAAGAATTTTAGGTGGTTTTTAAAGTGGGATGGGAGCCTGAGTCAGCCCTGAGCATGAGGCGGGCCTCTACAAGGTCCTTGGATAGTCATTGAACCAATGTGTCAATATCACCCCTCTACCCTTCAGTGTCTTTGGACTGTGGTCCTCCCCGACTGGTCCCTGTGCCACCTCCTTGTCCATCAATCCTGGTTTTACACTTTTTGATCAAGTACTGCAGGTCATGGCCACACGCGGTCGCCTCCAGGCTTTTACTCGTTCTGCTCCCTCTGAAATGCCCTTTCCCTTCCCTGTTCCCTGCCCTTCACCCTCATCTGGATTACTCCTGTATAATTATGTTTACTTGATGGTTCCCCCCCCCTCCCATTAACTGTGAACTACTTGAGACCAAGAGCTGTGTCTCATTCATTTCTCTAGTTGCGCCCTTGGCACAGTGCCTGGCACAGAGACAGGTCTCAATATTGAGTGAATGGATGAATAAATGACTAATTATTGGCCTGAACTCAGAAAGCCGGGACCAAATGACGAACAGTTGACCTCCCCCATGTCCTGGGCCCAAGCAAACTTCTGGGGAGGCGATCAAAAAATGTTTGCATATTAGTAATGGGCAAAGCCCATGCTGCTGGGCACCGAGCAAGTACCACACTGTGAGATGTCCCTTCCCTCCTCAGTCCTGTGCAGCCTCCCGGGTCTGGAGTTCTGGCTGGGAGAGAGGGCCGTGTGACTTCCCAGGGGGATTCGGTTATTTGCCCTCTTGCATGAATTAACAGTACGATTTTTCCTTTATTTTGGAGAAGGAAAAGTACTCTGCCTGAAGGCTTGGCTTCCCGGGAGTTTCCAGAAACAGATTTTCTAGAAATTGCCCAATTCTGCTAGAATCCTTGTCATTGTTTAAAACTGACTCCTGCCAAGGGAAAGGAAAAGAATTGCAGACAATCCCTGGTCTGAACCTCAGAGATCATCAAACCAACATCCCTGCCCACGTAAGGACTTTGCAACATCTGGCGCAGTGATCTTCCTGTCTCTGCTAGTGGAGACTTCACGCAGATCATCTGGACAGATGGTTTACCTCACCACACCCACAACCCCACTGGGAAAGAAGACAAACAACAAAGATAACCCTGGTGGACCCTCCCAACCACTTCCAGGGGAGGAGTGTGATGGGGACATCCTATAGTGGGAAGCTATTTTCTCTGGTCACTGTCATGGCCCCGTTTGTGTGCACAGCCCTTTAGGGTTTGGACAGTCCTTTCTCAACCAGAGCACATCTGGTCTTCACAGTGACCTCGTTAGGCCAGCTAGGCAGGGATCATTTTTAGATGAGGCTTAAAACTGCTTAGTAACCTGTCCAAAATCACAGAGTAAGGCAAAACCAGACTGCGTCGTGTAGCCCTCACTGCCCACTCACATCAATCCCAAATACCTATGCCTTGTCATGTTTATATAACATTGTAAAAATCATAGCTCCATTAAAGTCATAGCACTCGTCAGCATAGGGAAACTGTTAGGAGTTTCATATGAAGTCCAGTTAAGAGGTTGTGATGACTCCTAGCTAGATAAACCAATAATCATCCTTCCAATAGACCAAGATCATCTTCTGGGCAGGGTATCTGCATTATGATGTCATGAGGCTGCATTGTAAGGTAAAGACCATCCTCCCCCCCTCCCCCACCTCATCTATTCATGTAACAAACATTGGTTGAATGCCCACCTGTGGCCTGGCCCTGCATGAGGGCCCAACAGAGGACAAGACTGAGAATCTGCCTGTGAGGAGACGTCCCAGCACAGGAGTTTGGACTTTGTTGTAAGGGCAGAGAGGAGCCTTTGCAGGATGAAAATGGGTCACATTGTCCCTTGAGTTGCAGTGTGGGAAGGGATCAGAGCTCGGGAGACCCTGTTGGCCTCAGTGGCACGGGTGCCAGATGGTGGTAGTCCACACCAGAGCAACTGCCGCGGGGAAGGATTCTCAGAATATTCAGAGAGTGGAACTGACAGTACCTGGTGGCTGGCTAAAGGATTTTGTGGCACCTGTTCTTGTACTTGTGCATGTCTCTTAAGCCCACTTTACTGCGAATTTCTCAAGAATGCTGTGCAAACAGGGCTGCCTAATTCGTCACTGTCTTACCAGAGCCCAGTACCATGCTGGGCACATAGTAGGTGCTCAATAAAACTTAGTCACGTATATGAATAAATAAATTGTATTTAACTTCACCAAACCGTAACTCTAAAAACTCTTTGAGCCCTGGGCTCCTCAAGAGTCAGGGTCTCTTCTATGCCTTAGGAATGCCAAGTGTCTGTCCGTCTGCTCGTTTTTTCCTGCTAAAATTTCCCCATTGATTGCTACCCACTTCCAGGAATACTGCGGGGAATGATGCCAAGGCTGGTAGCAGAGAGAGATGCTGAGAAACAGAAGGAATTCGGGTCCAAGCAAAAGGAGGGAGGACGTGTGGTGTAGTGGACAGTGGGCAGACGGTAGAGGCTCATGCTGTGGGACCTTGGGCAAGTTTTTAACCTCTCTGGGCCTTTAGGGGTTTTATCTGTAAAATGGGGCCCAGAGTTGCTACCTGACAAAATTGCTGTGAGCTCAAAGATAGAGAAAATATGCTTCAGTAAGATTCAGATAATTTCTATGGCATAAAATGAACTGCACTCAGAAGAAACACTGCCCCTGAATTTGGGAGATTACCCATAATGTAAACTATTGATGTATTCTCTGGGATTTTATTACTTTTTGGTGTGTGGAGGTGTTGATGGATGGTTTTAAAAAAAATCTTGCTTCCCTAAGTATACAGCACCGGATGTCCCAATTTCCACAAATAAAACCCTTCATTTCTTCCAGGTTTGAATAGTCAAAGGATGCTTCCCTGGAGACAGCTCTGCTAATTTTTTTTTTTTTTTTTTTTTTTTTGCAGGCATTAGAACACTATTTAAGGAGTGTACATTTTCCAGTAAAGCAAATGATAAAAACTTTTTTCCCCACAAAGTGTGAGATGTTGGCCATGTGAAGATGTGGGGAGAGACAGGATGCTGTGAGGGAGAACAAACACCCTATATAAGGTGCTTGCAACAGCCTTGGGGAAATATATAGAATTTAACACTTTGGAAACAAAAGAAAACTTCGTTGATGATAATTCCAGGAAGGGTGGTTTAAAAGCCAAAACTTAGTGCAAATAAAAATCCCTGGACCAGCTCCTCTGGAGCCCACAGTCCCTGCACAGGCAAATCAGTTTCAACAAATATATTGTGCGTCTCTTGTCTGCTGTGCAGCTAACCTTCACCTCAAATTCACTCTTGGCCAAGGATTGTACAAAGTGCCTTGCATTATCTCATTTAGTCCTCTCAACAACCCTTTGAAGGAGGTACGATTATCATCCTGGTTTTATTGATGAGGAAACAAAGGACAAAAAAAATTCAGTAACGTCCCCAAAGTCACACAGGGCATAGGTTAGCAGAGAAAGGACTTGACCCCAGATGTAGTGCAGAAACCAAGTCTGATTTTTCTTCTCCATGGCTGCAGCTGTAGACTCTCTTGAACTGGCCCAGGTTACTAAGAAGAGCAATTCACATTGGAGATTCACTGGGGAATGAGTTCAGCCTTAGGTAAAGAAGACCACAGTGGTGGTGGAGGGGGGCGAGTTTTTCCTACTAGGTCAGGAACAGAAAAACTGTGTCCATTGCCATCTGTAGTGAGGTTTCTTGTGTTTGTGTGATATGCTGGGAGGCATTTCTACTTCTGACCCCTGAGCATCTCAAATGACAGCATTTCGTTGTAAAGAACCCTCAGTGCGATTCTGCTGGAAAACTATGTACGTTTTATGCTGTTGAAATGGATTTTAATAGGTTGATTCTTAGGGAGTAAGGGCAAAAGCCTTTGTCTAAACCAGTAATGTAAGTCCTGAAACCTAGGATGGACTTGCTTGCCCAAGAGAATATGGTGGAAGCGGGGTTCTGGAACATCCGAGGTATGCGGGCCTCTCACTGTTGTGGCCTCTCCCGTTGCGGAGCACAGGCTCCGGACGCGCAGGCTCAGCGGCCATGGCTTACGGGCCCAGCCGCTCCGCGGCATGTGGGATCTTCCCGGACCGGGGCACGAACCTGTGTCCCCTGCATCGGCAGGCGGACTCTCACCCACTGCGCCACCAGGGAAGCCCCACAGCAGGGTTATTCTTAATAAGCAAAACAACCCAAATGCTCATCAGAAGGAGGATGGACAGATGACGGAATTCACCAACAAGAACGAAAAGACAGCAAAGATGCGGCTTCCCTGGTGGTGCAGTGGTTGGGGGTCTGCCTGCCAATGCGGGGGACGTGGGTTCATGCCCCGGTCCGGGAGGATCCCATGTGCCGCAGAGCGGCTGGGCCCGTGAGCCATGGCCGCTGGGCCTGCGCGTCCGGAGCCTGTGCTCCGCAGCTGGAGAGGCCACGGCGGTGAGAGGCCCACATACTGCAGAAGGAAAACAAAACAAAACAAAACAAACAAAAAAAAGACAGCAAGGATTAGTCTCAAAACCCTAATGTGGAGCAAAGAAAGCCAGACACAGAAGATGGCGAACTGCAGCGTCCACCAGTAAAAATCTGCAGTAACATGGATGGACCCAGAGAATATTATGCTTAGTGAAATAACAGAGAAAGACAATACTATATGATATCACTTACATGTGGAATCTAAAAAATAATACAAATGAATGTATATACAAACAGAAACAGACTCACAGACATAGAAAATGAACTCATGGTTACCAATGGGGAGAGGAAGGTGGGGAGGGATAAATTAGGGGTATGAGATTAACAGATACAAACTACTGTACATAAAATAGATAAGCAACAAGGATTTACTGTATAGCACAGAGAATTATACCCAATATCTTATAATAACCTAAAATGGAATGTAATCTGCAAAAATCTGAATCACTATGCTGTATACCTGAAACTAACATGATATTATAAATCAACCGTACTTCAATTTTTTAAAAAAAAGTTCAGAAGCCATCTATGAAGTTTAAAATTCATAAGTTCAAAAACACTTCTTTCTATGACAGAAGTCAGGATAGTGGACAGCTTTGGAGAGAGGTGGTGGATGGAAAGGGACATGGGGGTTCTCTGGGGTGCTCGTCATGTTATGATTCTTTTGTGGGTCTGATTATACAAGTGTTTATTCACTCTGTGATAATTCACTAATTTGTGCATTTTCTGGGTGTATGTTCAATAAAGTGTTCAAAAATAAAAGTGCTGCTCTGCCTCCTGCCAAAACACTTTTTCACACACTCTTGCTCTACCCGGAATTCTCTACCCTCTCTTAGTCTTTCTCTGGTTAATTCCTGTTCAGATCTAGCCCAGACCTTCCGTCATTAGGAAACCCTTTTCCTATTGTATCAGTCAGTCCTGGCTGTGTAACAAACCACCTGAAAATGTGGTGACTTAAAGCAACAATCAGTAATGAGCCCATGACTCTGTAGTTGCCAATTTGGGTCGGTCTAGTGCTGGTCTCCCCTGGGCTCACTCATGTAATCTGCAGTTAACTGGCACCTTGGCTGGGCTGGCTGCCCCAGGGTGGCCTCCTGTGTGTGGCAGTTGTCACACTGTTGCTGGGAGCGTCTCAGTCCTCCTCCATGTGGCCTCTCCAGCAGGCTCGCTTGGGCTCGTCACATCATGATCTCAGGATTCCAAGGGCCACAAAAGAGGGCACGCCTCAACACACAAGAGCTTCTTAAGTCTCTGCGTGTGTCACATTGGCTAATGTCCACTGGCGAAAGCAAGTCACATGACCAAGTTCAGATTCAAGAGGTGAAGAAATAAACTCCACCTCTGGATGGGAAGAGTCATGGCCATACCTTCTAAACAATCTGCCCTGCCCTCACCCCACACAGAGAACAGCTTCCCTGTTATATACTCTCACACTCCCTGAACTTGCCCTCAGTGGGGCTCATCCCCCTGTAATTGACTATTTTTACAGTGAGTTGTTCATGACCTTCCTCTCCCACTTCCCTGTAACTCCGTTCAGGCAGGGGCTGGTGTGTGGTCACCGTGGCCGGCACAGTGGCTGGGACACGATGGATACTAATAAATATTTGGAAAAGGAAGTAAAAAGAAGAGAAGGAAATAAGGGAGAGAGGGAGGGAGGGAAGAGGAAAGGGTGGAGCATAAGACAGAGGAAGGGAGGGAGGGAGGAAGTCTTGGGGAAATGGAAGCATTTCTGTGGCAGAGGACAGACTGGACCATCTCTGGGAGGCTGGGCACCATACGTATCCCTCCAACTCGCTCTTCTCAGGTCAGCCTCTGCATCTTGGTTCATCCTCTTCCGCCCATCAGCTGCCCTCCCACCTTCTCTCTTCTGCTTTCTTAGCCCTTGGTTCCTTCAACGGCTCAAGGGCCCCCACCCAATCCGAGCAACTTTCCACTCCGTCCCTTCTGAATATCTGCATGGCTCAAGTGATCCCTGGCATTCACCGCCCTCACTGTCACGAACACGTGCCTCTTCACAATCTCAGTTCAGTATCCGACCAGCCCCAGGAGGAATCTAGGATGACCGTATCGATATTTCCATTAAATGGATGACAGCAAGGGGCTCGGGGAAGCTCTACATCCATGGTCACCTGCCAGGAAGAGGCGATGTGGGGATTCAGTGTAGGCCAGTTTGGCTCAAGGCCCCCCAAACTGTGATGCCCTCAGTGAGACCGCATGCCCCTGAAGGAAGAGGCTTCTTCCTCTGTCTGCATGGGACTGGGTTCATTGCTGGGCGAGGCCCCGAGCTGGGAGACTGGGGCTCGAGCAGTTTGCCCTCATGGATGCTGGAGCTGGAGGACCTGGGCTCTGCCCTCTGGGTGATAGCAGATGGAGGGCAGCCAACAGGAGGAAGGAGGGGTGCTGAGATGAAAGGGCACTGGGGCAGACCTACAGCTCCCTGGGCAATGCCCTGTGGGCGGTGAGCAACCTTGTCTCAGTTGGAGTGTCAGAGGGAGCCCAGTGGCTTGTTCAGAGAAGAGGTGAACTTGATTCTCGAGAGGGGAAAAGGCTTCCAAGGCCACACAGCAAATTAGGGCAGTCTGGGAATCCCTGATCGGGGCCAGGGCTTTCCTGTCACGCCCTACCCTTCCTTACTGCTTTCCCAGCTCCTCCTCCCTGCCCCCACACCCAGCTTCCAGCTAGGCTTGCAACCAGCCCAGGGGATGAGACTAGTTATTTTTGTTTGTTTGTTTGTTTGTTTTTCGTTAAACTTTATTTTTTAATATTTGCTTTTGGTTGAGATATAATTAACAGATAACACTATTGATTTTAGGTGTACAATGTAATGATTTGATACATGTATATATTGCAAAATGATGACTACCAAATTTAGTTAACATCCATCACCACGCATGGTTACATATTTTTTTCCTTGTGCTGAGAACTTCTGTTTTATTCTCTTAATGATTTTCAAATGTACAATGTAGTAGCATTAACTCACTTTAGTTTTCTGAACATAGTTATAACAGCTGCTTTGAAGTTTTTGTGATAATCTAACATCTGGGGTCCGTAAGAGACGGTTTCTATGGACTGTTACTTTCTTGTGTATCTGGCCACACTTTCCCCTTTCTGTGCACATCTCATCATCTTTTGTTGATTACTGGATATTTTAGGTAATGTTGCAAATCTGGATTCCGATCCCAAGAATGGCATTTGTTGCTGTTTGCTTATCTGTTTAGTGACTTGCCTGGACTAATCATTCTTTGGGCTCTCTTTTCCTGCATTAATAGGCACAATGTATTAACATTTTTGTTTTCATTTTTAAGACTTGTTTCTTAGAGATCTCCCTGGATCAGCATAGCTTGTTGGTTAGCCGATGAATGGTTAAAGGTTAGCCAATGATTGGTTAAAGGTTGAGCTTAAACACTTTGAGCCGTTAAGTCTTCCATCCCTTTTTTTAAAAACATCTTTAGCGGAGTATAATTGCTTTACAATGTTGTGTTTGTTAGTTTCTGCAGTATGGAAGCAACCTAAGTGTCCATCGACAGATGAATGGATAAAGAAGATGTGGTACATATATACAATGGAATATTACTCAGCCATAAAAAGAAACAAAATTGAGTTATTTGTAGTGAGGTGGATGGACCTAGAGTCTGTCATACAGAGTGAAGTAAGTCAGAAAGAGAAAAATACCATATGCTAATGCATATATATGGGATCTAAGAAAAAAAAATGGTTCTGATGAACCTAGTGGCAAGACAGGAATAAAGACACAGACGTAGAGAATGGACTTGAGGACACGGGGAGGGGGAAGGGTAAGCTGGGACGAAGTGAGAGAGCGGCATGGACATATATACACTACCAAATGTAAAACAGATAGCTAGTGGGAAGCAGCTGCATTGCACGGGGAGATCAGCTCGGTGCTTTGTGACCACCTAGAGGGGTGGGAGGGAGACGCAAGAGGGAGTGGATATGGGAATGTATGTATACGTATAGCTGATTTACTTTGTTCTACAGCAGAGACTGGTTGTTGAAAGAGTCAGTTCCTGAGACACAGGACAGAGGGGAGAGGCAGAGGCAGCAGGTGGACGCTGCCAGGATCGATTCCATAATAAGCCTTTGTGGCAGGTCTGTGGCCATCTTTAGAGCTGAGCTTCGGTATAACCTGCTGGAGGAGTACAGGTGTGCTGGTTAACCCTAACCTGCGCCCTGGGGCAGGTCATCAAAGTAACATAACCTGGAATCGTGCTCCACGGAACAGCAAGCCTCAAATAGGGTTTGTTGAATTGGTACCGAAGGTTTTAGCTAATTAGCAGAGGAGCTGTTGCAAATGCTCTCTCACTGGTGAGATTCTCAGTGTGCAAGAAATTCGTTTACTGACTGACATCACACGGGTCCCTCCTCTCTGCATGAACCAAGTTCAAGGATCCTGTGAGCCCAGAGGCCTCATACCTTCAGAGGTGCGCTCAGGCCACAGCTCCAACTGGGCCCGTGCCACTTGCTGGACAGGAACTCTGAGATCACTAGGAACCTCGGATCCTACCTTCCCTCGAGGTCCAGCTTTCAGAAGAGGGTCAGACATGCCTCAGGGCCACTCTGCCCTGTAGGGCACTTGACAGATGCTCCAAAGGACAGTAAGTGGTCCTCACTCTGTGCCTGTGATGTGCCAGGAACCGCTCTCCATGCTGTTTATGTGTTACTTTGTTGAAAACTCACCATGGTGAGTGGATAAGCTGTGGTCCATCCAGACGACGGAATATTATTCAGCACTAAGAAAGAAATGAGCTATCATGCCTTGAAAAGACATGGGGAAACTTATGTATTACTAGGTGAAAGAAACCTATCTGAAAAGGCTGCACAATGTAGGATTCCAACTATGTGACAGTCTGGAAAAGGCAAAATTATGGGGATGGTAAAATGATCAGTGGTTGCCAGGGGTTAGGGACTTGGAGGGATAAATAGGTGGAATGCAGGGGGTTTTTAGGACAGTGAAACTAGTCTGTATGACATTACGATGACGGATGCATGTCATTATACGTTTGTCCAAACCCATGGAATGTATAACATCAAGAGTAGATCCTAGTATAAAGTATCTGCTTTCGATGATGTTGATGTGTCAGTGTGGGTTCATTGATTGAAATGAATGGGCCACTTGGTGGGGAGGGGCTGTAGATAACGGGGGAGCTGTGCATGTGTGGAGGCAAAGGTTATATGGGAAATCTCTGTACTTTCCACTCAATTTTGCCATGAATCTAAAACTCCTTTTAAAAAATTTCTATTAAAAAAAACAAACAGGGCTTCCCTGGTGGCGCAGTGGTTGAGAGTCCGCCTGCCGATGCAGGGGACACGGGTTCGTGCCCCAGTCCGGGAGGATCCCACATGCCGCGGAGCGGCTGGACCCGTGAGCCATGGCCGCTGAGCCTGCGGGTCCGGGGCCTGTGCTCCGCAGCGGGAGAGGCCACGGCGGTGAGAGGCCCGCGTACCGCAAAAACAAACAAACAAACAAACAGCAACTCACTGTGACACTATGACACCCCATGTCACAAAGGAAGAAGTTAAGGTACAGAGTAAGTCCCTTCCGCAAGACCTCACAGTGAGGAGGGGATGGGGCTGGGATTTGAACCCGGCTGTACCGTCTGCTGGCCGAGGCTGTGCTGCGGACCATGACATGGGGCAGCCTCCATCCTGCAGCTGGGAGCTGGAGGCCTGTGCAAAAGCAGGCTTAGGTGGCTGAGTTTGGAAAAGACCTACAAATGTCCCTCCTTGACTTCCTACCCTCCGTGGCTCTGGCGCTGAAGACCGGTTCCTGCCCTCACCAGGCCCTCCAGCCTTAGCCCCCATCTCTCATGCTTGCTCCCTGCCACGCTGGGCTCCTGGACCACACCAGGCACTTACACACCTACCATCTCTGCTCATCTGACTCGCCCTCTGCTGCCCTTCCCACCTCTGCAGCCACGGCCCAGTAGGTAAACACCTACTCAGGTCTCATGACCTCTGCAAAAGGAGTGAGACTGGACAGCCTATGCCCTTTGGGACAGACTGGCCTGAGGTCCTCCCTCACTTGGCCTCACTTTGCTGTGTGACCTTGGACAAGTGACCCAACTTCTCTGAACCTCAGTTTTTTTCATCTGCAAAGCAGGACAATGATGCTCACCTCGTGGTCGTTGTATGGGTTAAAGAAAATACACATCAAACACCTGACAGAGCTTCTGCTACATAATAGGAGTCCCAAAAATTGTACTTATTTTCAGGAAACTTTTCCTGCCCCATTTCCCCAGGAAAACTGGACTCCATACACATGTATCTCTACCTGTAACATCTGTGTGCATTAACCTGCAATAAGAAACCCACTACTATCTCACTACCCTGGGTCTTTCTTTGTTAGCACTTTTAATGGGCTGGTGCGATTTATTTGCTTCTGTTTGTCTTCTCTCTCCTCCGTACCCTTGGTGCTGCAATCCCGGAGGCGCAGCTCCTTGGGGGCAGGGATCTTGTCTGCCCTGCTCATCGCTGGATCCCAGTGCTTAGAAAGCTGCCTGGCATTTGGTAGCCCCTCAATTAAAGTTCATCGGGGAAATGAATGAATGAATGAATGAATGAAGAAATGAATCCATGCTCATCTCCTGCATTCTTCTTATTTCTGCATCTGTCCCCAGGTCTTGGCACCATGACTAGCATGGCTGTCCCACTGTGAATGTAGAATGACTCTTCTTATCAATACTTTATTTTTGCATTTATAAAATACAGCGATCTAACCAAGGCATCTGATCAACATGAACGAAGCCTTCCATGGAACTTAAACAGGACTGATGGGCATGGTATGACCATTCCCTTTCTCCATTCCTTACTTGCTAGAAACTCATCCATCTCTTCCCTCGGCCTCAGCAAATCTTTGGTAAAGAGATTGGCAGAGACCTTGCAGTCCAAGAGGCCTGGGTCTCCCTTCAAATGTTCAACTTTGATTTTACAAGTTGCCATTCGCATGCTTCCAACTCTGTTTGATTGCTGGAAATGCACACGGTCATGAAATAACACCTGAGAAAGGACATTATATGAGGGGGATTTGTGGTTGGGGGAGGGATTATCATGTTTCCAAGATTTTCTAGGTGAGACCTCAGGACCAGAAAAATCTGTAGCTCACTCCTGACCTACAGCCCTTTACAACTGAGTGGAAGGAATATTATTGCCGCAGAATATCTTTGCCAGGAGGTACCGTGAAGTGATAGAGGCTGCCACCCCACGCACCCGTGCCTAATTTGGGAAGGACAAGAATGCAGACACACGAGAAGGGGTGACCTTTTCCAGCTAGGGCATATGGGCAAACTTTGGTACCACCTCTCCATTAAAATTGATGTCCGTCTTAATCGGCAGTGATAGGGGGATTTTTCTTAAACGCTGCTAAATACAAAGAAGGGCCCACAAAGAACGCCCACTGTGATGTTGCACAGCCGGAAAGGGTTTCTGGCAGCCCCTACCTGCGAGGAGAGCCCATTTCCTGACGTTGGTTGACGGGCATCTGGAAACCAAGAGTTGTCTGCACATTGCCTATACGTGTCGTCCTGGCCCCAGAACCATTATTTTTTAAGAAAATCAAAACTTAAAGCTTCATCCCTCTCAGGAAGAGTGAGGGGGAGGCCGCGAGCCAGCATCTGGGAACTTGCTCACCCCCCAAAAACGACTTCAAGTGAATCCACATAATACTCTTTCAGAGGATGAACAGAACCGTCTGTAGGGCCCAGGGAGCCTCACTGAGGAACTCCACACGACGTCCTCCTGGAGGGATGCGGTGGCCCCGTCGGTGCCAGTGAGTCAGGCTGCTTACCTGGGACGTGCAGCACAGCCCCTGAGCTGTGACTGCCGTCGCCACTGCGGAGCCACGCACACCTGAGTCGGATCCAGTAGTGAGCACCACTAGTGAGCCGTTTAGGTTCTCTGCGACTTGGGTCCCATGTGGAAAATAGACTGGCCGTGAGGATTGTGTGAGAATGAATATCCCTATGGCTCACCTCTTTCTTCCTGGAAGGAAATACCTTCTGGACTCAAACAAGCAGCCATGAACACCTAGCCCTTATCTAGTCCCAGATGCACAGCCATCCAGCTGTCGTCTGCATGAGGGATGGTCACAGTATCGTGCGACACCCTGTGGGCTGTTTACCTTGTGCGGGGCACACACAGCTACTCTGTTTGTTTGTTTGTTTTTAAATTTTAAATTCATTTAAAATTTTTTAGCCACGCTGTGTGGCATGTGGGATCCTAGTTCCCCAGCCAGGGATCGAACGCATGCCCCCTGCATTGGAAATGCAGGAAATGCAGGGTCTTAACCACTGGGCCACCAGGGAAGTCCCATGCACAGCTACGCTGAATCAGCACCACCTTCCAGTTAGAGGGGTATCATTGTCTCCATTGTACAGATGCGGAAACTGAGACTCCAGAGGGGAAGTGTAGTAGACGTGAGTTGATTTTTTCTGACCAACATCGCTTCCCACTCCTTCTCATAGTGGTACCCTGACTTCTCTGGGAGGAACTGCCTCTTCTGGGAGGAAATGTGCTGGCTGGTGGGATTATCAATGAAGGGACCCACATCCTCTGGCCAAGGTCCTTTGGCCAAAGTCTTGCCCTGGTCTGGCTCAGCCCATCAGAGGCTCTCTCTCTCTCAATCCCTGGAGTTTCTATCTCAAAACCTGAAAATGGCTGAGGCTGAAACAGCCCAGAGAGGAGGGTGGGGTAGCCTGCCAGGGAGACACTCTTGCTGGTTCCTGATGCTTGGAGTCCCATGGAGCCCCATCCCCACCCTGGGCAACCTTATCCTGCCTTCACAGTCTGGTCCTTCACTTTCCTTTTAATTCTGAAACCCTCTCAGTCCTGCCCTTTTTTGCCTAAGGTAGCCAGATGGCTTTCTGTTGCTTGCATCCCCCAGACTCTGGCTGACACGGGAAGTGAGTCCTGAGGGTCACGCAGTGGATTAGTAGCAGAGTCAAGACAAGGACCCACGTTGCCAGGCTGCCAGGCCAGTGAGCTTCCCACCATGCCGCATGGCTGGCCTTGGGGAGACCCTTCTGTGAGTGGTGGGTGGGGATGGCATCAGCAAAGGGTGGTAATGGGAACACACGTGAGCTCACTGTCATGGGCCTGTCGTGGAGGCCAATGTGCTGGGGCAGAGCTTTGAAGGCATCCAGTGGAAGCAGACTTGGGAAGCCCCAAAGCTCCCGTCACCACACCTTCTTTTATCATCTTTTCATGGAACATCTTTACTGCTCCTGTCAGCAAAGTACTTTGCTATTCAAGTCCTCAGCTCATCACAAATTTTTTTTTTTTTTTTTGCAGTACACGGGCCTCTCGCTGTTGTGGCCTCTCCCGTTGCAGAGCACAGGCTCCGGACGTGCAGGCTCAGCAGCCATGGCTCACGGGCCCAGCCGCTCCGCGGCGTGTGGGATCCTCCTGGACCGGGGCACGAACCCGTGTCCCCTGCATCGGCAGGCGGACTCTCAACCACTGCGCCACCAGGGAAGCCCCATCACAAATTTTTGAAAGCAAAAGTGGAGACCTTCCTGAGACAGGTTTCCTCGTTTTACTTAACAGTGGGGCGATGTTGACTAAGCTCTAGCATTCTGAACATTCCCTCACATCCTTCCTGGTTTGGAGTCCTGCCCTGGCCCCCACCCCTCAGGCAAGTCACCTGAACTTTCTCACCCTCGGCATGTCCTGGACCAGCCACGGGCTGTGACAGAGGCTTTGGAATCAGAGAAATTCCTGTTCACTGTTCTCACCCTTACACTTACTTCACTTACCATGTGACACAGGACAATTTACTTGAGGCTGTGAGTCTCAGCTTCCGAATCAGCAGAAAGTGAGACTAACACCATCTGTCGCGTAGTTTGGGGTGAGAACGATGAATTGTGTTCGGGAACGCGACACGTGGTGTTTGCTTGGCCTCCATTCAGTGCCCCGTGCCCCTTCCTTTGGCCAGTGGACCTGAACTCCTTACAGCTGATGACCCACCAGCCAGAAGCAGATCCAGGTCACAGGAGCTGGCTTTGAAGAGCAATTCCCATACCCGCCTGTGGCCTACACTGTTGATTGTCTACACAGCAGCTGCTGCCAGCCTTTTCTTCCCTGCCCACTTCCTCTTCCAGTAGCCGGAAATCCTAGATACTCCCTTTCCCAGACTCCTTTGTGGCTATGAGTGGCCACATGAGCTGGTTTGGCCAATGAGATGACAGAAGTTTCCCTTTCATCTCATTGGCCTCTAGGGGGCCTCAGGGAAATACTTATTTCCCCTAAAAAAGTGAGAGGCTGTGGGAAAAGCCCCTTTTCTTCCTACCTGTGGGTGTCTTCAGGTGAAGATGCTAGGGGCAGAGCCCAGGCCAGGGCTGGCTTCGAGGGTGTGTGGTCACTGCAGTCACTTTGAAGAGCCCCGTGCTTGGGGTTTCATACTCTGGTTGCCGTCCTAAAATTCTGAATAATTTTATCTTTGAGTTTGTGTTTTGTAAGTGAAGTCTGAAGGGACAGTGGTGCATGTGCTGGAGGCTTGGTTTCCCCATTCCCACTGCCTTCCCAGGGGGAGTCTTGGCTGCCTGTTCCCCACCTCCTGCTGCTTCATGTCCCAGCTGGTCACCAAATGTCAGTCTATGGTTGGGGGAGAGGACCCTGGCAGTCAGTGTGTCCAGCTGCAGGGCAGGACCCCCAGTCACCCTTGCGCCCTCATGAGGAAGCACAGCATTAAGTAGCAAATAAAAACGCCAAGACAGGTTGAGAAAGAGACTATGAAAGAAAGGAAAACGTTTTATATTGTGGTATACTTTACAGTACTTTTTTTTCCTGCTTTTTAAATAAGGGGCCCTGCATTTCCATTGCACTGGGCTACAAAAACTACATAGCTGGCACTGGCTGAGACAGCAGGGTGGAGATGGCAGAGACTGAGGATAGAAAGGAACTGGATTCCTGATGTGTTGAGCTGTTAAACCAGCCCCCTCAGCTGCTGACTGAGATAATCATCTTCATTGTTTAAGCCACTGTCAAGTAGGCATCTTGTTACTTGCAGCCCAAAGCCATTTCATTTTTTACTCTCGGGATGATGCATTCAATCCTCTTTGACCGGCTGACTGATAGCACGAGAAGCAGCAGAGTCTGTGTGTTTCTTATAGACAGTGAGGGCACCGCTCAGATCACCAAGCAGCCCTTAGACTCGGACCTTTCATTAGCAGCAATAATAATTTCATGATTCATATTATGGTGCCGTCTTGTACGATTCTGTTGTCAGTATTATTTTGCTCACTTTTCACATGTGGAATCAGAGGCTCAGAGAGGTTAGGTAACTTGCTTAAGGTCACACAGCTCATAGGTGTTAGAGGCAGAGATCAGATCCATGATGTTTCATGTCTAGAAAGATGACAGTCTTTCCACTATGTCCAGCCTTGAAGGAGTTATTTGCTCCTGTACCATTCCCTTGTCCCTGGTACCTGCTGGAATTCTGATACATACCCCACACTGCTCTAGGGTTCACTCTCTGGCTGCCCATCTACCCCAGGACCTTCTCCCCAAAGCCACTGCCAGGACCAGAAGGCAGTGAGGCGGCATCAGACACCAGCAGGGCCCTATACCTTTGTTCAGGCTCCTGTAACCTATCAAGGTCCCCTTTGCTTTGTTCTCATGCCTGAAGCGAGGCCTTCCTCTGGCACAACATTTACAGCCGTGCCTTCTGGTCAGGACCCCGGGGCAGAGGGCTGATGCCCACCTCTCTGGCGAGGCACAGCTGCAGCCGATGGAGACAGAGTCCAGAGCCCACAGTTATTTTCCTTGCTGGGCACTAGAACTCAGCTTCTCTCCCCACATATTTTTCCAGGACCTCCACTTCCTATTTGTCCAGAGAACATTTCCAGATTCCCCTTTGCTTGTCTCTGGGTCAGCAATCCGTGCTGAAGCCTGAAGTGTGGTAGGTGGACACCTTGGGATTCTCTTGGGTCTCCCCCCAGCCCTGCCAGGATGCTCTTACGCGCGCTGTCAGAAATGCGCTTCCACGGCAGTTTGGGGGAAGCCAGGCAGCCCTTAATGGTAATAGCTGTAACTGCGGCCAATTTGGGGTAATTGATGGCATTTGCCAGGGAATTCCTGCCTGTCACAGCAGCTCCTTCATGCTGCCTTTGATCTCTACCAGTCTCCGTGAGACACGAAATATTGTTGTGTCATCTTCAATTACTCCAGGGGGCAGCGTGGCCTTGACCTTGCCTCCAGACGTCCCCAGCCCACAGGAGGCAGCAGCAGCCACGGAGGAAGGCTGGGTGGTGAGCCCGGGGAGTCCCGGGGGCCCATACCTGGGGACCGGGCCCGCTGGAAACTCAACTGATGCCATGTGCTAAGATGGGACTCCAGAGCTGAGGGTCCGGGGGAGGGAAACGTGCTGGCAAATCATAAAAAGCACAGGGCGCTGAGCACCTCTTTGTGCAAAGCACCTCTCCTTTCTTTAAATCTCTCCGCGTCTTCTCCGCCGGGACATATAATTACCCCTGGTTTATATAGAGGAGGAGCCTGAGGCTCTGAGATCATCGTAGAGCAGGGAAAAGCCAAGGCCGGGTGGGGAGGGGAGAGGGGATGGTGCGGGGAGAGGGTCCGGTCCAGGTTTGCCTGGCTCAGGGCCGGAGATCTTTCCACATTGCACAGCTCCCTGTATCTGTGGGTGAGATACCAGCTCCATCTTCCCTACCAGGCTGTGAGCTCATTGAGGACAGAAATTGGGTCTCATTCAAATCCGTGCCCTCCCACAGCTGCTAGTACAAAGCCAGGCTCAGCTTAGTGTAGTCAAGCCCTGGGATCAGTTCCCTGGTTTTCTTTTTTCCATCACACTCACTTCTTGGTGATCTAATGCAGGCTCCTGGCTTTAATATATCAGCTTTACCCTGACGACGCCCACATTTATGTCTCGTAGATCCAACTGCCTACTTGATATCTCTTCTTGATGTCTAACAGACATCTCAAATTCAACATGTCCCAGGCTGACTTTCTTGTTTTTCCTCCAAAACTGGCTCCCCCAACAGTCTTCCAGATCTCAGTATTTGGGTACTCTCTCTGTACCTAGGACACCCTGTCAGTTTTACTAAAAAATAAAAATGAAAAAAAATAAAATTCCACCACCCAGCCATTTCTCCCCACCTTCCATGCCTCCATCCTCGCACTGAGATTATTACAGTTGCTTCTGGACTAGTCTCCTTGTGTCTGTCCTTGCTCGCCCACGGCAGACTAGGCTCCGTCCAGCAGCTGAACGGCTCCTGTTGTCCAGATGTCGATGTTTTTCTGCTCCAACGATCCTGTGGCTTCTCACTCCGCCAGGGGAAGATTCGTGAAGGTCACTGACACAGCGCCTAGCATCTGTGTAAAGGGAGTACCACCATCAGTGGAGTGATAAAGGCCACGGCATGAGCCTTGGACGCACAGGGCAGGGGGATTCATTCTGACTAGTGTGGATGGGCAAGCTTCCAGGACGAGATGTCATTGGCCTTGAACCTTGAATCATTTGATGGTACCATCAGGAGTTTACGACTGGCAGATAGCAGAGTCCTCGGGGCTGCATGCTGACCAGAGTCCACTGAGGGTTGATCCCATCAGAGAGTCTGACCCAGCCCCTGAGTGTACGCATGTTCACACCCACAAGCCTTTCCTGCACTCCTGCTGTGTGCCGGCCCTGGGCAGGTTCTCAGCACGCAGCCCAGGACTCAGCATCCTCACTCCCCAGCATCATGGAGCCTCTGTTCCCCCCTGGGGTAGACAAATAACGAACAATACACAAATGGGAAGGCTCTTTGCGAGCGGCACAAGGATTATTATTATTTACGTGCAATAATAAATAAATACCTGCACCAGCTCTTAGCCACTGCCCTGGGTCACCAAACGGAAAGGCCTGCAGAGCCACAAAGAGGTCACAGGCGGATTTCCTACTTTCAGGGCTGATTCAGGACCCACCGCTTCTCGCCTCCCAGGCCGGTGAGCACTGACCTCGATTGCCTGTTCTAGTGAGTTTGTCCTGCTTCTCCCGACACACCACCCGCGCACTGCCCACTGCTGCCCTCCGGGCTGAGGTGTGCTGGGCATACACCAAGAGACCTTTGCACTGCACTTGGGAAAGTTATTTGATGAGAAACTTTTTGCGTTTTTCTTTTCTTCTTGCCACAGACTTCTGTATACATAGCTCTGCAAACTGCTGGCTAGTTCCTTGTAGAAGCCTAGGTAATTTTTATTCTCTGCCTTCCTTCTATGTCAACTCCTTCTAAATAGTTCTAGGGCCACTTCCTCCTTTCTTTTTTTCCAATTGTACATCTTTATAACTATGTCTGCACCTGTGTTTATAGGCGTTATGTAGGTGTCACTCCCTCACCTTTATTTAAGCATTTCAAGAGGAGGCTGGGATCTGAAGCGACAAGTGAGAATTGTCTGTTTATCTACTTAAGACCTCAAAAATAATTCAGAGTGAGCAGGTCAGGGTCAAGGTGATGCTTCCACAAAATCGAATTCCAGACCGAGGAACGTGCGGTTAAGAATATCAAAGTGCTGACTCTAAAACTCTGGGAGCTCAGATGCTGGCCCTGAATTTCACCAGCTGAGAGCATTCACCCAACCCACTTTGTGCGGAAGGACTGGGTAATGTGGTGGAGACCCCATGGGCTTTGGCCTTGGCCAGATTGGGGTTCAAATCCTTGCTCTGCCAGTTTCCCTGGACTAGCTCTTTAACCACCCTGGCTGTGGTTTCCTTGGTAAATAGTAATGATGATGAAATTTACCCGGCAAGGTCTTGGGAAGATTGTGTCATAAAGCTCACAAAGAACCTAGCACAGGGCCAGACACATAGCTGGCACTCAATCCCCTTTATGGCCCGTGGCTGGACTCTGGAAATATCAGGCATGTGGGTGGCGTTGGGCAAATGCACAGCGCTGCATTGATGGGTTGCAGTTTCCTGCCTGGGGCATGTTGTCTTGCAGAGAAAGGGCTCTGGGAAGGATGGACTGAGAAATTGGGCTCCCTGGGCACCCACTAGCTCACACCCAATCACCATCATGATGGATGAGTTTTCCCAGGGCCTGGCGTGACAGCTTGTGAATTTTGCAGAAGTTTTGCTTCGGTTTTTTTCCTTCCACTAACCTAATGGCTGGTCACTTTGCATTTCTGTGCCAGCCCTACTTTGGTAAGCAGAGGAAAGAACGTGGCATTTGGGTCAGTTTCTTCAGATGGTAGAAACACTGTGGGTGAGCATAAGAGAAAGGACACAGATTCCTTTGCTCAATCAACACGTATTTATGGAGTTCCTAGTAAGTGCCAGACACTGTTCCAGGCACTGGGGATATAGTAATGAACGGGATGAAGACTCTGCCCTCGCGGAGCTTACATTCTTTTATGGAAGGCCGAATGAACAAATACATAAGTAGTTAATAAAATATTGGGTAGCAATAAGTGCTAGGAAGAAATACGAAGCAGGGCAAGAGGTTGGAGAGGAATGAGGGAATGGAATGGGGCTGTTTTAGGTAGAATAGGTAGGGAAGGGCCCTCTGCAGAAGTGCATTTGAACAAAGACAAGAATAAGGATATGAACCATGTGAGTATTTGGGGAACAAACTTTTCTGGCAGAAGGTAATGACCATGAGGTGCTGTATTAGTCAGCTACCGCTACAATGATGTTGCATAACAAACACACCCCCCAACTCAGTGGCTTAAGACAACAATTATTGATTCTTGATGATGTCTCTGCAGATCTGCTAGTAGGTGGCTGATCTAGGGTGGCCTCAGCTGGGCTTGGCTCTAAGGTACATATCTGTGTCTCTCATCCTCTTTGGATCAGCAGGCTAAGGAGGGCATGTTCTTAAGTTGGAGGCAGGAGAGCAATAGGATGAGCAGAAAGAGATGAGTTCTCGTAGAGTCTAGCTTTGGAACTGGCGCACTGTGGCTTCTACCCATATTCTATTGATCAAAGCACATCACATGGTCATGGTTAACATTAATGGGGCAGAGAAATATACTAAATACACTTTAACTCTAGTGGAAGCAACTGCAAAGTCACATCCAAAGGGCATGAATAGAGAGAAGGTGAAGAATTGGGAACAGTGATGCTATTTGCCACAAGCGAGAAATAGTTTTGTGTGTTTGAGTATCAGCCACAAGGTCAGTGTAGCTAGAATGGAGTAAATGAGGTGGAGAGAGGTAGAATTTAAGGTCAGTGACCCGGGCAGGGCCAATCATATACAGCCTTGGCAAGAATTTGGACTTCTGAGTAAGATGGGAAGCCACTAGAGGGCTGTTTGTCTTTCTTTTAAGTTTAATCAAGGTATATCACATACTATGAATTATACAAATATTAAGAAAACACATCAGTCGGGACTTCCCTGGTGGCACAGTGGTTGGGAATCCACCTGCCAATGCAGGGGACATGGGTTCGAGCCCTGGTCCGGGGAGATCCCACATGCCACGGAGCAACTAAGCCCGTGCGCCACAACTATTGAGCCTGTGCTCTAGAGCCCGGGAGCCACAACTACTGAGCCCACGTGCCACAACTGGTGAAGCTCACATGCCTAGAGCCCGTGCTCCACAACAAGAGAAGCCACCACAATAAGAAGCCCGTGCACCACAATGAAGAGTAGCCCCCACTCGCCTCAACTAGAGAAAGCCTGCATGCAGCAACAAAGACCCAAGGCAGCCAAAAATAAATAAAAATTAAAAAATAAAGAAAGAAAACACATCAGTGATAAGTTTTTACAAAGTGAAAGGTAGTTTCGCCTATTTTTAAACTTTATATAAATGGAAATATACAGTACATATTTCTTTGTGCCTATCTTCTTTTGACAAACCTTGTCTATGAGATTTATACACATTCATATATATAGTAATTAGGTCCTTTTTTCCCCCATCACTATATATTTTTCTATTATATAACTATAATTTATTTATCCATTCTATTGTTGCTAGTCATTTGGGTAGTTTCCAGTTTGGAGCTATTAGGAATAATCCTGCTAACAATGTTTTTGTTCATGTTTCTTGATGCACGTATGTAAGCATTTCTGTTAGGTATGTATCCAAGAATATGTAGTATGAGTTCATAGTATATTTGTATGGTCAACTTTAGTAGATATGGCCCAAAAAAATGTCATTATTAGACATAACTATCACAAGTATCTTCTCCCATTTTATGGCTTGCCTTCAGACTCTCAAAAATATCTTCCAGTGAACAGAAGTTCTTGATTTTAATGTAATTCAAGTTATCAGTCTTTTCCTTCATGGTTAGTGCTTCTTATATTAATTTAAAGAAGTCTTTGCCTAAACAATTTAAATAAATTTTTGCCTACACAAAGATCATGAAGATATTCTATGTTTTCTTCTAGAAACTTTATTGTATTAGTTTCAACATTTAAAGACTCATATTGAAAACGTTTAATGAACTCATACAAATCAATGACAGACAAACCTATTTTTAAAATGAGTAAAATTCTTGGATAGGATCTTCACAACAGAGTGCTTCCAAGTGGCCAATAAGCACATGAAAATATGTTCAACATCATTAGTCATCAGGGAAATGTCAATTCAGACTATCTGAAATTCCACTACACATCCACCTGAATGACTAAAATTAAACAAAACAGAAAATACCAAGTGTTTACGAGAATGTGCAGTAAACTGTCGGTGGGAAGGCATACTAAATGCAAACATTTTGGAAAACTTTTTGATGGTTTCTACTAAAGCTGAACACACAATATATCCTATCAATAAACACATCAGGTGGGCCCAGGTTGAGGGTCATCCCACAGAATTGTTGAGGACATAAAAGATAGAAAAGAATGAGAACCCATTTCAGATCAGAGGAGACTGCAGCTAAATGACAACAAAATGCAGCTTGAGGTTTTTCATGATCAGACTCTATCATGATGGTTTTGCTTCTTCTTTTACAATCTTAATATATTTTTCTTGCTTTATTGCATTGGTGAGGACATCACCTGAGAGTTGTAAACAAAGGAGTGGCATGATATTATTTATTGTTGTGAAAGATCATATTGGCTGCTGTGTGGAGAACAAATGGGACATAGTGGACCAGCAAGGAGGCCAGTTACGAGACTCTTGAAATAATCCAGGCAAGAGATCACAGTGACATGGACCAGGGCAGGAGCAGGGAGGAGACAAGTAGTCAGATGCCAGAAATGTTTTAAAGACGTCACCAACAGAATTTGCCAATGTGGGTATAAGGGGGAGAAAAAAGGTAAGACTGACAATGTGAGGTTATTGGCCTGGATGAACAACGCTGTCATTTACTGAGATGAACAAGGCCGGGAGACCTTAATGTGGTTAGATGAGAAGTGAGAATCAAGAGTCTAAAGTTTGAGATATCCAAGGTGGGGAGATATCAAATAAGCAGTTGGCTTTGTGAAGCTCAGAAGAGAGAGCAGGGCTGGAGATAAATATTTTAGAGTCATCAATGTAAAAAGATATTTAATGCCTTGAGAATGGACAAGGTAACTAAGGGTGTGGATGTAGGAAGAGGAGAGGAAAAGAGAGAAGAGAGGAGAGGGGAGGGGTGGTGAGGGAAGGGAAGGGAAAAGAAAGGAAAGACCAGAGGAGGACAGAATCTGGAATTAGAAGCCAGATAAGTGGGAGGAAAGTGTGAAATGAAAGTGTGGTGTCTGAGAAAGTGTTTCAAGATGGAGGAAATAGTGATCAACCATGTTAAATACTGCCCGGAAGATGAGGGTGAAAACTGACCAGTGGATTTGGCAAATTGAAAGTGTGGTGTCTGAGAAAGTGTTTCAAGATGGAGGAAATAGTGATCAACCATGTTAAATACTGCCCGGAAGATGAGGGTGAAAACTGACCAGTGGATTTGGCAAATTGGAAGTTCTAAAGACTTGACTAAAAGTAAGACTAGGTAAGTGAATTTCCTTGTCAAACGGTCAAGGATCAATGTCAGATGCAGAGCTCATAATCACAGTCACTAGTACTCTACAGGGAGTAGGTCCCCCACACCTCTTGACTCACAAGAATGGTGACCCCAGTGAAAAGTGAAGGAGCGACCATCACACCTCAAAGCACCGACTGTAATAGTCTCGGAACCTTGGGACTTGCCAGACTCAGGGCACCTGGATGCTTTGCTGTGAAGACCTGAGATGAACCACACCCTTGCTCCCACTCACCAGTCTATATTTCTGGGTGAATGGGGTAGTGAAATCTAGATACAATTTTATGCAGAGAAAATCCCCAAGCCTTATTTGGCCACCAAGTCCTCATTCAAATGCTCAGCAGGGGTGGTAACTTAGGGCAAAATTCTTTGAGGAAAATTTCACTTCTTCTCCTATCACATTGATGGATGGATGGATGGATTGGTGTTTTGACTCTCTGATGTATCCATTCTACATTCACTCATCAATCATTCATTCAAGAATCCTTGCTAAGTACAGGCCCACTAGAGCTATGTTAATGCATAAGCCATGGTTCCAAATCCTCTGTGTGAGTGTGTGTGTGTGTGTGTGTGTGTGTGTGTGTGTGTGTGTGTACATGTGGGGGGCATGACATCAGGTGAAGGCCATGCAACGGGTGGGATTAGTGCCAGGATAAAGGCAGATTAGATGCTGCAGGGAGCATCAGAATAAGAGAGGGGTCAGCTTCATCTGGGGAGGTTGAACAGTCTGCCAGTGTGGCCATGGGTTGACAAGGGCTAGAAGGAAGGCGTTAATTCTCCAGACTGAGAGTGGGATGAGAAGGCATCCAGGGGAGATGAAACAGCACGGGCAAAGGCAAGAAACTGCAAGGCATTTGGAAAGCTTCAACCATAAACGGAGAGCAGCAGAGAGAAACTTTGCAAGAGCTGAGCCTGGCCAGGTCATGATAGTAATTATTAGTAATAATAATAGCCCTGGCTAACATTTATTCACTTAGCTGAATAGCAGAACTTGTTGCGTGGTTGCTGTGCACTAGGCCCTTTTAAATGGAGAGAACATTATATCCTGTAGTGTTTACGCAGAACTATTTTATTCTCTGTTTTTATCAAGGCCCTGAGATGATGGGTCCAAGGAATAGACTCCCGCATTCTAAAGGGGATCCCAGACCACCTAGGCGGAGCTTGCCAGGCAGCGGGCCGACAACTGATGTTGTGACCTCTGTACGCTCGTCCACCCCAGAACAGAAAGGAAAAGCCAGGAAATTGGAGTTCTTCAATGAAGAAGTCCCTGTGCATGAAGCCCCCTCCCACCTCCACACTCCTAACCCCTCCTCCAATCAGGAGAAGCGGGTGGTGCTTTCCTCTCATCTAAGGCTAGTCAGGAGGGGCTTTGAGGAGATCTCAGAGAGCATGACATGTCTGACAACTTCAGGGACACCGTGGGCTGGTGTCTGACTCGACCTTATGAAACCTCAAGGGCTTTAAGAGGCTGCTTGAAGTGGCTTTGGCAACAGAGGAGGGGACAGTTCAACTGTACTTGTGTCGATAATGGGACAAAGGATGCAGAAGCGTTCCCCAGGGAACACAGTGCTTCCAGCCCTTCATTCCCTGCATCAGGCCCTAGCCAAAGCAGGGAGAAGCTTTAACTTTGAATGAAGTTAAAAGTTTTGACTATTATATTGAATGAACATAATATTTACCAAAATGAGACCAGGAGACCACTGTGACCCTCAGATTGTTATCAGTAGTGGTATTATCCAAGAGGGAACAGATAAGCCACAAGGACTGCCCAAGATTTCATCCAGTGGCAGGAACAAGCCCCCAAGAGTAGGTTTGAACGAGGCTGTAGAAGGGGTGATGGAGTGGCTTAATAATTACACCTTCAAGTTCTGCCAGGTCATGGCACAGTTACAGGCCTTCCAGCAGTGAGATGAGGTGGGACCTATTATTATTTTACACATGAGGAAACTGAGGCACAAGGGTGTTGAGAGGATAGACTGGAGGTGGTAGAGGGCTTATGGCAGCTCCAGAACTTCAACATAGGACAAATTGATGGGTCTTCCTGAGAATGGAGGGATGAGATACTTGTATTAAAGCTGTTCGCATGACAAGCAGGCTGTTTTCCTCCTGGATTGATGTGGAGTGGCTTGGGAGGGATGAGGCTGGTGGAGACTGGAGGTGGAGATAGTTAAGGCCCCCCACAAAGCTGGCTTTGGGGCTCCCACTGGGTGAGACCCAGGGCAGTGCAACAGTCCTGGGGTGGGTCTGGGTACACAGACCCTGCACTTGGGATGGAGGTGCCAGGAGGAATTCAGCAGATGCAAAATGTTGGAAATTTACCCTGGAGTGGGGCTGGAGAGAAGAGATTGCAGAAAGAGCCTCAGATTTCTGCTTCTGAAAAGAAGCAAAAAGAAGCAAATTTCATGTAGGCGCAGAGAAAAAGCCAAACAACCACATGTCCAGCAGCCTTAGAGGTACAGGGGGAAACTAACAAGGTAGAGGGGGAAACTAACAAGGTAGAGGGGGAAACTAACAAGGTACAGGGGGAAACTAACAAGGTACGGGGGAAACTAACAAGGTACGGGGGAAGCTAACAAGGTATAGGGGGAAACTAACAAGGTATGGGGGAAACTAACAAGGCATCTAGAAACAGAAGCCCCTGGGAAATGGAGACTGGGCGCTTTTGTCATCTGCACGGCCTGGGGGACAGAGGCAGGAGCTGGGGAGATGGCACACAGTGGGAAATCTTCAGCCGCAGCCCCTTCTCATCAGTACCCCCTCCTCCTAGAACAAGTTTCCTTCCAGCTGTGTCACCCTAAGAAACACTATCTGGCCTTAAGACAGCTTTCAGATGTTTACACAGGTTTGGAGAGGAAACCAAAGGCCCACCCCTAGAAGCTCACCCCCCCCCCCCCACCAAGGGCTGCTGCTTTGAGCTCCTTTACAGCAGAAGGGGTAACCCCGCCCCTCCATCAGACCTGCTTGGCCAGAACTCCAGGAAATGACCTATAGATTCTAAAGATAGTCCTTATTTGTTTAACATTTTACTCGCCCCACCTGGCTCCAGGGATATTTACAAGTGACCATTATATGGCGCGCGCACGCGCGCGCCCCCCCCCCCATGTCCCAACTAAGCCTACAGCGTCTACAGCAATTTTGCACATCAGCCTCCCAACCAGAGGGGAACTTCGGAATCTGGTGCAGCCCAAAGGCTTGGAGGACAAAGATGCGGGCAGGTCTGGAGTCCCAGCTGTGTCCATGACTGCGGGTCCTTGGGCAAGTCACTACTTCCCTCTGACAAACGACTTTCCCTTCTGTGAAATGGGCATGCGATTCTCACCCTGGGGTCTTAGGAGGTGGTTATGAAGATCAAATGAGACAAGGGGTAGGGCTTTACAAGTGGTGAAGTGCACGTTCAGGTAAAGACGTGGATATTGTCCTAAACCTACGAGTACCTCCCTCTCCTCTTAATAGTTTATGATGGTTCTAGAGTCTGCGTGAATGGGTGCTGCAGCTGGTGTGGGTGTAGGACCAGAGCACAGTAGGGAGGTGTTCTTGGGACCCTCCTGGCTAGCTGTTCTGGTTCCCAGGGGCCAGGTGAGGGAAGGTGGCTGGGTCAGCAGAAGCGACACTCAGAGCAGATCTGCTAAGGTGCCTTTGTGCTTGCGCTGAGACCTGCGTGCTCTGCTCCAATCCTCCAGCGCCCTGCGCAGGGCGGTTGCGTGGGAAATGCTTCGTTCAGACACAGGCAGCTGGTAAGTAGCAGAGCTGGGATTTCAGTTCGGCTTCCCTTCAGTCCCGGCTCCTGCTTCTGCCCCCCACTTTTGCAGCATCACACCTGTGATGTGCGGGATGCCACCCCAGCAGGTGGAGCACGTGGCTCTGGCAATCCAGAAGCATCATGTTCGAGAGTCAGCCTCCACAGACATTTACTTCCCAGATAACTGACAGTTCCTTTAAAACCTTGACCATCTTGTAAGTCTTTTTGGTTAAAAACTTTCTAAATCATATCATATGTGTCTCTACTGCTTCAATAGAATACAGACAACCCTCAAGTTTATAATACACTTCATTTCCAATGCAAAGATACTGCCTTGAAATAACATCCACCGAATCTGATTTCTCTGTAGAAACAATGTCATAATGATGGGCTACATCCCTCACCAAGGACCCAAGGCCCACTCTTTGATAAGAATGAACAAATGATCAAATTCAATTCACCACTAATTAATGCAATTAGCTATTGTATCTCCAATACCTAGCACAGTGCCTGACAGTAGATGCTCAGTAAACTTTTGCTGAATTAATGAGGGAATAAATATAGGTGAGATAGAGCTATAAAATAAAATGCGATCAATAACAACATTTACTTACTATATCCCCCAGAGGAGGGGCTGAATGCCAGGGAACACTGAGATGCAAGATGTACTTACAGAGTCTGGAGAAGTTATCGGAAGCCCGTAGCCAGAGGGAAAGGGAGCTGCGTGCAACATCAGGACCAAATAATTTCAGCTTTTCTATTTCTTCTTGATCAGTTTCAATAGTTTCACTTTTTGAGTAATTACGCATTTCCTCTAAGCCGTCCAATTCATTGGCATAACGTTATTCATTATTATCCATTTAACGTTTATAGCATCTGTAGCAATGCTCCCTTTTTCATTCTTGATATTGATAAATTGTGTTGGTTTCTTCCTCTCACTATTTTCTTTATCAATCTAGCTGGGGATTTATATGTTTTATTAATTTTTCAAGGAAACAACTTTTGACCTTGTTGACTTCTGTTATTGTTTGTTTGCTGTCTATTTCTTTGGTTTTGACTCATTTTTATAATTAAATTTCTGCTAAAGTTTAATTTGCTCTTTTCCCCTTAGACTGTTAACCTGAAAGCATAGATCATGGACTTTAAAACGTTATTCTTTTTATAATATAAGCATTTATAGATGTACATTTTCCTCTAAGTGTTTCAGCTGCATCCCTCCAACCTTACTATGATATATCTCATTATCATCCAGTTTGAAATATTTTCTAACGCCCTTTGTGACTTCTTCTGACTCATGGAAAGAGGAAAATATAAAAACATTAAAGAAGAATCAATGGAGGTGCTTTTCGGAGCCATACTGGAGCCCGAGGCAAAAGGAGAAATCAGGAACACTGATGTTGTCATTATTTGAAATTTTGATGTTTCGTTCCTTGTGGATTTTTTTAAATATTGCCTTAAAATACCATTTACCTTGATTACAGAGTTTCTTGGTGCCCCTTAAATTTTGCACCAAAGGTGAATGCCTCACTTGCCTTTCCCTACTCCTGGCCCTGGTTCTATGAGTTCCTGGTCAAATAATTGTTAAAACCTCCAACTATGATTGTGGTTTTGCCTACTTCTCCCTTTTATTCTTTGAATTTTTGCTTCACTTGTTTTGAAGCTCTATTACCCATACATATACATTGAAGGTTGTTATGATTTTTTTATGAATTGATGGTTTTAACACGAGATGTTCCTCTTTTTCTCTGGCAATACATCTTAAACTTGACTTTGTCTGCTATTATATTCACACTAGCTTTTTTGTGCTTAATGTTTTCATGTTATGTACTTTTTCTCTCATTAGACTTTCAGATCTGTTTTCTTCATTATATTGCAAGTTCTATCTTGTCGACAGCATGGAGTTGGGTCTTGCTTTAATTTTTTATTGTTTTTACTCTTTAATCTAATCTGACAGCTGCTGTCTTTTAATTAGAGTGTTTATTTTATATGTAAAGTAATTATTGATATGGTTGGGTGTAAGCCTTCATTTTCTACTTGTTTTCTTTTTTGTCTCTTTTCCTCTTTGTTTCTTTATTGCTCCTTTCAGTCTTTCTTTTGGGATAATAGAGTATTTTTTAGCGTTCCATTTTCTCCCCTCTAATTTACACTTTAGGATTTATACTATTTTTTAGTGGTTACCTTAGGTATTATAATATGTACCCTGAACTTATCACAGTTTACATTGAATTAATATTTTACCATTTCACGTAAAATGCAAGAACTACAATGGCATAAATTCATTTATTTTCTTGTCCTTCTGTGCTTTTCTTTCAACTATTTTACTTCTACATAAGTTATAAACCCTACAGTACATTTAAATATTTTTTGCTTTAAATGTTTAATCATATTTTAAAGAAATTTTTTTTAAGAATAGTCATTTATGTTTACCCACATATTTAACATTCTCAGCGCTTTTTTTCTTCCTTTAGATTTGTATTTCCATCTGTGTCAGTTCTCTTTTTTTTTTTTGCGGTACGCGGGCCTCTCACTGTTGTGGCCTCTCCTGCTGCGGAGCACAGGCTCCGGACGCGCAGGCTCAGCGGCCATGGCTCACGGGCCCAGCCGCTCCGCGGCATGTGGGATCTTCCCGGACCGGGGCACGAACCCGTGTCCCCTGCATCGGCAGGCGGACTCTCAACCACTGCGCCACCAGGGAAGTCCTGAAAAGCCTCTTTTGCTTACTCCTTGGAAGCAGTGTGATGTAATGAAATGGAGGCAGGCCACAGAGTCTGACTTGCTCTAGGTAAAAATCCTGACTCTGCCGCCTGGCAGTTTCATGAGCTTGGTAACGTACCTTACCTCTATGGACTCAATTTCCTGGAGAACGGGGCTGACCTGAATCTCCAGATGACTGTAGGGATGAAAGTGCCCTGCACGTCTCCTGGCACATGGTAGGTGCTCACCACGAATGACTTTCCCTCCCCCTCTTCTTTTCCTCCTGTGTGGAGAACAGCGGTCAGCTTAAGGTACCTCTAGATAACAAAGTAGGATGTTTCTAAGTGTTAATACACACTGAGCCAATTTGCTTCTTAATTTTTCTTCCATTGTATACGCTCTTAACAAATTATGAAGGCATCAGAGATTCTGTTGAATATTGCAAACACTTCTCTTGTATGTCCACTTTGTAGTATACACTCAGGGTGAGTGTCTGGGAGTGTACCAAATAACAGAACGGGCAGGATCTTGTTTATGGGTTAATGAAGTCCATCCATTTACTCTCAGGAGACTGTGTAAAGGCTGGGGCACCATCTGACATCCTTTATGGGCAGCACTGGGGCAGATGTGTGGAGGGTTCACCTGCCTTCAGTGCAGTATGGCGTCCAGCAGACCAAGCACCGTGCAGCTGCCTTCTGCTAGATAGTTGGGTGATTCCACAAAAGGAACATCGGACTTCCCAGCTTCTGGCCTCAGAGCTGACTCTTCCTCACATCTGCCTGCTTCACTGCCCTTCCCCTGAAAACTTAATTTAAAATCGAGCAGGGCTAGGGAGTTGCTGCTCTGGAGTGCTTTCAGGAATTATCACAGACTCTTTTCAAAGTGTATAATGTTCTTAAACTGAGAGGATAAAGGGATTAAAATTCTATACATTCTAGAATCCAGGCTTGGAAACTCTCCTGAGAAGAGAAAAGCCTGGTTGGTGGAAGAGAAAACCCTGTTGTAATATCTGGCAGGTGTCTTCAAAGGCCAGCACACTGCCCATTCACATCCAGGCGTCCACTCATTTATTTTTTCATTCATTCATTCATTCATGCACGTTTATTCATTCAACTGTTTGTTCACTCATCAAACAAATATTCCTTGAGCGCCTATTATGTGCCAGTCATCGAGGCAGGTACTGGGATTGCTAAGGTGCATGAGGTGACCCAGCTTTGCCTGCTCAGTACTCACGCCCCATTCTTTTGTTTAGGGAACAGACCCAGCTAATGGATACAGCCTTGGTGGGGCTGTCATCCAGGTGGGTCTGTCCTTCTGTGACCCAAGAGTTTTCCCCTGGAATTTGCATACGGAGCAGAGTGACTTGAAGCTGACAAAGGGCTATTGTTTATTTATGGCCTTGGCACCTAAGAAGACTCTCCATGGGCTTCCCTGGTGGCGCAGTGGTTGAGAGTCCGCCTGCCGATGCAGGGGACACGGGTTCGTGCCCCGGTCCGGGAGGATCCCACATGCCGCGGAGCGGCTGGGTCCGTGAGCCATGGCCGCTGAGCCTGTGCGTTCTCCACATGTCCCTGCAGCCTCGAGCTCCCTCACTCCTCTCTGAATCCAGTTTTAGATTTTATTGGGATTCTTCAAGCTCTCCCAAATTCTCCCGATCAACTTGTTTTTACATAAGTAAACCAGTGTTTGTCTCTGTTGTTAGCAACCCCAGAATCCTAACATCCTCCCTGCCCTCCAGGAGCTCACAGTCTAGTGAGAGAGACAAGTAAACAAATGGTTTAGGTTCAGGGTACTCTGCTTGTGATCATATTGGAGGCTCTGGGAGCCCAGAGGAGGGGCCCTGATTAATTTCCCATCCTTAGTTCTCTTTAACCAAAGAGCCCTGAAAGCTACTCCCAGGGGTTCTGGTTATCCATTGCGGTACATAACTAACCATCCACAGTTTGTGGCTTAAAATAGTGACGCATCTCTCATGATTTGACTGGGCTCAGCTGGTTGGTTCTTGCTTAGGGTCTCTCATGCTGTTTGCATATCAGAATTTGGCTGGGGTTGGAATTATCTGCAGACTTTACCTTGCAGATGTCCAAGATGGCTTACACAGCGTGATGACATGCTGGCTGTCAGCTGGGAGAGCAGTTAGGGCACCCCAAAATGGGCTCTCCATGCGGGGACTTCTTACAGTGTGGTGGTTGTGTCCTGAGAGAGATCACTCCCAGATCAATCCAAGAGGCCCCAGTGGATGCCACATGGTTTCTTATGACCTAGTTCTAGATCCCAGACACATTCCATGGGTCAAGCAAGTCAGAAAGGCCAGGCCAGATTCAGAGAGAGGGGAACTAGACTCCACATCCTGATGGGAGAGTGGAAGAGTCACACTATAGCGAAGCATGTGGAATGGGAGATACTGTTGTGACCACCTTTGGAAAGTAAGATCTGTCTCACCAGGCAGTCCTCCTAGAACATTCCCTGGGCCACTGACATGACCCAGATAGGTGGTGGATCCTTGGTGTTTGATCTCAAGTCTCTCCCAGATGTCAGATGTGACTCATCATTTTGGAAACACCAGTCCTCAGAGTCTCCTGGCATCATCGTGAAGCTTGGTAACAGTGTCAGGCCAAACTTCAAAGTTTTAAATCCATACTCTTGGGGACTTCCCTGGTGGCACAGTGGTTAAGAATCCGCCTGCCAATGCAGGGGACACAGGTCCGAGCCCTGGTCTGGGAAGATCCCACATGCTGCGTAGCAACTAAGCCCGTGTGCCACAACTACTGAGCCTGAGCTCTGGAGCCCGCGAGCCACAACTGCTGAAGCCCACGAGCCTAGAGCCCGTGATCCGCAACAAGAGAAGCCGACGCACCACACTGAAGAGTAGCCCCTGCTCACCTCAACTAGAGAAAGCCCAGGCGCAGCAAGCAACAAAGACCCGACGAAGCCATAAATAAATAAAAATAAATCTTTTAAATAAATAAATAAATCCATGCTCTTTCTATACTTCACTCTGCCGCTATTGTCGTAAGGCAGGTAGCATTACAAGTGAGGAAACAAGCTCAAATAAATTTCTTATTCCAGTCACTTGCTGTGAGATTTGAACCCAGATCTTTGAGCCGCAAGGCCTGGATTGCTTCCCTAGGAGTTGCTTTTGCATTGCTATGGAAACTGGAAGGGCTTGGGGTGAAGACTCAACAGATCTTGGCTTAGGTACTCCATAAATGCCAGTTGAATTGAAAGAATGATGGATGAATTAACGCATGAACTAATGAACCACCAGGCACTCTGCTCAGGATACTTTCTGGACCTTTGAAAACTCAACAGCATCTCTTATCGTTCTCATATTATGTACTTTCCTGCAGTTCAAGGAGATGAAATTCGCGTTGGCTTCCGATTGAGATTGCCAGGAAAGTGAGCAGGCCTCCCGTTCTGTTCCTCTAGCACTTGGTCACGCTCTATTAGGGTGCCCGCCTCCCTCCCTCTCTCCTTTTCTCCAAGCTTCCTCCACCTGCCTTTCTCCACTGAACACACCGAACCAGGCGCTGCCCTTGCACTTAAGAGTGTGGACGTGGCCGCGGTGTCTTGCCATATGTCATCTTATCTGTTTACACTGCTGTGATAACTTGACGCAGACGTCACGTCTTACTCCCTGCTTAGGTAACCCCCATGCCTTGAACTGGGTCTGAGCCACAGGACAGTGGCCAGTATTTATTGGACGGATAAACAAATGCACAAACGTTCAGAGTGAATGACTTTGGAAAGCCCGCAAGTGCTGTTCCGGTTCAGTGAAAAGCAAACATTTGGCCTCAGCTGGGGGTTCCTTCCGCCTTGGGTTCCTGGGTCATTTCAGTTCAGGGCTCCGTTAAGGAATGTGGGGTTTTGCCTGTGCTGGGCAGGGTTGCCCTCTCTGTTTGAGAGCAGTCAGCCAGCGATGGGTGCCTTAATTAGGGCTGGCGAGGGGCCCGGGAAGGCTTTCTTTGTGGAAGTCCCCACGGCCCAGGGCCTGAGACAAACGCGCGCCCCAGGCACGACCTTGATCACGGACCCACAGCGGCTGCGTCTGGCCTCGGACAATGCACAATGCGCGCTCGCGGGGCCACAGGCGCTGCATTGAGCCGGCTCCGGGCACCCCGGAGGCGGGTGGAGAGCGCAGAGCTATGAGGATTCTTTGTTCAGGGGCAGCTACTCAGCCGCCCACACAAATATGCAAGGACTCCCTCACCCTGGCGGTGGATAAAACCCACCCGCGCACCCCAGAACCAGAACCAGAACTGCCGCTACCAAGGAGGGCTGGGAAGAGGGGACAGAGCCAGGTTGGTCCTCGGCTGGGGGCGGAACCACGCACGTGTGATCTCATTCCTTAGAGGGGTCCTGCAGGCACCGGCCTTGGAGTCTGTTTTAAGGTGGGGAAATTGAGGCTCAGAGACTCCAGAGCGCTTGGTCAAGGCCAAATGAGGGCGGCTGATCCTAAGAAGGACTGGAACGTCCGCAAACGACAGGAGCGCAATGATTATGACCCTAAGAGCAACGGTGATGAAGATCCCGGAAGGATACTTTCCCTTGTTTTAGAAAACAAGGCTGCTGTGTTTCTGATGGGAGCTCTGCCTGAGGCAGGCCAGGTAATGCAGAGAATGTGGGCTTTGAAGCCAAAGTCCTAGATTCAACTCCCTGCTCTGTTTGCTATAGCTGTGTGACCCTGGGCTGGTTGTCTAACCTCTCTGTGCTTGGTTTATATTAGTACCTACTTCACAAGCTGCTTGTGAGGATTAAATGAGATAACACATGCCCAGCCTGCACACAGAGCCAGGAACATGGGCTCCTGGTCATGGCTTCGTTGCCCAGGTTATATGGGGACCCACACAGGGACTCTCAGAACTGACACATGTGGGCCTCAACATAGCCAGGTCAGGCCTCTCCCCCTCTAAGCTTCAGTTTCCCCATCAGTAAAATATTAGAAGGCAGAAGAGCTGGACTAGCACGGGCTTCTCACACTCAGCAAGATGGACATCTTAGTTCAAGTACAAAGGCCAGGTCGTTCTTTGTGGTGGGTGCTGTCCTGTGCGTTGTAGGATGTTGAGAGAATCCCTGGCTTCTACCCACTAGATGCCGGTAGTACCCTCTACCCCTGCCATCTGTGACAATGAAAAATGTGCCCAGATGTTGCCATATGTTTCCTGGAGCAGAAGATGATGTTCTCTCCTCTGCCTATCAGAGCAGGTGAGGAGAAGGCAGTGCCTACCTGCACCCAAGGCTCTGCTGGGGACTGCAGGTGGCATGATCACAGGGACCTCATCTTCAGATTGGAAACACTCAATAAGCATTCACACAAGAACCAAATTCTGCAGGCCTTCACCAAGTGACTTCTCCAGGCCAGACCCTAGTGGGTCCTGAGGTCCAAGGTGAGGCGTCACCCCCTCCAGGAAGCCACCTGGATTCTTCAGGCTAAGTTAAAGTCCTTCCTCTGTGCTTCCAGACATCATCTCCCTGGCCTCCCAACAATCCTTGGAGATGATTTTTGCAGATGGGGGATTTGAAGCTCCGTCAGAGATGGGGCATGACTTGCCCAAGGTCATGCTGCCACTTAGAACCTGGCCTCTCCCCAGTAGGGCCCAGAATCTGCATGACTCTATTTGGGGGTGCTGTTGAAGGCTGGGCCAGCCAGTCAAGGAAACCCTGGATCCTAGGGGAGAGGCAGCCCAGCTGGAATGACAGGATATGAGGCTGTGCGGGTCAGTGGAAGGAGCCGGGACCTGGGATACAGAACCCCAGCTCTGATGCTCATTGTACTGTGTGGCCTCTGAGCCTTTCGCATCTGTCAAATGGGCATAATTATGCCTAACCCAGAGGCTTCCTGTGAAGTTTTGGTGAAGTAACACAGTTAAAGCGCCTGGCACACAGTAGGTGCTCAGTAAACAGCCACTGTAATGATGGTTACTGTTATCATCCCTAAGGATGCAGGGCTGCTAGGGAGGCCTGGCCTGGGCAGCCTGCAAGTACCAGCTCCCTGAGTCTGCTGCAGGGCTGGAGACAGGGCCCCACCCCTGGGGAGTGCAGGGGCAGAGCCCACACAGAGGCAGGTGTTTGAGCTCCGCCAGTGTGGAGGCCACGGTGCCCTCTCCTGGAAAGTCTGCAGAGTTGGAGGGGCGCCCGGCCACCTTGGCATGGCTGGTGTCCCTGCAGGAGTGACCCGGGCCTGGCTGGCACCCCCACTGGCTGGCTTGGCAGATCCTTCCAGCCAAGGAGCCGCTCACAAAGGTCTTCCTGAGCTGGCCCCTTTCCCAGGTGAATCCTTTTGTCTCGGCCGGAGGAGCCGCATCCCGCCAAGGACTGCCTTTCTCGGTTCAACCCGGTTCATTCTCCCGTTTCTCTAACTTAATGCCAGCATCTCTCCTCTTGAGAACAAAAGTAGAGAAATCTGTTATCATCTGACCCATTGGCTCTATGTAATAAGCAGAGCAATGGCCTCCACGGGCACTGGGCAGGGGTCTGGGCACAGGCTCGTCTGCTGAGAAGTTCTTCATCACATAAAGGGGTAGTGTTCGTCTTTCTTCAAGTCCCTTTCAGCCAATATTTAACAAGCTTGTCATGGAGCAGACCTGAGCCTAGGCATCCAGCACTCAGAGAAGACTCGAGAAGGGCAAGTGTCCACCCAGCTAGAATTTCACTAGAAATGGTGACCTCTCTAGTCCCCTGGGCATTTCCACAGAAGGTGAGGGCAGCAATGGGACTCCTGGTGCGCTTGCTCTGATGTTAGGATGGCCAGTCAGGAAGTAGCCTTGACTCCTCTCCTGCTGTTTAATGAAACAAGCAAATGCGGTCCTCTGGCAGCCAGACTTTATCACCCAACATGGCTAGAAACACGATGGGATCTCCTGATCCCAGGAGTGACTTGCACGTGGTCTATGGTTTTCCAGGTCCAAAGGGCTGCTCCGTCAGACATCAGCTTCTGTCTGCGATCAATCAGTGATTTGCTAAGTCGAAAAGAGACGGGGAGAGAAGATGAGGGATGCAGTGGTTTCAGATGCCCTCATTCCAGGTCCATCCCCATCTGTGCATAATTGCAAGGAAGGGCTATGTGGTTGAGCCGCAGTCTGCAGCAGAGGACAAAGAGATGGGCCATGTGGGTTGCAGCCTGCCTTGACCCCTCCCGGCGCTGTGACTAGCTCAGTGTATGTAACGACTTCCTCTTCCCTTAACTGAGTGAGGAGAATGTCTGTCTCATGGGGTGTGCGAAGCTTCAGGGAGGCATAGAGCATTCACTAAGTGGACCTCTCTGCTCTCTTGATGACAAACTCAGTTCTAGTCACATCAGCTGATGGCTGCCAGGACGTCCCATCGCTGCTCTGAGCTTGGGGAGCTTTGACTAGCCAGACTCCAAGTCCCCCCAAGTCCTGCGACTGACACTTTCCTCTTCTTGCCACTCGGGGGCAGCGAGCACGGGTTTCCCAGCACCAGCGGATCCCAGCTCTGGCCCTCACCGGCTCCACCTTTCCAGTCTCCCTTTCTCATCCTTCCCCTGCAGATTTTCACGACAATTAATTTTCACCAGGTGCGTCCAGCCTCCGGCACACAGTGGATGTTCCATAAATGTCCGCTCCTTTCCTTCCCTCCCTCCCTCCCTCCTTATTTCCCCTCCCCCCCCTTTTCTGCCTCTGGTCCATTCTCTTAACTTTTAGTTTGCCTCAAGTGACATAAATAATAAATGACTCCTTCCCCCACCCTGTGCTTATCAGTCTTTAGGCAGATTACTTTCAGGTGGTAAGAATGATAAATATTACTTGCAAATTTCTCATCTTTTTTCTTAAAAGGTTTTAAAACCCTCACTAATATTAGAATTTCCCCCAGGAACTAAAAACTATATTCATTCAATCAAAAGCAGTATTCTCAAAAGGGGTGGGGAGTGTTTGCCCCACCAGGATGCATTTATTGTTGTCACAATTGGATGGATGGGTAGAGGTCATCTGGTGGGTAGAGGCCGGGATGCTGTTAAACATTCTACAATGCACAGGACAGCCTCCCAACAACAAAGAATTATCTGCTCTCAAATGCCAGTAGTGCCGAGGTTGAGAAACCCTGGTCTAAATTAGCAGCCACGAGGGACGAAGCATCTCCGCTGTAGGAGATGGTCACTGCTAAACCACCAGGGCTCCGGATCTCCCCATTTCCGGGATGATCCGTGGGAGGAAATTTGTATCTGCCACGTCCGGAAACAGAATTCCTGGGCAATCGAAGCCCTCTGCATCTTTCCCTGAGCATTTCCAGACCCTGTGGGCATCAGGGTTAGCTGGGCTTAGCGTCAGAGGCCAGCCACAAATGCTGCTTCTCTGCCCTCCAGCTGTGTGCCGCTGGGCAGGCCACTCAACATCCCAGGTCTTAAATATGAACCTGTCTGTTAGTGGTTCCCAAAGAGTGGGCTGACTCTGGAAGCCCAGGGGTGACTTGGGTGGCACAGGAGCTGTCGCTTTAAATAACACCAGACCACAACGCGAAATAACTTTTCCCTTTTGAGTTTGCTTTCAAGCCTCTGGTTAAGTCAAGGAGAGAGTCTCTGCTGGGTGATGCTCTGTCCCGAACACTTCTTTGACCTTCACTTATCTCCCTCTGGGAGCGGGCAGGCCCAAGTTCAGAGCCATGGGCAGGTGATGGCTCCTCAGGTTGGAATTGAATAAACCTCAGCTCCCTGTCATCCAATACTTTGTTAGGGCTGCAGTCTTTTCACAGCAGTAAAGCTTCCTCCGAAGGTGAATTTTAGTAAAGTCGCCAAGTAGATCTAAAGGAAAATATTTCGTTAATAGCAGCCTGGCTGATACACAGAAGTGGCGAGTTCATGCCAAGTGTCCAGGAAGGCCTGGGGTTTGGAGCCGCCAGAGGAGAAGGCGCTGTGCTCCATCCCGCAGCTGCAGGCTCAACTTCCTTCTATGAAAAGGGAAATAACCATCCGTTCCCTCCTGGGCCATGAGGATGTGTAACAATCCCGCAGCGTGGGGCAGGTGACAGCGCTGGTCCCTCGTCCCCGCACACCTGTGACAACCTCTGTGCAGTCGGTCCCCTGTCTCAGGGAGGAGGGCTGCAGCCGTGTGCTTATGCCCTCCTCGGGGCTGGGGCTCAGACGGGAACATTGCCCACGTGCCCCACCCCACCCCATCTCATTTAATCTCACAGTACATCTGCCAGGAAGGTCTTATGTACCCACACTTTATAACAAGGATTCTGTGGTTTAGGGCGAGGTAGTCCCAGCTCGAAGGCTGCGTTGGTGAATATATAATAAAGTCAGGATTCAGACCCAGCTCTGTTTCTCTTCAAAGCCTGTGCTTTTCCCATCACACCCCCCGTAGAATAGGCTGCCCTTGACCCCAACCACCTGTGATCACAGTGAGCAGAGGGTCACGGTTAGAGTCCCCAGCCAGGCCACGGGTCAGGACCGCTACTTAGAATGTCACCTGGAGCTCCCTCCGTGCCTGTACCTCCCCTTGACCTCTGTACACACATGTGGGGTGGAGCAGACAGTGCACCCTCTCTCCGACACACCCCTTTAATATTTACTGCTAAGTTCAGCACACGTGTTGCTGCTCTAGGCATTTGTGTTCTGGAAGAAACCCTGGTTTTGGAATGCTGAGCTCAAATCCCAGCTTTCCAGTTTCCGGCTGAAGGACTTCTTTGGATCCAGTCTCCTCTCTGTAAAATAGACATAACAATAGTAACTATCTCATATAGTTGATGTGAGATTTACCAGACTATAGAGTTGACATGTAATAGTTGATCCTCAATAAGTAATAGCATTTTATTAATAATTAAATAAAATGCAAGTGCAATTAAATGCAATTAAAAATAAAATGCAAGTAACCGTAGCTAACACAGTTCACACCAAAACCAGAGCCATGTCAGCTTAATCAACAGTGTGGAAAGTTGTTGGATGGAATTTTTCATTAGGATAATTCAAAGCTAAAATAATAGATGTGATTCGGATTAGCATCTGTTTTATTGGTACCATCACCTAAGAAATTAAATGCGTGTGTGTTTGGTTATTTTGTTTGTTTGTCTTTTGACCCTACTAATTTCTAGAGTTCCAAGAGATGCACCTTTATTCTCAACGGCTACCAATCAGCAGTCCGCTTTATTTCCTGTTTCAGCCAGCGTGGAAGGAATTTGCTGGTTTCTTCTGCAAAATAATCATAGCCACTGTTTCCCCTTCCTTTTCTGCTGACAGGATTGCCAAAGGAGGAGGCTGCCTGTATTTGCCCCTCTGAGTCACTCTCCTCCTCCTTGGCGCCTCAGTTTTTTCGTCTAGTAAAATGGGTGTGATAATTCTGGCTGGTTTCCACAAGTTTCTGTGGGGCTGATCACATGACTGAAGACTGTCTTTCCATCAGAGTCAGTGCACTGTCATTTTCATTCATTCAATGGTTCATTCATCTTACAGACACTTTTTAGGTTCCTCATCTGGGCCAAGTGCTGAAACCACAAAGGTGAGTACCAGAGCATTCCCATCTTTGTGTAGTTGAAGTCGGGAGGGCCAGACACAAGTGACCATAAAATTGCAGCAGTGTGAGAAATACTGTGATAGTCAGTTGTGTAGAAAATGATGGAACCCTATGGAGACAGAACTAATCTCTTCAAGGTCAGGCTGAATAGTGGTGGGGAAGAAGGCATTGGAGCAGGGTCTTTTATTTTTGGCTGTGTTGGGTCTTTGTTGCTGCACACCGATTTCCTCTAGTTGTGGCGAGTGGGGGCTACTCTTCATTGCGGTGTGCGGGCTTCTCATTGAGGTGGCTTCTCTTGTTGCAGAGCACAGGATCTAGGCACGTGGACTTACAGTAGTTGTGGCTTGCAGGCTCAGTAGTTGTGGCTCGCGGGCTCTAGAGCGCAGGCTCAGTAGTTGTGGCACATGGGCTTAGTTGCTCCGCGGCATGTGGGATCTTCCTGGACCAGGGCTCAAACCCACGTCCCCTGCATTGGCAGGCGGATTCTTAACCACTGCGCCACCAGGGAATTCCCCCCTGAGCTGGGTCTAAAAATTCAAATAGGAGTGAGTGTGATGCGTGAACAAGAAGAAGATTGGGAGGGGGTGGGGCTAAAGGTGAGTTTAGTAAGAATTTTTCAAACTGCAGGTTGGGATCTTCCTGAAATCAGTAATAGGTCATGATAAAATGGTAGATATTTTAAAGAATGGAATGGAATAGAATAGAATAGAATAGACTGTTTTAGGTGTGTTCGTGTGTGTGTATGTGTGTGTGGGCGGGGGGGTATGCACTACTTCCTGTTATAAAATATTCTTACTTACATAAATTAAAACCCTATGATCTAGATGGAAGTCTGGATGACCTCCATCAGTGGCGTGCTGGTAAATTTTTAACAATTGGCTCTCTAGGGAAAAAAAAGTATGCATACATTTATATATATATAAGTTTATTTTACATTTTACTGATACAAAGGATGTGTAGCACACGATTTACAAATAAGAAAGTATCTAATAACCCTTATTGTAAATTCTGTATATCCACTGGATTCCCACAGAATATTTTTGTTAATGTTGGCTGAACTTTTGTATCTGTAACCAATCTATGGTTACATTTCAATCATAATTTGATGAAACAGATCACAAGTAAATGTTTGAGTGTTATCCAGTTCAGTGAAAAAGTGGCTCACATCACTGATGAAGTAGTATAGTTCCCACATGAATGTTGGTTGATATTTTCATTTACCTTAATTAGTAAAACAAAAATAAAACAACGAGGGCTTCCCTGGTGGCGCAGTGGTTGAGAGTCCGCCTGCCAATGCAGGGGACACGGGTTCGTGCCCCGGTCCGGGAAGATCCCACATGCCGCGGAGCGGCTGGGCCCGTGAGCCATGGCCTCTGAGCCTGCGCGTCTGGAGCCTGTGCGTCTGGAGCCTGTGCTCCGCAACGGGAGAGGCCACGGCAGTGAGAGGCCCGCGTACCGCAAAAGAAAAAATAAATAAATAAAACAACGAGGCCGTGTCAGAACTAAACTCATTAATCAATGATGTAAGCCTCTCCTTTGCAGAAATAGATAATAGTTTTTGAATTCCAGAAAGGCATTTTCTCAGTTGTTTTGTGCTGTTCACAATGTAACAGCCACAGATGAAATGCACTTTTAATCTTGTCAGGAAAAATTGTGGGAGATTTTTAAATGGGTAAAAGAGATTATTGGATATTCTTTTTTGGGGGGAGGGATTGTCTCATCATACAGAGGTGTGTGCCTTTGCTTGTCTTTGTATTTTACGACTCAGCAGGTACATTAACCTGTAGAAAATGGAGAGTAATGCAAATGTTTTATGTCCGTGGCTATGCAAATAAATTTTGTTGGGTAGAAAATATAAATCACTGTAATGCAAATCTTCATGTGAACCAGTAATAGTAACTTCTTACTATTTCTTCACTAATTAATGAGTTAGGTAAAATATTTCACTGGTATTTATTTTATATCTAGATGAGGGTCATGATTTTATTTTTCTTGGAAAATCACCTTGTAACAATATTATTAACATTCTCTCCACCGCTTTCTTCAGTCTAGACCATGAATAAAGCAATAATTCAGACTCTCATTTTTAGCACTTACTGATTCCCATGGTGTAAATGTTCCTACAGTGTTGATCTCAAGCTCAGAACGTGAGTGACTTGATTGAACCTGAAGTTGGAAGTGATGTGAGTAGCACACGATTACATAACATCACCACCATACACCTACAATAAACTAACCCCAAGAGCATAGTAAAATGTAGTGGAATAATCAGAAAATGATGTCTTGAGTGTCTGTTACCAATATTTTAATATAATTATAAGCATATAAACTTAATTTTTATTGTATTTTGAGATTGTATCAACAATCTCAAAATTCCTAAAATTTAACAATGACCTCTCATGAGATCCCTATATACCAAAAAAGGAGTTTGTTTTGCAAAGCAAAAATTCCAAGCAGTGAATTTAAGTGAAGGAACTAGGTAAAGATCTATAAACAGCTGGATAATTCTTTGATTTCCACCTAATCGGAGCCTAGGGTAGTGTCATCCCAGGTCTTTACCTGCTGGGGAGGCTTCCCAAGGTGACATGGCCAAGTGGATCGTGTCCCACCGGTGCACCCCTGAGCCAGTGGGACTCACTCCTGCATAGCCCAGGGGCTGCGGGGTGGAGAGGGAAACAGAGTCCCGCCCTGGCCTGGGAGTCGGGAGAGCCGGGTCCCAGCCTTCACCTTGCTGTGGGCCCCCGTCTCTCTGGGACCCAGTGCCCTCTCCAGGGAGTCAGTCTTGAGTAGGAGCAGGCAGGTAACCTACGTAAGAGAATCCGCTGATCCTAAGATCTTAGGGGGTCGAGGGCATGGGTTGAAAATCAGAAGGGCACATGCCCTGCCTACGAGCATTCAAATTTAAGCATCTAAAAACTACTGTGAGCTGCTGACCAGCCAGACTTGGTCCGTAGGCTGCCAGTGTGAGACCCCACAACTAGATTCGTAGGGCCAGTCTGGGTTGACACCCACCGCCAGGTGAAGCCTCAACCTTCTCCCGCGCGCCCAGTCCTGGGTGTGGGTATGAAGCCCACCGTTCATACCCACACCCAGGACCAGGCTACGGAAGGGCTCAGGAAATGTTTGCAGGGGTGTAGCCATGGCACTAAATACATTATCTGGGGATACGCTCAGTGATTGGGAGCTTGCCAGCTGAGACCATTTTCAAAGGGGAAAAAAATGTCTTTGAATTAGACGGTCAGTTTCTCTGGACTCCAGAGGGTACAAATCAGCTTTTCCCCATTTCCCTTCAAACAAGTGTCTGTATCCGTGGTAAGCCGAGAATAAAGGAGCCGGCTTACATTTCAGAGTCATAGGGCAGAAAAATGGATATATTTAAACCCTAGAGGACCCCAGGATGACCAGCGCTCCCACCAGGAGGGGTGGCAGGGCTGAGATGGTGGAGGGAGCACAGATTTATGTCTCCCAACCAGAACTCACTTTTGCGAGGCCTGGTTCACTGGGTGGAATTGCAGGAAACACAAACGTGCCATTTACACGTGTTACTTCTCTCTCTGCAAGGCCCTGTCGATTGATTTGCAAGTTAAATGTATCCGGTTACAGCTGCACCATACAAGGCAAACAATCTTCCTTTTACAGAGTGTAACCAACTGCCTGTTAGGAGAACTTTTGAGGACGATCATGCTAATGATGTAATATAACATAACATAACATAGCATAACTTAGCATAATATCATATCATATAATATAATGTCTATTTTTGGCCTCATTACCAAAGATCCCCTTCTGTAGTCTCAAATGTCTCGTGCTACCCTAAATTTGAACACTCATGGACATGTAGGGCTGCCAGATAAAATACAGGACACCTATTTATGTTTGAATTGCAGGTAAACAATGAATAATTTTAGTCTAAGCATGTCCCATGCAACACTTGGGAATACTTATACCACAAAAGTCTTCATCGACTGTCTAAATTTCAAATGTAAGTGGGCATCCTATATATTTATTTGCTGACTCTGGTAACGCTACGTACACATAAATGCACACATTTGTGCTGTGACTCTGCACACAAAAACACCCACTCTGTGTACACAATATGTGCTCACGTACACATAGGACTGGTAGGTCCAGTGCCCATGTATTCAGATGTGCACGTGCACACGCACGCACACACACACACACACACGCATTTCATCCTCCTCTGTCGCTGAGCACATTTGGGTCCCCAGGGCGTCCTCAGAGTTGAGTTTACAACCACGGGGTCTCTGGTTGCTTCCTGAGGCCAGTTCCTCCCAACTTTCTCCAAGAACCTGCAGTTGCTGGGTCTTTACTCCTTCCTGAAGGTCCCCTGGATTTTACGGCTCTCGCCTGGTTTTGGAGCTGGGCCCGGGCAGGGCAGGCGGCTTCCCTTCCTGCTCGCTGACCTTGGCCTCTTTCCCTAATGGTGTCTCCATTACTTTCTGGCTTGTGGGCGGCTGGCTGGTGAGCCTTCTTGGGACAGGCCTCTTCCCTTCCAGCTCCCCAGCTGCTCATATCCTGGTTTATGGCCCCAGGGCCGAGCCTCGGGGCCTGCAGGCTGGATGTTCTGAGATTTTTATTGGCATCTACATCAAGACGAGGGCCATGAGGGTCCTTCGGGCCTTCCTGAGCCACTTTATGGGAGTCGGCCTTCCAGACACGCAGGGGAGCAGCGATTTCCAGGGGAATCTGGCTTCTCTGCTGGGCTCACACCCTGTTTCCTCTGTGTTTGTCTTGGCAGTGCTGGGCCTGGCCTGTTTTGATCCCCACCTCGTGTTGGACCCTTTGTGGCTGCAGGGGGATGAAGTGGCACGAGGTGACCCCCCTCCCCACAGCCCAGGGACAAGGGCAGGTGGAACAGAAAGCGCTCAGGTCCCTCCAGTGCTCTGGGGAAATGCTATGGAGTTTGAACACGTTAAAACACAAATAAAAGCCCCTCCAAACCATCTACACCTTGGGAACCCAAGCTCGCCTGTGAGGAGATTGAGTGTCCGGGTCTCAATGACTGTCAAGCCCTTTGGGATCCCAAACAGGAAAAAGAGGTGGGCAGGATTAGTATTCTGCAAGGGGATTTAAATTTTAAAACCCCACTGTGAGTTCGGGTCACTCTCAGCTCAGAGCAGCGGAGTGAAGGAAGTGCTGTGGGAGAGATTGCCCTTCCCAGAGGCTCCCTTGTAGGCCTTTCTCCATCTGGTGAAGCCCCAAACCAAATGGACAACCAGCCCACTCTTCCTAACAGATTCAAAGTTGGTATTAGGGACCAGACTGCATTCCCCTAAATTCATATGTTGAAATCCCATCCGCCAGGACCTCACAACGTGACTGTATTTGGAGATAGGGCCTTTAAAGAGGTGATGGAGTTTAAATGAGGTCCCAAGGATGTACCCTAGTCTAGTCTGGCAGGTGCCCTTGTAAGAAGAGGAGATTAGGACACAGACACACACGGGGAGACCACGTGAACACACAGCGGGAAGACGGCTGTCTGCAAGCCCAGGTGAGAGGCCTCAGAGGAAACCAACCCTGCCGACACTTTGGTCTTGGACCTCCAGCCTCCAGAACTGTGAGGAAGATAAATTTCTGTTGTTTAAGCTGCCCCAGCAAACGAATACAGTTAACAACGAGAAGGAAGTCATCAGGTAGAACTGATGGTGAGGGAGCCGCGTCTCAGCTGAGTGTGAGAGTGGGGATGCTCACGGGTCCGTCCAGTGCCCAAGGTGGTGAATTGTACCCGTCCACCCCAGATTTGCAGCTCATCCTGGCTGCCCTTTGCTTTCATCACTCACTCACTTGTGGTTTGGGTTCCCTGAGAGGTGGTCTCTGAGGCTTGGGTATAAGTGGCTTATTGGGAGGTGGTTCCAGGAAGCACGTGAGGGGATGGGGACAGGAGGAAAGCCCCAAATATGTGAGCTACTGAGTGGTTATTGTTTTAGACAATAAGAGGTCGATCCTGTTGGAGACCCTCTAAGATGCTATTTGGAGTACCCCTCAGAACCATCCCAGCAAGGGGCAGGAAGCTGGGGTGTCTTTCCAGCCATCCTGTCCCTCATTTGTGGACCCCCGTATATCTACCCCAGGGTTACTCCAGCTGCTGGAGAAGGTGGTCAGGCCAGAGATGCAGGAGACCACGGGGGGCAGGAAGTGTCTTCCCAGGGGGACTGAATGATGGATGGGGCACCAATGGCCTCCACTCATCGACCTGCATTCCCTCAGTCTCCCGTGATCTCACTGACCCTACCCTCAGAACCAGCCTCACCCTGGACCTTCTTGGTTCCACACTGGGCCCTTGGATCTGCCGACATCTGGTCTCTCCAGGACACCCCTGGACACTCCAGGGCACTCCTCCTCTTCTGCTGAGGACCCTCACACTTCCGGAGGGTGAGTGACCCCCCCATCACTCACCAGCCCTGTGTGACACTTGGTGTCGCCCTGAGGCTGTGAAGTTTCTCCAGGTTCAGCCTCTCACAGGGATACAGCTTTTCCCTCCCTCCCTCCTATATCTGTTGAGCACCTACTAAGCAGTGGACACTAAATGCCTGCTTTGTGCCCAGCAAGATGGCAGGGGACACTAAGAGAGTAACTCGGGCTCTCTCCCCTTTGAGGAGTTCCCAGTCTGATGGCGAGAGCCAGCTTTGCCCCCCTTGCTCTGCAAATAGCAGTCATCCCAGCCCAAACCACTCTTCCTCCTGAAAGTCTAGAGCTGCACTGTCAATTCAGTGGCCACGAGGGTCACGTGTCGGGGGAGGGAGCCGGCGGGTCAATGTTCCAGCTTTGCTTCCTTCAGGCAGAGTTCTGTGGGGTGTTACATACAGATGCCTCTCAGAGGGGCCCCTGGGATTGGGCCCGCACACCTATAGCAGCCACCTTGGGCAGGCTCCCTTGTTTAGGCCCCTCCTCCGTCCTGCCTCACTCTCCCCACCGTCTTCTCATCCCTGCTTCCCTGGATCGCCTCCCAAGTAAACTGCTTTCACCTAAGTCCATGTCTCAGGCTCTGCCATCAGAGATTCCAAATTAAGACCCCATCCCTCTGTGCCCAGTGCTGGAGTGTGATGTGTGTATGGTACGATTCGAGTGTATCTGCTTTGCCATCTTAGGCAGGGGATTAAGGACCCCAGCTGTGGTCACACGGCTTAGCTGCCTTCTTTAATCTGGCCATTTCAGTAATAAGCCTGGTTTTTTAAAAAACTCTGTCTGTCTGGTTCCTGGATCTATTTCTCAATTGTTTCTGAACACAAAGAGAAAAGAGGTATGATGAATTGGCATTTCCCCAAACCCCAATATTTATACGAATATGACTATCTTTTTACTTTGTTTTTTTAAATTTGATTGACATATAGTTGATTTACAGTGTTATGTTCATTTCTGCCGTACAGCAAAGTGACTCAGTTATACACATATATATTCTTTTTCATATTCTTTTCCATTATGGTTTATCACCATAAGGATTTCCAGTATTTCACCTCCTATCAAATCTTCAAGGTACTGAATATAGTTCCCCGTGCTATACAGTAGGACCTTGTTGTTCATCTATCCTATATATAATAGTTTGCATTTGCTAATCCCAAACTCCCAAGCCTTCCTTCACACTTACTTTGTTATTTTAAATCAATTTTACTGAAATATCCTTTTCATGCAATCAAATATACACTTTGACGAGTTTTGACAAAGTAGGTACCTCAGTGATCATGACCCCACGCATGACGGAGAATAGTTCCATCATCCCAGAAAGTTCCCCTCTACCCTATCTCAGCCAAACATTCACACCCACCCCAGCCAGGCAGCTTCTGATCGATTTCGATCTCTCTGGAATAGTTTTGCCTACATTGCAGGCTCATGTGCGTGGAAGCATATAGAGTATCCTCTTCTTTCACAGGTGTCCCTTCCTTTTTACCACCGAGTTGTATTCTATTGTAGAGGACTTTATGAAGTCATGTTTCATTTCTCTTGGGTAAATACCTAGGAGTAGAACTGATGAGACATATGGCAGGTTTATGTTTAACTTTACGAGAAATTCCCAAACTGTTTTCCAAAAGGGTTGGTCACTTTTACACTCCCAGCCCCCCCATGGACATTCCGGTTCCTCCTTGTCATCTCCAGCCCTTGGTGTTTTCAGAATTTAAAAGTTTAGCTGCTCTGGTGGACATGTAGTGGTATCTCATCTCTACTGTACATTCGTATCTTCTTTTGTGAAATGACTGCTCAAATATTTGCCTGTTTTTAAAATTAGGTTGTTTGTTTCTTTATGTTGTAAGAGTTCTCTATATTTTTTGGATGCAAGTCCTTTATCAGGTGGATGGATTGCAAATATCTTCTCCCAGTCTGTGCTTTGCCTTTTCAGTTCTTTCATGGAGTCTTCATTGTTGTTGTTGTTTTACAATTAAGAGAAAAAGGGCTTCCCTGGTGGCGCAGTGGTTAAGAATCCACCTGCCAACGCAGGGGACACGGATTCGAGCCCTGGTCTGGGAAGATCCCACATGCCGCGGAGCAACTAAGCCCGTGCACCACAACTACTGAGCCCGCGCTCTAGAGGCCACAAGCCACAACTACTGAAGCCCGCATGCCTAGAGTCCGTGCTCCGCAACAAGAGAAGCCACCACAATGAGAAGCCCGCGCACCGCAACGAAGAGTACCCCCACTCACCGCAACTAGACAAAGCCCGGTGCAGCAATGAAGACTCAGCACAGCCCAAAAATAAATAAATAAATGTTAAAAAAGCTCTATTTTCTTTTTTTTTTTGCCTTTTGTTTTTAAATTTATTAAATTTTATTGGAGTATAGTTGATTTATAACATTGTGTTAGTTTCAGATGTACAACAGAGTGATTCAGTTATACATATATATATATTCATTCTTTTTCAGATTCTTTACCCATATAGCTTATTACAGAATATTGAGCATGTTTTAAAGTGTTTAACAGCTTTATTGAGGTATAATTTATATACCATAAAATTCACTTGGTTTTGGTGCACATAAATGGTGTGCGGTTTTTTTTTTCCTTTCGCTATTCAAAAAGGATGGAAACTATTTACAGGTTCAATCCAATGTTCTTACCGATACTTTTTTTTTCTAGGGGAGTGGAGGATTGCTAGTTTTTTTAATGTGTGATTTCAATAGAAATATTTGTTCAAAATCATATAAGAAATATATGCTTCTTAAATACAAATGGTGTAGACAAAACTAAGTTAGAGATGCACCCAAGTTCACCTTCAGCCTTCTGGTAGTGGCCAAAATATGATGTTTGTCTTCAGCTTTGTCTTGGCCTTTGGAAACTCAGATAGTTGATGCCAACTTCAATATCATTTCTGGCATCGCTGAACTTGTGTGTGGCCAACAATCATGTGGTTGCATCACATCTAATCATCATAACAACAGCAGTGATATGAACAAGGCATGACATTCAGATTCATTCACCACTAAACATCCATCTTGAAATATAAACAAGACTTCTTGGTGCAACTTGGTGTGAGAATCTCTTTTGTGCTTTATATGTTGAAATTCTATCAATGAGTTGAAGTAAAAAACGTGTATTATTGTATAAATGTGCTCCAATAACTATGAGGGTGAAAGTTGTTAATTTTAGGCACAAAAATTATTCTGAACTTTCAAATAGTAAAATAAATAGGAGAGTAGCTGACAATGTGAGTGGTAGGAGAGACTATGTGAGCTAGACAACTTTAGGAAAAACACTATATCCTTATACCATTTTTGTGAGCCAAAATATTATAAAACCTACCTTGGTTGAATGCAAACATCTCTTCAGTGAGTTGGGGCCCCTCAGTAGAGGGACCACAAACATCTCATTAACTGATGGTTCCATCAACTGTTTCTGTCAGCACTTCAAATGTCACTGTAGTTTTAACAGAAAATTGTAACAAGTTTTTAGAGAAAATTATGCATGGCTTTGGCCTCCTCTTTGGCTGAAAAGATTCTTTAAATAGACTTTATTTTATTTTATTTATTTCATTTTTTGTGGTACGCGGGCCTCTCACTGCTGTGGCCTCTCCCGTTGCGGAGCACAGGCTCCGGACGCGCAGGCTCAGCGGCCATGGCTCACGGGCCCAGCCGCTCCGCGGCATGTGGGATCTTCCCGGACCAGGGCACGAACCCGTGTCCCCTGCATCGGCAGGTGGACTCACAACCACTGCGCCACCAGGCAAGCTCCTTAAAGTGGTTTTAATAGACTATGTCTTGGTGTTGGTTGTTCCTGGTCAATGTTCTTAGGTACACAGTGTGCTCTTTCAGTATGAAGCTTTCAATCTTTTTCTTTCAGGAATGTGGTCTTGAATTATGGTTTTTAGTATTTCTTCTATATTCTTGCTTTGGTTTTCTTTTGTAGGGTCTCCCATTATCTGTATATTGTACTTTCTTTGCCTATTTCCACTATTTCACCTCCTATCAAATCTTCTTTGCCTCTTTCTTCTTTTTCATATTTTAAAAATCTATCTGCATCTTATCTTCTATTTCCCTTAAGCCACGTTCTGGCATGTTGTTTGCTGTGGTTTCTCCCATTTTTGTCTTCATTTCTAAAATGGTTTTTCCTTCTATTTCCAATTCTTGAGTTCTGTCTCTTTTTTTTTTTGGTTTTTGAAATATAATTTATATATTTTTGTGTCTTGTATCATATTATGAATGACTTTTAGTTTTTTAAAAAATAATAGTAGGTTTCAGTTTTGACCTATTTTCTGAGCATGTCTTTCTTGTATGCTTCATTGTTTGTAGGTATATTGTTCTCCTTATTCTCTTTCTTCTTATATTAACTTGGTATAGGATTTTCCAAGATAATTTTTGATTGCTCATTTTAATGTTAATTTAGTTTCCATGAACTTTTTCAAGGGACTATGGTTCAGATAACTCTTCTCAATTTGCAGACCTTCTTCTTCTGTTGTTTTCATGTAATATTTTAAAATGTGGTATCCAGGGCTTCCCTGGTGGCTCAGTGGTTAAGAATCCACCTGCCAATGCTAGGGCACATGGGTTCGAGCCCTGGTCCGGGAAGATCCCACATGCTGCGGAGCAACTAAGCCCACGAGCCACAACTACTGAGCCCATGTACCACAACTACTGAAGCCTGCGCGCCAAGATCCCGTACTCCACAACAAGAGGAGCCACCCCAATGAGGAGCCCATGCACCGGAACAAAGAGTAGCCCCCGCTCGCCGCAACTAGAGAAAGCCCATGTGCAGCAACGAAGACCCAACAAAGCCCCCAAAAATAAATTAATTAAAAAAAAATGTATCCAGCTGTCTGAATTTTCTGACTGTTCCTCCCCCAACGTTTATCTGTCTTTCTCTTTCCATCACTCTGATTGTTCCAATATTACTGTTTTGATTCCCCTTCTAGCAATTTCTTCTCAGTGCAGATCCCAATCCTATGCTTTTTCTAATACACAACTAGAAATGAATAGATCCCTGACTTCGAACTTTTCCAAGGAATTTCGTAGAGTATTTCTGAAGGTGAGATGCCTACATGTAACTGACAAAGAACAAATTGGAGGCAGCGGCTTCCCTGTGTGTGTGATGTTCCTCAAATGAAAAGACAACTAACCCACAGTAGGGCGGCAAGTTTAGCCTAGATATGGGAGAGCCAGAGTTTGACTTGGGCTCTCATAGGAAATGAACAACTCCAAGTACTTTCCTTTGGGTGAATGTCTGTTCTGAAGCCCAGACGTACTGGACTTGAATTGTTTAGGGCTTTCCATTGACGTAGCGAGCGAAGTTCACTGTGAATCTAAAAGGGTGGCCAAACTGGTGATGATATTTATGATTGTGGCTTAATTCATTTAGTGGGCAAATACTGGGTGAGCCTCTACTGCGGGCAAGCCTTGTTTCGGGGGCTGGGGCATACAGGGACAAACAAGACAGATGGCGTCTGTTCAAGTGAACACTGTCCTCTTCTCCTATTCATAACATTAAAACTTTATGCACCTCTGTAAAATATCTCCAAGCCTCTAAACTCACGTTTTTGCTATTGGGAATAATGACTCCTGAGTTTAACCTTGTTGAAAGTAGAATCCTAACAGGAGGATATGTGCATTTCTTTCTTCTAAAATGCACACACAAAACCCAAACCAACAGAACAGAGTATGGTACTCATGTCTCAGTTTCTGGTTTTAATTTTCTCCTTTGGGGCCCAAATCAGATTTGAGTTTCTAAGGAAGTTTTATCAGTGGTGGAAGTGAAGTGGGGATTTTATATTGCATGGAACTCTCCCATTTGAAGCCCTTGTGATGAGTGGGTATCATCTTCTGCTTTTGAACACATGTTTCTATGATCTCCAAACCGGCCCATCAGTGAGGCCTGACTCTATCATGAAATGTGATAAGTGAGGCCAAAAGGTCACCTTTATTGTTCAAGGGAAGGCTAAAACTTCACAAGGAAAACATTTATTATCTGAGCACTTGCTGGCAGGATTTACAACTCTTGGGGAAGAGGAGAGGGTCATCAAAGTGCAGTATCTTGGTTTCCCTACAATTAGGGAAGCAGAAGCTTCCAAAATAGGATTAGTTTATCAAATTGTGTTCTCTGGGTGGTTTGTGTCCTGAGTCAATTCAATTCTCCCAGCATCATTCAGCTCCATCCCTGGACTGGGGACCAGACTGATTCTCCCGAGCCGAGACGGTCCCAGCTTTTAAAAGCAGGCCGAGGGGGAAGAGTAAACTAACATTCACTGGTCGCTTTCTCTGGACCTGGCCCAGGGCTTCAGTTTGTCTTTACAGCAACCCCAAGGGGGATGACAGGCGAGGGACTGGGAGCCCCAAGGGGTTGTGCAAGATCAAATGGGGTCAAGATAGGACTGGGCCAGTTCTGCCTGTGTCCATGGCTCCCACGTAGAAAAGAGGTAGGCAGGGGTGGTGGAAGCCTCATGTTCAGTCCTAGTTGTATGTGAAAGCTCTGGGGGAAGGGAACATCTCACAGCAGATCATCTGCTGCTTTTAGGAGTCTGAGCCATCCCACAGTTTTCATATGATTGAACAGATTGAGGGCTGGGGAGGCAGAAGAAAGAGTCTTGACCTGGCAGCAAGCATGGATTGCTCTGTAGCGAAAGGCAGAAGGCAATTTGCTGCTTTTAAGCACCAGGGAGCAGGACTCAGTTTCCCTTCTCTGCTTCCACCCGCCTCCACCCCCAGGCCCGGGCGTTTCAGAGCCAGGCTCTGTGTCTCCATCCTGCGCCTCTCCCACAGTAAGTCCGGCCCTGCCCTGGGCCGGTGTGTGTGCCAGGAGGGAGGAGAGTGTGTGCCAGGAGCGCCAGTGGACCCTCCAGCCGAACTGCGAGTCTGGCTCTGTGCCTTTAGAGTCCGAACTCAACGCTTCTCTCTCGCTGGGCTGTGGGAATAACCTCCTAACAGGGCCCCCCTCCACCCCCGCTGTTTCCCATCTTGCCCCTCCAGCTCGCCCTCCCCACCAGCAGCCACGGGGGCCTTGTCAAATCCCTGAACTGGCTCAGGCCTGGCGTGTGGAATCCGACCAGGCCGCTCCCTGCAGCCTACGAGGCCCCGTGCCACCTCCTGCCAGCCTTGCCAAGAACAAATCCTGGAGGCCCGTCACGTGCCAGGCACTGTGCCAGGCTCTGAGCTCTCACCACCGAACGGAACCAAGTCCCTGTCTTCCCGGGGGCTTACAGTGTAGCGGGAAGATAAAGGTAGCATCAGACGAACCTGTAGGGCAGGGGGTGACGGGAGCAATAAAGAAAACCCCAGCATGTCAGGGGTCTGCTGTGTGACGGTGGGGTGCTATTTGAGAAGGGGTGGCAGAAAGGCTGCTAGGACAAGGGGACAGTGGGGGAGGCCTGAGGGAGGAGAGGGCATGCGCCTGCTGGGCTGGGGACACAGGGCCCCAAGTCGCAGGCTTTCTGCTCTTCCTCACGTCTGCTAAGCTACGATCCCTTTCCCACTCCATCCCGCCCGGGCCTCTGCACACCTACAGCCCACGTCTAGTCTAGCAGTGGTCACTTGACCCCCACCTGCCCACTCACCTGTCTTAGCAGAAGAGACATCCCTCTTCTATTCTGGGGCCAATCTCCCCCTCTGTGCTCTGGATCTGTCCCCAGAAAGCAAATCAGCCAGCATCTCTGCTCCACAGGTACCTAAGATGGCAGTGCAGGCAAAAGGCCAGCAGGGGAGGGGAGGCGGCGGCTCTGGGAAGTACGGGTAGAGCTGGAGGCCTCACTGGATGACCAGCCGGCCTTTTTGTAAAGCTCCCCTTCCTGAGATTTATACCAAACAGCCCCAGGCAAGCCCAACCCCGCAGCCCCACTGGGGCGCCCAACCCTTCTTCCTTAGACGTCCGGGGGTCCCTGGGCCTAGAGACCTCCCGGATGGATATCCTTCCTACCAGCCCCACTGGGTTGAGCAGGACTTTCTCATGGTGGGTGGCAGAACCTTAGCTCAAACTGCTTAAAGTAAAGATGAAGGTGTATTGGCTTGTGTAACAGAGTCCATGAATGGGGCTGGCCTAGGGACTAAAATAATGTCCCTTCATCAGGCCTCCATTTCCCTCTGTCTCTCTCTTTGGGACACACACACACACACACACACACACACACACACGCACACCTGTGTGCTTCTCCTTGTATGGAACCTAGTTTTTCCACTCCAGGTGAGCTGCTCCGCCCAGTAGGAGGAACGGGTCGTAGCTGCAGAAACCTCCAGGTGAGAGTCATCCCGGCTCAGCCATCTTGAGGTAAAGGAGGCCTTTTCCCTCCCAGCCTTTGTATGGAGAATCCCAGCTGGGGACTGGTCAAACTGGGTCTCCTGCATTTCTTGTAGCATTACCCCAGGATGGCCAGAGAGATGGGAGGCACAGATTGCCCAGGTCTGGGTCACGTGCCCACCAGGAGCTGGTTGGCAGCTCTACTAGAATCACGTGCCTGGAGGACAGAGCAGTTCAAAGAAGGATGATCCTATTTTAATAAGACGTGGGGAGGGGAGACTTCCCTGGTGACGCAGTGGTTAAGAATCCGCCTGCCAATGCAGGAGACACGGGTTCGAGCCCTGGTCCAGGAAGATCCCACACGCCGCGGAGCAACTAAGCCCGTGCGCCACAACTACTGAGCCTGCGCTCTAGAGCCCGCGAGCCACAACTACTGAGCCCGCGAGCCACAACTACCGAAGCCTGTGTGCCTAGAGCCCGTGCTCCGCAACTAGAGAAGCCACCGCAACGAGAAGCCCGCGCACCTCAACGAAGAGTAGCCACAACTAGAGAAAGCCCGCGCGCAGCAAGAAAGACCCAATGCAGCCAAAAATAAATAAATTAAATAAATAAATGTTTAAAAAAAGAAGACGTGGGAAGGGAAGCTGGGCGAATAAAAATAGCAGCTGACCTCCTCGCCACCTCTCCTGCGGGTGGAGGTTGGCAGGACTCCTGGGTTTTCAGAGGTATTTATTCCCCCTCCTCATATTTCTAGTCTAGCTGTACTTTATCTGGCAGGTTCTTTTTCTATCTTATTGTCCGGTGAGTGCCCTGGTACCGCCATGAAAGGTATCAGAGTATAAATACACGCAGAAGTGCGATAGTGGACATTGTTGATTGGATTTCTCACTTGGGGTCAACGTGGCCTCCCTTTAGTCTGGGCTGGGAACATACATATCTCCCCACCTCTGTTTTCCTTTTTCTGAAGGTGGTTGAGTCCAGATTCCCTAAATATTAATTCAGCACCTACTAGATGCCCAGAGCTTTCACATCTAAGCCCTGCTTATAGCAGAGGGAGCAAAGCTGAGAGGTGAGTGCCGTTGTCTTAGTGTCTTGGGGCTGCTGTCACAAAGTACCACACGTGGGGGTGGATTAAAAGAACACAGATATATCCTCGTAGAGTTCAGAAGGCCAGAAGTTCAAAATTAGGGTGTCGGCAGGGCTGGTTTCTGCGGAGGGCTGCAAGGCAGAATCCGTTCTCTGCCTCTCTCCGAGCTTCTGGGAGTTTCCAGCATCCCTTGGCGTCCCTCAGCTTGTAGATGCCCGACTCCAACCTCTGCCTCCATCATCAAGGGCCATCTTCTTGTGTGTTCTCACATCGTCTTCTTATAGACAGCGGGCACACTGGCTTAAGAACACATCCTACCCCATCGTGAATGCATCTTAATTACATCGGCCACGACCCTATTTCCAAACAAAGGTAACATTCTGAGGTACGGAGGGTTAGGACTTCAACATGTATTTTAGGGGGCAGCATGATTTAACTCCTAAAACCCACTGAGTAGTGAAGCCAGCCTCAAACCCAGGTCTGACTGCAGAGCACAGGCTCTTTCGGCCTGAAGGTGCTAATAATGACAGCAGGCATTTTCAGGGTGCTGCTCTGTGTAGGCCATTCCTTACCTTTTGCCATTTTAAAATCACAACAGCCCTACCAGGTAGGCATGGGTCCATTTTCCAGGTGAGGAAGTTGAGGCATGGAGAGGCTAAATGTCCCAGGTCACACAACTTCTTAGGAGCAGAGTTGCGATTTGAGCTCATTGGCCTGGCTCCACCCTGCTGAGATAAGGGGCACAATATAAAGATTCGTAAAGTGCCCTGGGAAACCTGGGTGGATAAAGGCCTCGGCCGTCTGCAGATGGTTGCGGTGGGGCTGGCAGAGGGAAAACATCTTGAAATCCTTCCTGGAGGAAGTGACATTTTAACTGGGTCCAGAGAATGGGTCAGATTCGACTGTGCAGAGATGGCAGAGAAGGATGTTTTGGACAAGGCAATGAACAGAAGACCTAAAGGCAGGAGATTATTGGGGGGAACAAAGGGGGACCTCTGTCTGGCTAGTCGAGAGCCCAAATATTCCATGAGTATAAAAGGGAAGAGGGTATCTTTAATGGGGATGAGAACGGAGTGTCCGTGTTTACCCTCCAGATCCTGTTCTAATGGAAATCCACTTCCAAAGCTGCTTTCCACCCAAAAGCAGTGGAATCCCCAACAAACGGGGCCAGCTGAGGGGGCCCATTGCCCTCTCCTTTCCCCGTTCCCACCGTAACCCCACCCAAGCCCAGAAACCAGAGAGCTGTGGAGGGGCCAGTTCGGGCTCCGTCTCCAGAAGGCCGAGCTGAGATCTATTCTAATTCCCCAGAGAGAAAAGGTTTCCAGTGTGTTTATCCCGTTGCCATGGGTTTGCCTTCTGCGTCATGCGCTCTGTCTGTCAGACATGACAACTGAATAATATTTTTATTTTTAGGCATGGGTCACCGAGCCTTTTCATTCTACTGCCGGCTTCGCCCCCGCACCAGAACTCCAGGGAACTTGGCCCCTGGATGCCTGGGAAGCGAGTGGCGGCGGCAGCGTGCAGGGTGGGTGGTCGCTCTGTCTTGAGCCAGACACTGTGTCCTGCAGGGAGAAGATCCCGTCCTGGTGGGGGGTCTTTTCTGCGTCTGGGCAGAGCCTGGCGACTGCAGCTGGTCTTGCCAAGACCTGGGAGCAGCCGGGCCCGTGTGGCAAGGTTGGCACTGGGGGAGGGCAGGTGGGCTGGGAGGGGAGACACTGTGGGTGGTGAGAGGATATCCGCGTGATCCATGGCGTGCGATGAGGGTGACGGGGTGCAGGTGGCCATACGTGGAGGCAGGAATCAAAGCGGGGGACTCAGAAGTCAGACTGTCACACTAGGGACCGAGACGAGTCAGGCAGGGGAAGAGGTCCACGCCCTGGGCACTGTCAACATTCAAGGCCGGATCATTCTTTGTGGTGAGCCGCTGTCCTGTGCGTGGCAGAGCGTTTAGCAGCACCCCTGCCCTCCACGCACTAGATGCCCATAATAGTACATAATACGGTGGCCCCAGTCGTGACAACTAAAAATGTCTCCGGGTGGATATTGCCAAATGCTCCCAGGGCTGGGAGGGGCAAAATTGTCCCTGGTTGAGGCTCGGGGGACCTGGAGACTGAACAGGTTTGGGATCTTGGGGGCAGACCCACATGCTGCAGAGTCAACACAGATCCAATTATTGGAACAAGTGGCAGCTCCTCAGCTTGCCCCACACTGGTTAGGACCTCTGGTGGCAAACGACAGAAGTCAATTCTGGCTAACATTCCCCCAAAAGGCAACATATAGGTGGGATAGAGTAGGGGTGGAGGAACATTCCTTAAAAATAAGAAAAGGCTAGAAGATCTAGCTTAGAAATGGGCAGGAACCAAGGCAGCCTCAGTTTTGTGATCTGTATGATGGGCATAGTAACAGTGCCTGCCTCCCAGAGGCATTGTGGGGATTGACTGAGTTAATGACCTGACATATGGTGAGCACAATGAAAGAATTAGCTCTTCTATTACTGCTGTTGATTTCTGTTTGTCACTTCCCTATTCGTGACCTGGCCATTGTCTTTCTTTCCATTTCTATGTCTTGTCATCTTCTTGCCCCCAAAATGCCAGCCACCCCAAGGCAACTTCCCGTCTCTCAAAGGCTAAACCATTTCAAATTTCCACCCAGCTGAAGAAACTCCCGCGGAATTTGTTTCATGGTTCTGTTGCCGTCTTTCAAGTGTTTAGATGCAGGAGACAGGCCCCTTGAAATAGCAGGTTCCCCAGAAATAGTTCTCAGAGGAGGGGTTGCGTGTTAAATGCTAGAGAGCTTTCCCGAGAAATGATCTGTCACCTGCAACCATTTCATGGGCAGGTCAGGAAAAGCACCCCAGGCGGGCAAGACGCAGCCCTCCTGTGCAGGGCAGAGATGGGTGTCGTGCAAGGTGGCTGCCTCTCTTCTGCCCTGAACTTAGAAGAGGGAAAATCTAGGCAGAGTGTTCTAAGTGATGGAGAGAACCGTTCACAGTATTCCCAGAAACTTGCTGTTCGGGGAGCAATGGGGAGCAGGCAACGGCAGGAGAAAACCAGCGCCTCTCACCTCAGGCAGTGGGGGCTGTTTTCTCGAAGGGTCTTTCATAGCAAAGAGGTGAGAGGTTTTTTTGTTTTGTTTTTTTGCGTTACGCGGGCCTCTCACTGTTGTGGCCTCTCCCGTTGCGGAGCACAGGCTCCGGACGCGCAGGCTCAGCGGCCATGGCTCACGGGCCCAGCCGCTCCGCGGCATGTGGGATCTTCCCGGACCGGGGCACGAACCCGCGTCCCCTGCATCGGCAGGCGGACTCTCAACCACTGCGCCACCAGGGAAGCCCAAGAGGTGAGAGTTTTAACCTCGGGCCATTAGTGGTGTCAGAAGGCTGTAGACAGGTACCTGGCACTTCTCGTCACCTGGAAGCACCGTAGGTGAGGATGAAACGGTAAAAGGCTTCTTCTCTTCAGGGCGGACTGGGAAGCCAGTCTTGGAGGGAGGGCACAGCTGCCTTCAGCTAGGGAGGCACTGGACGTGGACCCAAGTGCTGTGTCTGTGTTAAGCCTACTTCATGTTGAATCTGGACTCCAAATTGTTACGCAAAGAGTAGTCACTGTAGGTAATTAAATATTTTTGCTTTTATTCAACAGCAATTTCCAGTTCAGTAAAGAAAGCCAACTTCATCAATCCCCTGACGCTTCTTCCTCTGTCCAGAGCAGGCCCAGCTTCAGGGGGGACCCAGAACAACACTTATCCCTGGTCCCCAGGGGTGGCCCCCAGAATGTCAGGCAGAGGGCGGGGCTGCACGGAGCCACCCCATGGTGGTGGGTGCTGACTGATGGAGAACCTACCTTTGACTGTCATGACACTTGGGTTCAAGTTCAGGCTCCACCTCAAACTCGCAAAAGTAACTTCACTGAGCCTCACTTCCCTCGTCTGTAAAATGGGCATGAGAATCTCTGTCTTGAAGGGAGGCTGTGAAGCTGAAATGAGATAATGAGTGTTAATGGTTCCCAGATATCAGGGTGCACAAGAATCAAAGGGAGAGATGGTTAAAATGCAGGTTCTCAGGCCCATTAGGTTTTTGTCTGTTTGTTTGTTTGTTTTCTCATTAAGTAAAACTAAACTGGGGCTCTGGGACATTCTGACAAGCTTCTAGGTGATTATCACCCAGGTGTGTCAGTAAGAAACACTGACGCTTAAAAAGGATTTAGTACCGAGCCCAGCATATAATAGTCCTCAGTCCATGTCATTGGGAGTTGCTGTAATTATTATTCTGTATCATCTATTACAACAATAATGGAATGTGACAAGCTATCCCCCAACTCCAGCTGCTCAGAACAATCAGCATGTATATGGCCGGTGAATAGGTGGGGTCAGCGACTTAGACTGGGCTCAGCTGGGTGGTCCTTCTAGTTTTGGCTAGGCTCACTCACAGGCCCAATGTCAGCTGACTGTCAGCTGGAACCACGCGGGACCCTGGCCGCAAGACTCTCATCCTCCTGCTGGCTAGCCTAGGCATGTTCCCGTGGAGATGGCAGAGGTTCAAGTACTTCAGGCCTCTGCTTACCATCGCGTCTGCCTCCATCCCAGTGGTCAAAACAGGTCACCTGGCCAAGCTGAGAACTGAGGCATGGACAGCAACCCAGCCAGAGTGGCAGTGGGAGGGTCCTGATAAGTGACATGCCCGAGGGAGAGGATAGAGGGAGAGTGATGATTCGGGACACTCAATCCATCTATAGCGAGTATTGTTTTAGAAAATAACAGAACTGCACCTTCTCTGTCTACCAGATTTGTTTCAATGATCATGCATTACATTTTTAATCAGAAAAAAAAAGTGTTATTTCCACTTTGAAACAAAAATAGTGCTTAGGAAACAAGAGAGGATTATTTTGAGGATTAAAGGTGATTTAAATATGTCAACGAAGGGCTTCCCTGGTGGCACAGTGGTTGAGAGTCCGCCTGTCGATGCAGGGGACACGGGTTCATGCGCCGGTCCGGGAAGATCCCACATTCCGCGGAGCGGCTGGGCCCGTGAGCCATGGCCGCTGAGCCTGCGCGTCCGGAGCCTGTGCTCCGCAGCGGGAGAGGCCACAACAGTGAGAGGCCCGCGTACCGCAAAAAAAAAAAAAAAAAAAAAAAAATATATATATATGTCAGCGCATGATGGAATGCGTTGTAAACTGCAGGGAGTGTGGAAGGATGGTTTGCCCAGAAAGAAGCCCCCCCGCAGAGTATGAAGAGTTCTTTTCTCCATCAGGCCTGCGAGCTGCTCTGGATCCGGCTGAGACGCTCAGGCATCACCCATGACATTAGGATAAGAGGATAAGGTGCCCCCTCACCCTTCTGTAGCCCTGGAGCTCCCAGGGCTAGTCTCAGGCGGCAGCGCTTACTCACCCTCAGGGCTTCTCTTTACCTTCCCTTTATCCAGGTCTTACCAAGTTATGCATGTGCTCTTGTCCCCCAGGCTGAGTGCACCTTGGAGGACAGCACGTCCTAAAAGTGGTAACGATAAAAACAAGAGAAACTATGTTTTGAGCACTTGCTATGTGTCAGGCACTGTGCTTTTTATATATTAGCTCACTTAATGCACCTGTGAGGTTGTGCTTTACTTTCCTATGGCTGCTGTAACAAACTACCACATACCTGGTGGCTTAAAATAAGACAGGTTTTTTATCTTAATAGTGGGCTTGATAATCTTACTAAAATTCAAGGTAAGTTTGAAAATTGGGCCAAAATCAAGGTGTCAGCAGGGCTGTGTTCCTTCTGAAGGCTGCAGAGGAGAGTCACTTCCTTTCCTTGTCCAGCTCCTAGAGGCCACGTGCATCCCTTGGCTCGTGGGCCCCTTCCAGCAATGGGGATAAAAGGCTGGCTGGCTGGCTGGACGGATGGATGGACATCCAGAACGTCTTTCGTCTCCTCGAAGTCTCGTCTCCAAGGCTGAAACAATTGCCAAGCTTCTCTCATCCCCGCCTCTACAGATGTCATTTTATTCTACCTTGCCAGCATCGGGAGGCGTCTCGCTGAGCTTTGTGGGCGAGAGCCCATTCTCTTTCCAAACCTCCCGAAGAAGCAGTCCTCTTCAGTTATGGGAAAATAACTACATTGTTTAATCACCAGTGATGTCAGTCAAGGAACCTTAAAGAGATTAGTTCTGCTTTTATTTGTTGAGACAATGGAGAGCATAAAATATTTAACAGCATCATAATGTGGAACAGATGGGAAAGATACTGCCTTTCAGGGCCTCCCTATGTCTCCCACCTTCCACCAACAGCCAAAACCAGGAGGCCATTTAGGACAATTTATGGGCTGGAAGGCAGCCAAGGGACTGCTTGCCCAGGGGCCTCTGGTACCCGCCCAGCCCTGATAAGGCCTACAGGGATATTCACTGAAGAGGATCGAGTTACAATCCTCTGAGCACTGGAAATGCACAGTGCATCCGGATGCGACTTTGGGTTCAAGTCTTTGCTAGCTTTGTGCTAGTTATCAAAGAGTGTTTTTCCACTAGTGCTGACTATGTCAGGGAATTTCCACCCAAAAAACCCAAAAGCTTGAAAAATCACCAAGGAGTAAGTTTTCATTTTGTTATGTGCTGTGCAACCTTGGGCAAATTTGTAACCTCTCTGAGCCTGTGTCTTCTGTCACAAAAAACGAGAGAGGGGCTAGCTGCAAGAGCCATTGTAGAGCTTGAGTGAAATAATGTTTGTAAAAGCTTGGTGATGGGCACGTAGTAGGTGCTCAAATTGATCTCAGGCCGAGTGGATGAGGGACCAGGTTTAGAACAATGGGTCCACTGAGAAATATGTCACATGCACATGGTCTGTGGATCTGCATTCCACACAGACTTTTAGAAGTTTTGAACTAAAAGGAATCTTTGGGACTATTTAGACCAAAGGATGCAAAGTGAAGTCTTGGGGCCACATCCAGATGAAAGACACACACACACACACACACACACACACACACACACACACAGTTTGCACAGGTATTTTTTAAGTATTCAGATTAATTGCCACTTAAAAATTGTATTTCTTTTTAAACATTAAAATCTGAAATCTTGAATGATCTCGAAACTGTCAGATGCAGGGACCCAAAGCTCGCATACCCACATGACAACAACTGGACAGCGTCCCCAAAACCTTCCTTCACGATATCTTTTACACTTTGTTTAGTCTCTCACTTGGGCTTCCTGTCTGGATTCTGCATGCACGTGAGTTTATGAGGCCAGATTGAGGGCAATCCCTTCACTTTTACAGGTAAAGAAACTAAGGCTTAAGAAAACAATGCAAATGTGAGTCCCCCCATCCCCTCCCATAACCAACGCCCCTCACCCCCCCCCATGAGATCTTGGAGGTCTTTGTTTAATTACACCCTCAGAGCCTTTCTTAACACAGTGCTTTGGGCAGTCATTCAAGTAACCTATCAGATACCTCTGGGCTAAGAGATTTTGTCCAAGATCCTCCAGTTCTGCCCTATTAACCTTAAGGTCTTGTTCTTTCTTCTACACCCAATAAATAGTCTTCGGGGTTAGACACAATAATACCTTTGACGTCTTTTGGAAGAACCAAATAATGTGTGTAAAGGTGTCAAGCAAAATGTGACTATTTCATTTTATTAAGCCTGGTATGCATGGCCCATCAAATAAAGGCCTCCCTCCCTCCCTTCCCCAACTCCTGCGTCAACTGGAGTTTTGACACGGGTTAAAATATAACTTGTGGGAGGTTTTCTAGCAACCTGACTACACGTTTTGTGTTTGGCCCCTTGAGCCCTTGGTCGGGGTTGGACATACCTTTCAGCAAAATCATGATTGTAAGATGTTTCTTTAATTAAATGCAATCTCTTTCTTTATAGTCCCTGCGTTTCTGACCCCCTCCCCGACCCCAGCAGGCAAGCTGGCGGGTGCTCACGGCTCTGATTGCTCCCGGACCCAACCCTCCAGACCTCGCCCATCAAAACGCTCCTTAACCCACACAGCAGTGTTTTTCTTTTCAAGCCCAGTTGTAAAAAAAAGAGACAGAAGTCCATTCATTCTCCTTTCCTTGCCCAGAGTAATCCTCAAATTATGCACAATATCCGGAACAGAGAAATGGCCCCAATTTTAATTTTCTGGTTTCTTGAAGAGCTGACTTAATTGGGCTGAGAGTCAAGGAGGGCTCCCCCCAAGGATGTGCCCCAGAACTGCAGTGGGGTTCCCACTTGAACGACCCATGAAAAGCCACGTGTGTCCATGTGGGTCTGTGCATCTGTTGGTGTGGTGTGTGCCTCTGTGCGTGGTGTGTGTCTGCATCTGTGTGTGTCTGTTTGTGGTGTGAGTGTATGTGTGCATCTAGGCATGTGTTTGGCGCGTGTGTGGTATGTGTATGCTGCCTGCAGGTGTGTGTGGCGTGTATGTGCAAGTGCGTGCATGTATCAAGGGTGTGTAGTGTGTGTGTGTGTGTACATGTGTGCCTGAGTGGCTCATCGTCCACGGCCCCGGCATGAAGGATGAATCGTGGGCTCCATCCGGAGGTTCTAGACTCTGCCTGGTGCCTTGTTCTCTCCGCGTGTTCCTTGTGATGATGTGAAGGGTGGTTTGAAGAGGTTGCCATGGGCGATCTCCAGAATCATTCACACCCAAATCTCCACTTGACAGGGAGGGGTCCGAGGAGCAGAGAGGCAACTTGAGTCGCCAAGAATCACAAAGCAAGTTGGTGGCCATCGCTGGGGCTGGAAGCAATTTCTCCTGATGCCCGATCCAATGTGCTTTCTCCCTGATCCCCTTCAGGGGGGTCAGGGCCAGCCTGCCAGGGAGCTGGTCTTACAGAAGGACGTGGGTGGGACTGGCAGGTGTGAACAGCTCAGATACGAGGAGTAGCTGGGCGGGAAATTGTGCAAGCAATACCATAAGCGTGAGTTGACAAATGCTTCTCTAAATTGCCAAATGGGAAATATTTTAGACTTTAACAGGCTAAGAGACACACTTGAAGATATTACATAGGTACTTACATAACCATTTAAACAGATAACCATTTAAAAATTTAAAAATCACTAACCGAAATTGACTCGCAGGCTAGCCCCTGTTTTGGAGGATAGAAGCATCAGAACTAATAGACGAATCTGAATTTATGGAACCAGAAACTGGACCAAAGACAACAGGGTCAGAGGCAGTGGAAGAGAGACGGGAACAGGGAACAAAGAACAAGGGTGGGCGTTGTGTGAGAAGGTGCAAAACAATGGTCACAAATTGGCTTCTGGAATTGGGAGGTCAGGCCCCTGGTGTAGGAGACTATCATGGAGTGTTTTCAGAGGAGGGGCTGCATCTCAGCATCACAAGATGAGTCAATGGAGAGAAATTCCATGGCGAGGCAGTGCTCAAGTGGCCATGAGCCCATCAGCTGCTTGTCCCACCTGTCCATCACACAATGTCTGATCCCAGTGCCATTGCCCAGTTGCTGGATGAGTGCCCAGGCCCAAAGTCCTTGCCCACTGTCCAATTTGGTCCCCCTATGAGCCCAATGCACATGTGATCCACACCCCAGGGCACCTACACCTGCACAGCCCTCTCTCCCTCAACCCACGCCCCTATGGCCTCACCTGGAGGCCCGTATGACCAGTTGTCTTTGGAGCAGAGAGTTTGGCCTTGGAAGATATGATGGAACCAGCCAGAAGTATAGTTCTATAGGATTATAACCCTGCTGGAGGGTGGTGATGAAAGAGAGTGGGGAAGGGAGAGCCCCACACACATGTTTCAGCTGCACCTTTTTTGTGGTCCCTTTTGCCTGGGAGAAGCGGCTGGGAGTACAAATTTACACGGATTGGTGGGCAGCAGCCTGCACTAGAAAGTAAGCTCCAGGAAGGCAGGAAGTTAATGTTTTGTTCACATTTATACCTGATATTTGGTAGGAGTTCAATAATATTCTTTCCTTCAATATTCTTTCCTTAATTCTTAACTTGACTTAAGGATGATCAAGGGCTTGAAAAGAATAAGATTAGGGATTGATAACAAAGAGGCTTGAGGAAGAGATTTGTGGGGAGCCCTTTAGGAGTGGATCTTGGGTGTAAGAGTGTGGGTGGTATCTAGAAACTTTCACCAAAAGTCTGTCCATGCAGAAGAGGTTCCTGATAGGTGGACAAGGCAGTCCATCCCATGGACATCACACGGTCTCTTTCCCCAGCTACCCCTGTGCCCACTCATGAACCATGTGGGCATGGTGGCAGGGATGGGGGTGCTTAAACTTTTAATTTAATTTGCAGACTTCAGGACATCAAGCCAAGACTGTGAATGAAACTGAAGAAAACTGATAGAGCGTAGAAATAAGAAAGCTGGCTAGTGATACATTGCTATGCATGTACCTGTTTGTACAGAGGTCGCTCCATTAGATGGAATGTGATCTTATTATTCGTGCTGTGGTTTCTATTTGGACGTTTAGATATGGAAATGGGAGTGTGCACAGATATTAAGTCTCCAGAGGGGTGGACTGCGGGGCATCGAATGGATGTTGCCCATTCATCACCCATTAAACTCCTTGCAAGATGCCTTCCTGTAATGCAGAAAGGGTAAAGATAAAATGACATTTCCTGACTCCTTTGCTGCCAATTCCAAATGTGACCTAGATTTCACCCACTCAGATTCTCCTGCACAACCCTCAGGATGGAAGGGAAGCACCAAGGAGACAGCCTGACATCAGGTATTTGTTTTGCTGCTGAGGATGGCCATGGAGACAATGAAGCTCTTCACTCAGCAGTTTCCTGGTCCGGCAGCTTCTTACCATGATGAGGGCCTCTTTCTCCCTCATGGACGAGGCAGAGTGGCTGTAGGGCCAGAGTTACTCCTGGAATCTCAGACGACAGCCTACTGCTTCAATCTTTTCCAACAATTTTGTAAGCCACCTGATACCTCATAATAAATCCTTTTCTCAGACTAGTTAGAGTGGATTCTGTTGTCTGCAACTGAACCCTGACTGATTCTAGAATCTCCCCCAAGTATCCCCAGGACACTTGCAAGCCCACAGGGGACACCCCAAACCCCTAGCAGTGCTTGCAAGGCAGTACTTTGGGATCAAATTAAGTATTCTAGAAACTCCAAGTTCAGATGGCTAAAACAAGACACTTCTGAACCTGCCTAGCATGACTGAGGAAGCCGCTGGGATGGGAGTTGAATAAATAGCTCCCACTGTTGTGTTTATTCTGTGCCAAGCCCTGTGCAAGCTCTTCAGTACTGTCTCATTCATCCTCACAACCACATCCCTTTGAATCATTCAGGAAGATTGAAGAACTTTCTCAAGGTCCATTATCTTGGAGATGCGGTTGCTGGGAGCCAAACATAGATCAGACTGACTCCAATTCTGCTCCTAGAACAGCTTCATCCCTATTTTAAGGCGGCAAGTTAAGGGCAAAATCAAACACTCATATTTTTTTTTCCAAGGCTATAAAAATCTACACTTTAAAAAATAAAATCTATTTAGGAATAATTTTAGAAAAATTGCAAAAAGAGCACAAAGTTCCCATACACCCTCCACCTGATCCCTTCTAAGGCTCCCATCTCACGTTACCACGGGACATTTGTCAAAACCAAGAAATTAACCCTGGCACGGATTTGTTAACAGGGCTGCAGACTTCATTTGCATTTCATCGTTTTTTTGGCCAATGTCCTCTGTTCTAGGATGCAGTCCAGGACACCAAATTCCATTTGGCTTCCTTTTTAAAAAATTTTTACTTTTTGTCTTCCCATCACCTCATTCCAAAGCAGAAGGACCTCCATTATTTGCAGATGCTCGAGGACGGGAACCACGCACTCTCCAAGTGAGAGGGACTGTGCGGCAGGACAATTTGAAACAATTTCCCTTGATGCCCATTGGTAGAGAAGCCCTCCTGTTAGAAACTGACAGCAGAAGCCACAGTGAAGACCAAGTGGAAGCCGGGAGCAGGGACCAGGATGCATGCCAGAGGGCAATGGCCGTACAAAATCCCAGCGATGGAAGCCCCAACAAGTGGACCCTCTTGATGCATGGCTGGGGGAAGCAGAGTGGAGAAAGGTCACTGCAGGAGCAGCTGGAGCCAGGGTTGGCGAGACAGTGACAGAAAAGGCCAAGGCCAAGTAGCTGAGTAACGTTCCCACCAAGGGGTTTCCACGAAAGATGATGAATCTCTCCTATTAAACATGTCACGGCTGGGCTTGGAAGACACAGATGAAAACAGAGGTAAGATAATTACTTCCATAGCATGCCTGGTTGTGAAAAAAAAAAAAAAAATCCATAGTCATAAAAAATGAGTTAATCACCCAGCCAGGAGTAGGAGAGAGAGCTCTGTAAAGATTTAGAAACCGTATGTGTGTTTAATATAACTTTCACAGTGGGCTGGATTCCCCCAAAGATGCGAAATTAAAACGAAGGAGACTGAATCTAGTTTTCCCACTGAGTCAGTGTTTTAACACTTGAAGTTTCTGACCCAAGATTTGATGTCTCCGTTGTAGAAAGAAACAGGTACACCGTGCTTAGTTACCATAGACAATGCCCGGCACACTGTTCCATTATACGAATCAAAGCTTAAAATCAGCTACACCGTGACCCATTCCATATTCACCTAAGGGGCAAGGGACCCCAGCAGGCAAAGTTCTGTCCCTTCAGAGGATATGCTTTAGTTTTTTGGACAACCAATTAGGAGGGAGGGGCCTCCGTATCCCCGGCCATTTGACTACAAGGATTCTTTGAGGGCATGTGGTATTACGCTGAGACTTTAGTCAATGGTCCTGAGATGTCTGGTGACTCCCTTCTTCCAGCTGTAAATTCCTTGTAGCAAACAAACATTGTTCTTGCTGCAGTCTGATCCTTTGATCTTTGTCTGCAGAAGTGCTCCACCAAGGAAAAACTCAGATGTATAGCACAGGGAACTAGACTCAGTACCTTGTAATAACTTACAATGGAAAAGAATCTAAAAAAGAATATGTGTGTGTGTGTGTGTGTGTGTGTATGTATGCATTATACTGGAATCGCTTTGCTGGACACCTGAAACCAACACAACATTGTAAATCAACTATATTTCAATAAAAAAGTTTTTAAAAAAGAAAAAATACATTTAAAGTAAGGTGTGTTAAGACAAAGAAAAAAAAACCCTCAGCTACTGATTTCAACAATGTCGAACTCCAGGGCATGTGCAGTGGAACCTGAATCTAGAAAGTTCCAAGTCTTTCTCACTCACAGTTCTGGATGCCGCTTAGGTTGAGGCAGAGTCTAGAACCTTGTTCTACCTTATCCCAGCATTTTAGGAGTACGGGGTTGCAGACACATCACTTCTCGCCTGAGGTGTCCTTCTCTCTCTCCTCCCAAAAGTGAGGAAGTTTTCTTAAGATAACAGATTAGAAAAAGTATTACATGCATTATTAAAACAATGGCAGTTTTTTTTTAACTTGGGGAATCCATTATGCAAGAGGCAGACCCTTTCTGTTTTCAAGCCTTCTTATGGAACGTGTTCTAGACTGAGGAGTGCACATCCGTGCCTTTGTCAGCGGATTCTGGACCTAAATTTTCCTTTTCTTGGCAAGCCAGGGCCCTAGTTAGGAGCCTTCATTAACTGGGTTCACTTGCTGGTTTCTTAGACCTTTCCTCGAACCTGGGCACGGGACTCCCCTTCTCCTGATTCTGCTGTCCCCTCTGCTGCAGCTTCCAATGCACTGTCGGTTGGGAAACCAGATCCCCAAACCTAAGAACAGTTTGTTAAACAAACCGTCACAGTGGGGTTTTGATCTGGGGAGACGGGCCTGCTGTTACCTCCCCGCAGCCTGGATCTGCCTGGGGCCATCTCTCTACTCAGAACGCATTTTGGAATTCCCACAATTTGCTTGGCCTGCCCTCACCCCTGAGACTGTGACCCAGGAGGTCTGGGGAGATGCTGCCAAAATTTATGAAGATGCTTCCCAGGTGATTTGATGCTCACATTGGATTGAGAGACACTATTGCCTTGAGTTCAACCCCTGAATAAACCGGGCCTCCATTCTGCCCGGAAGTCAGAATTTAACAATGAGTCGGCCTTAGCCACATGGCATCTTTCTCCTTATAATCTCTTCCGACAAACCGTTTTACCTCAGAAAAAGAACTTCCAAACCACACAATGTTTCATAGGCCAAAATAGAGATTTTTATTTCCAAACATAAAGTAGATACGTTTTAGAAAACATAAAGCAATAGCGAAAACGTCAAACCATCTTTGAGAACATGGCTACTTCCAACTTGAACAACAGAAAGGGGATGAAAACTTCACATGACTTTAAAACACAGCACTGACAAGAAACTAGAGTCCCTCCCCCCGCCGAGCAGGGAAGGCAGGGGAGGCTCTCGGCCGGCTTTGGACTTGATATGAACCAAGATAATACACACATGTTCCAAGACAGTCATTTGCTCCCACTCTGCTTGCCTTTCCAGAAAGCTTAACTTACTGCAAACGTGTGTTTTACAATCACAAATAATATGACGGGAGTGGATATGGTCCCTGTGTCTACTGTTTACATAACAGAACATTTTAAACAATGACAAAAATTTAGTTTGCTTTTGACAACAAAACCCACGGACACAGCATCAAACATACACACACACACACACACACACACACACACACACACACACTCCACCATGCCCTCGCCTGGCTCACCGTGCATTAACTAGACCAGTCCAGCCAACATGAATAGCTAGCTGGTCAGTACTAGGTTAGTGTCACCAGGTCTTCAAGAGCAAAGATGGGCTGACTTGGCCTCTGTGGACTTGACTGACGGCAGACAGACTGCAGGGAGGCAGTGATGCCTCCAGGTGGGGTTCTGAGGAGGTCTGGTGCCCTCTGGTTCCTGAGCCCTCCCTTTAGAGGGTGACGAGAGAAACTAACCAATCCACCAGGCTCACCTGCTTTGGAGTGAGAGGGCTGGTCTTCTGGAAATGGAGGGGAAAGTGGTCATTCCTCCAGAGCTGGTACTGGAAACTTGCCATTTTTCCTCCTTCTGGTACTTTAGGTGCTCAACAAATGCTATGAACATCACTAGTTTCTTTCTTCCTTCCTCTCTCCCTCCCTTCCTCCCTCTCCCTCTCTCTCTCTTTCTTGATTCTAGATGCAACTTTTAAAACTAGCCAATCCATTTACTGGTTAAAACTAGATTGTGTACATCAATAAACAGGTTATTTCTACCCTCACAATTCTTGTGTTGACCATGTATACATTCAAATCTTGCCTTAAACATTTTCTAAAAGAAAACATGCATGAATATAAATAAGCAAGTGAAAAGAATAAAAGCGGACACTTCCTCAGCGGAGTCCTACACCATCAAAGATAAATGAAAAGAGAATGCAGAGCTAGTAACTGCACGTTCATATATACTTAGATCATAAATGTTTTAAGAAACAGTGGTTGAGAGCAGAAAAATGGACAGAAACCAAGATATATTTATCCGCAAGCTGTTAAATGATCATTTCCTGGGTTTTTAGCATCTTTGAACGTCACTGGTTTCTAAAACACACAGACAGACACACAGAGCAAGAGAGAAATGGGCAAATTAGGACCCACTTAGCTAAGTCCTCCTCTAAGCGCAGGTTGCATGCTAGCCAGAGCAAAAGAGAGGGCATCGTTTTCCAAACCAGCCTGAGGGAGTTTCCAGATGGCAGAGATCTCAGGGGGTCAGCTGACCTTCCCTTTGTGTGGAGAACAGCCGGGGGAACAACCAGTTGCTTCTATAAGAGGCATAAAATGCTGGAACCTGGGGAAACATCCTGGGTCCAGCATGGTCACCCTGAGGTTCCCAGAGACCACAGGCTGGTGGTATCTGTTGCCCGGAAGCCCAGGGCTGGAAACAAGGGCTGCGTAGCTGTGCTTCTGGGTGGAGATGAACACGTAGTACACATACACACACATGCACATATATGTGTACACACACACACACACATTCACACAAAACTTCCTCTGTCCACCTCTTCCTCGCCTGTAAAACTCTAGAACATGCAAGGCCACTGCCTCTGGAGAGAAATGCCTCTTTTTTTCTCCAGTGGAAGGAATCAGAACAGCGACATCCCAAAGCCGGCTCTGCCCTCCAGCTGTCCTGCAAGAGGAGGTCTCTTTCTGCTTTTCCAGGGGATGGTAAGCACCCTGTCTCTGTTCCCCAGCACATCACCCTGGTGTTGTCAGCTCTCTGGGGCAGTGGGCATCAGAAGGAAGCCCTGCAACCCCTCCGCTGGAACATTACCCTCAACTAGCTAACCGGCTGCCCAAGTAGCAGCGGCCCAGGCCTGCCAAGGAAACGAAAAGTAGCTGGGGCTGAATTTCCACAGCGAGGCCTGGAGCCCATCACCCCGGGGCACAAGTCCCGAATCAACCACTCGCTCACAAGCTGGTTGCTTTTAGGCAGGCTGCTAACCCTCTCTGTGCTCTGGTTTCAGCATCTAAAAACAAGACCATGACTCCATGGTGAGGGTTTTGGAAGGAGTCAGGGCCATCTTGCAGGTCCTCAGTTTGTTTCTTCCCTCCCAATTCCGTCAGAATAGGAAGAGGGGCTGCCACCCTGTGCTCTGGTGGCTGAGCTTGGAAGTAAGCGTTCCTGAAAGGAAGCCTGGGACCCTTGGGGAAACTGAGGTTCCTCTGTATGACTACTGTCCCCTGACTGAACAAGCTGGTTGGGTACCAACCTGTAAGCAGCTGTCACATTACTATGACAACCAAAAGGCAGGCACTGGAGGATGCTGAACTGGCTGACTGTTCTTTCAGGCTCTGGGTGCTCTGATTTGAGATCTGTTTTTAAACCATGAGCTTTTGTCTTTTAAATTTCTTTTTAAAAATGAATTCCCCCTTTTGCTTACTTTGACGAATAGAAGGCCTTTCTCTTGTAATTGAAACCGAGGGAGAAATGATGATTTAAATCCTTTGAATCTGCTCCTCTGCTGGAGGCTCCGTCAGTCGGACGCTGGGAGCCACCTGTGGCTGTGTCCTCCCACGTTCCCTTTCCAGGCCTCAGCGGTTTGCTGGAAAATGGGGGGAAGGGGGGCAGCCTGGAAACGCTCAAGAGAGCCTCTCTTTCCAGGATTTGCACCCAGGAGTAACTCATGTTCCAGAAGAAATTAAAGCAACTACAAATTTCCTAGGCTGGATACAGACACACAAGTGTTAAAAAGCTTATCCCTGAGCCTACATGGCCAGGATGGGTGGCGCGTGGAGGGTTGCCCCTGCACACACTCTGGCCAAGCGGGGCACTTGATTTATTTTGGTTTATTTACCTGTTCCCAAGTCTTGCAAGAAGGTGGACCTAGAAGTGTCCTGAGCGTGGAGGGAATGGCTGTGACACCTTGGGGAGGGAGAGGGACTTGAAAAACTCAGGGACCCCCGTCACCAGGGGAGGCAGGTGGGGGGCAGTGGTGGAAGGTCATTTTCACCCCTCAATGATGAACACCCCCAAATTCTGCTGACAGAGCAGGAGACCAAGACATGGAGAGGGTCAGGGTGACTGGGGCCGAGACACCTAAGTGCCACCCCAATCCACTCTACCGCTCCTTGTCGCTAAGAGATGCCCATTTTGTTGGAGGATGTGTTTCCAGACTCCTGAGAGATGCAGGGGAACCATGTGACAGTTCTGACCAGTGAGATGTCGACAGACGTGTCTGGGTGGGGCTTCTGGGAAAGCTCCTGAAAAGAAGGGCCCATGTATTTAATGCTGGGCCTGTGCTCACAGCTCATGGCCCGACCACCTCTCCTCTGCTGCTGACCCAGACAGGTGACAATCCTACTGGGGTGAGAGAAGCAGGGGGAGACGCCACGCCATTCGCTGAGTTCCCAAGAGAGAGGGAATTAGGGTGCATTCCCGACTGGGCTGGGAACACAAGAGGCTTGCTGGGGGTCACTGTGCTGCCACCAGTGAGAGACACTCAGGTAACAGACTTCAAAGGAAGTCGCTGGCATCTCGGGATCCACAGAGCTAGCAGGGACCTCTCCCCATCTTCCCACTGCCCCAGACGTGGCCACCCTGGGGGAGGGGTGTCCCTCATCAGGGGAGACAGCTAAGGAGGGTGACAGCAGCTTTGATCAGGTTCACCTGTGTTTCTCTTTTCCTCCTCCCCTCCCCCTCCCCCTTCCTCCGTCTCTCTCCTCTCTCTCTCTCTCTGTCTCTGTCTCTCTCACACACACACATACACACACATGCACGCACACACCCCTGGGCTGGGCAGTGATGTTCACACTTCTTACCATCTCTCTCAGTCTGGGGGACAGAGGAAAAATAAACACACGAAGGTCCCCCTGCGACACCCTTCTAAGAAGGCACATTAAAGCTCTTCGAGGTTGGTGCTCAGGAAGCTAGAAAGTCATAAAAATCAGTTGTCTGCACCCACTTTAAGCAAGAGATGACACTTGAAAAGCACCAGTAAATGACGGTTATATCATATTGGCCCCGCATTTATATGAAAGTAATGAAAATATCCTCTTTTTTAAAAAAAGTTATGCCAACAAGCTCTATGGCATCACTGTCAAAGTTTAAAAAATATATGCAGACACTCCCACCCAGCAGCCCACACATTACACTTCTCCCCCGAGCCCACATGCAGGACACAATGGTGTTCACATCCTTCGAGCTTTTTCTTTCTGAAGTTACGGATGGGGTGGGGGGGATGGGGCGACCGCGAGCAGGGCGCCGCCTGGGGGTAGCGGTGACCAGGCTCAGCTCTGGCCTTGGCCACCTCTTGCTGTGTGGCTGTGGGTAAGTTGCTTCCCCTCTCTGGGCCGCTGCCTGCTCGCTGTGAAGTGGGAGAGTGGGAGAGGAGATGTTCAAAGGCCCTGGCCACAGCGCTGACCTTCTTGGGCTGGACCAATGCAACCCAGTGGGCATCTGGGCTCAGCTGCCTGGGCCTGAGGTCTTGGTTCACACAGCCCCTGATTTTCCAGTAAAGCGATCGCCTGTGGAGAATGGCTTTGTGGCTTGGTTTCTAAATATCTGGAGAAAAGTGTGCTTTCTGAGTCAGTGCTGAGAGCCCTTCTCGGTGACGCTGTTTTCCCGCCCTGTGGATGTCCAGCTCTTTCTAGTTACAGGGACGCCGGGGTCCCTGCGCTGAGAGCTGTGCTGAGGCTGGGCCTGCGCTGGAAAGGACGGGTCCGTGTGCTCCAGAGAGCAGGGGGCAGCGGCACGTGCTGGGGGTCTGGACCCTCTCGGGTCTTCGGTTTCCCCTCTGTTTAAAGGTCTTTCTTGGTCTATAACACTGTGATTTCAAAGGCCTGAGGAATCCCTTCTTGGTCTCCTATGCATAGCTGAACAGACAAAATCAATTTGTAAAGAGTGGGAACTAAGCATTTTTTAAAAAGGAAAATTTTGTGTTGATTTAGGGAAAATATGATCCAGTTATGAAGCGCTTAGGAACCATTCCAGAATTCCTCGGGGAGGAAGGGATGTATTTCCAGCCTCAGGCCCCAGGTGGTTCATGGGCCCGACTGCCAAGCCCCTGCAGAGGGGGCCTGGTGGGGCGCCTGGCCCCTGGGTCCCTTGTGGGCACATGTGTGGGACACAGGACCCACCTCTCTCCAAAGTCCCTTCTGGGAGGAGGAGGGAGAGCCCTTCAGACAGGCTGAGCTCCACGGCGGACCTCCACTCTCTACCTTGGACCCTTGATCTCTGGACCCTGGCGTGGCAGATGCTCCCCTCTGTCCCTTCAGCCCGAGTCATAGATGATGAAAAACCCAGCTTAAGAGCAACGGAGGTAACACATCTTCCCTGGCACTGTCAGGTGGGTGCTACACACAGAGTGCGCTCATCATTCTGCGTGGAAAGCTTAATAAGCTTCCTCTCCTTCATTTTCTCCCTGAACAGAGCAGAGAACACGTGGCATGATCTAACCATTCCCTGAAGACGCACTGTCCTGACCATGAACCTTCATCACTGGTCTGGGCTGTTCGGGCTCCTTGAGGTCCCCATTCTGCTGTGCTTTCTTTTTCTTTCTTTTTTTTTTTTTTTTTGCGGTACGCGGGCCTCTCAGTGCTATGGCCTCTCCCGTTGCGGAGCACAGGCTCCGGACACGCAGGCTCAGCGGCTATGGCTCACGCTCTGCGGCATGTGGGATCTTCCCGGACCGGGGCACGAACCCGCGTCCCCTGCATCGGCAGGCGGACTCCCAACCACCGCGCCACCAGGGAAGCCCTCTGCTGTGCTTTCTTAGTTCTGGGTCTGCTCTTCGGAGTTCTTCTTTTCCTCCCTTAATTTCACTCTATCACTTGCCACTTTTCATTGCTGCCATTGAGCCGGCCTGGGATCGGCACCCTTTCTGCTTCTAATCCACAGCATCTAATCTGCTGTCATTCTAAAACATAGACAAGCATGGTTGTTCTCACTGTACCTAGAGTTAAGAGTCACTGGGCTCTGAATGAGGGCCAGGGTTGCTCTTCTATGCTGACAGCTCAGAGTCCTCTTCATGAACATCTGGGTGTAGGGCTTGGCTTCTGGATAGGAGGTGGTCATAAAAGCGACCTGTTATTGTTCCTGCTTTCCAGGGCTGACTGCAGACCAAGGCCAAAATGCCACAAGATCCCACTGGACAAAAACACTGCTGGGAATTTTCCCAAAGACAAATAGAGGTCATATATGAAATCATACATACTGAGCATTTACATAGAGAGCATATAAAAATGCTATGCATTATTCCCTAGTCCCACATAGAACATGTTTAGTATAAATAGACGAAGACAACACTGTATAAAAAGTACTTTTGCTCTGGGAACATCAATACAGTATTTACATGGATGCAGCCCGGCAGGCTCTGGCCTGCCCCTGTTTCCAGTTTCCCCAGCATCTTCTGGAGGAGGCTGGGGCACATGGAAGTTTGGAGAAGAAAGTCCCCGGAGCGCCGCCAGGGGGCTAGGTGGGCGGGGGGCCGTCGTAGCGGAGAGTGAGCGTGAAGGAGCGGGCAAAGTTGTTGGCCAGCGTGCAGCTGCGGTCCGCCTCCCTGACGGGAAGCAGGAAGAGCAGCAGCAGGCAGAGCAGCAGCAGCAGCTGCAGGGGGAGCGCCACGCAGCACACCTTCCGGCAGAGGGAGCCGAGCCCTCGCCACCGCTGGGTCTGCAGAACCAAAGCAGGAGATGTGAGTGGGCTCCGGATGAGCGTGGGCTCGGGAGGAGAGGGCTGGGATGACGCAGGAGCAGCAGTGGCTCCGGGAGGACTCTCCAACCGCATGGGCCTCCGTTTTCCCATCTGTGAAGTGGGACTAATGTCAGTTCTGCCGGAAACAAAGATCTCTAGTTTTCTCAAACCACTCAGAAAGGAAGAGGATAAAAAAGTTACAGGCTTTGTCCATGATTACATAAATCTTTGCCAGGTTATAAGAGTTGCGGGTGTGAATCTTAAGAAGGTCACTCAATCTCGCTAAACTTCAGATTTCCATCTATAAATAGGGGGAATAATGGCACCTACCTGACAGAGTTGTTGTGAGGATTCAATGAGACAGAGCCTGGCACAGAGCAGGTCCTCAAAGCTGCTGCCATTATTATTAGGCATCATTACTACAATCACCATCTTTGGTGCATGTGTTTGGCCAATGCGGTGAAGCTACCATCTGTGGGATTATGACTAAAGACCTCTAAGTCAGAATCCCGCACAGGCAGAACCATGCAGCAGCACTGCAGGGCCCCAGTTGGCCAGTTCCCCTCTGTCCCCGCCACGTGCCCCAGTGTGGAGCCCCCCTCTTCCCAGGAAACAGGGGTGCTGGTGGAAAGGGTGCTGCCCCCTCACCCATTACAAGACACATTCATGGGGAATGTAAACCATTTGAAGATGACCTACTTCTGGGTCAGCGTTTCATAAGTAGCAGAGCAGCTCCCTTGCTGCAATCTACTGAACATCAGCCCTTGACACAGGGTTTGAAAAAATAACAATAAAAGAAAACAAAAACTATCACCATCTAAATCACGGTCACCACCGTCACCACCATAATCTCAATTTCTTCATCTCCTCCTCTTCCTCTTTCTTCTTCGTTTCCTCCCTCTCCTTGTTCATCATCAACACCCTCAATATCACCTGAATGCCAATCTCACAAGTCCAAACGTCTAATGGGTTTCTTTGCTGCGACGTCCATGAAAGCAGCCACAGGACATTTCCTAAATTCTAGAGGGACTGGCTGGGTTGCAACTTCACGGGAGTGCAGAGCCAAGAGCTGGCCACCCCGTAAAGCGGAGGCCCCACACTCAAGATACAGCACGGTGCAGGGCAGGGGCCCAGTTCTCAGGAGCTTGGCCGACTGGGCTCCAGTGAAGACTCTGTCACACACTAGCTATGTCAATACCTTCTCTAAGCCTCAGTTTCCTTCTCTGCAAAATGGGGATAAAACACCTACCCCCATTTTCCAGGTTGTGGTGAGGACTCAAAGCAAAGTACATTTATATACCAATTAAAAAGTATATACGCTCTTGGGACTTCCCTGGTGTTCCAGTGGGTAAGACTCCACGCTCCCAAGGCAGGGGGCCTGGGTTTGATCCCTAGTCCGGGAACTAGATCCCGCACGCGTGCCGCAACTAAGAAGTCCACATGCCACATCTAAGAGTCCACATGCCACAACTAAGAAGCCCGCATGCCGCGACGAAGATCCCGCGTGCCGCAACTAAGAGCTGGTACAGCCAAAATAAATAAATAAATACATAAATTTTTAAAAAAGTATATACGCTCTTATTACTAGTACTATTATTATAGAATATACCTACTGGCTCCCTGAAGAACCAAAGGTTCACTTTCCAGGGTACCAAGTCAAGTGATAGTGATAATGATGCTGGGGAGGATGGGCATGATGATAGTGATGCTGATGGTGGCGGGGATGATGCTGAGAGGAACTATGCAGGTGTTTCTGCGAGGTTCTGACCTGAGCACTCCTCTCTCTCTACCTCTCATACCTGAGTCATCTCACCCACTCTCCTGCCCCAACTATCTCCTCCAGCTTGATAACACTTGACCCTATGCCTCCAACTCCAGGTGTTCTCACTCACCAAAGGCCCTAGACACTGATTTTGTAGAAACAGACTTCTTATAACCCACACAATGGAGAAGCATTGCTGGCTGCATTTATCTCAGCAGTGACTTCAGGAGTGTGTGTGTGTGTGTGTGTGTCTGTGTGTGTGTGTGTGTGTGTGTGTGTGTGTGTGTGTGTGTGTGTGTGTGTGATAAGTCATTTAAATAGCTGAACGATGTCCACAGAGGAGACAGGATCTTCCCACAGCTGCCAGGCTGGGTCAGACCTGGCTGCCACGTGCTCTTACCCACCTACTCGACTCGTGTAGCAATGCCTCAGTCTCTGGGGGTCTAACTTGACTCTTTGACACTTCATGTTGACTTTGCCCGATTCCAAATCTCTGACCCACCCAGGAGAGGGAAAGAGGGCGAGGCAACATGTAGGCCCCCCCGCTAGCCTGGGTTCACACCACAACTGAAAACCTGTAATTAGTGGTCTCCCAAGTGGAGATCTGTGTCTAAGGGTCCTGTTTGCTTCTCCTTTCTCAGAGCTAACACTTTGCTTATTTAAGTGAGGAGTTGTGCCTTGGCCACGATCCGCTGGGGAAAACAACTCTGAAGGTCCAAAGCATGTTTGCATTTACAAGTGTTGACAAGGGGTGATCTTTTTCAAGGAGTCCTGCTGCCTGCCCCATGTCTATTCACACAGAGCTCACATCTTCGTTTTGAGGGACCCGAATTCTAAAATGCCCTTTAAAATAGAAGACACACTTTAATATGATTCTCAAATGCTTAGAAAACAAATGTGTGCACGCACACACACACACACACAAATAGGCATGAACTACTGTCTAAGAAGCCAACAAAGAAATTGACAATCTCAGCTCTTCCCAGATCTGGGAGATTCTCTGTGCCTCAGTTTCCCCATAGAAAGTACTACGTGTGTCCTGCTCTGTTAGAGCTATCCAAAGAGAGAAGGGGCTTCCTCGGGAAGTGATAAGCTCCCCATTCCTTAGGGTGTGGAAGCAGAGCGTTGATAGCACATGGTGGTGGGGAGGAAACAGGTGATGTTGTGGAGGGTGATGAAATGCTTGAGTCCTCCAATATCTCCCACGAACCTGAGACTCTGCAGTTTTGAGGAGTTCAGGCAAGATGAGTTTATCACAGTAAATGTGACTTAATCTTCTGCCATTGATGAAAAAGGATGTAGGGGAAAGAAAAGGCTTGGAGTCCTGGGTTCTAACCCTGGCCCTGTCACTTCCCAGCTGTGTGACCTAGGACAGGTCACTCAGCCTCTCTGAGCCTCAGTGCCTCCATCTGTCAAGGCAAAGGGAGACTGACACCTGCCTGCCAGAGTCATAAGCATAAACAGGGCAATGCAGCTTACGCTCAACATGCAAATGATGAGCCAACATGCCAATGGTCCTTGGCAAATACTCATTCCTTTACTCCTCCAACTGCCCAGGGCAGATGGGCAGCTTCTACTAGACCCCTAAGCTTCCCCCTGCACCCGGGGTGCCAAGAATCAGACACTATCAACCTCCTCAGCCCCATCAGAAAGGAAGACACTGCTCTCCCTAAACGCCATCTCTTGGCCCCTTAAAGGCCCTCAGATCCTCCTGCCACAGGGCCTTTGCACAGGTTATCCCTTCTGCTGGAAGACCCATTTCCCCCCTTTCTCCAATGCACCTGGTTAGCTCCTACTGATCATTCTAATCTCAACTTGTGAGTCGCTTCCTCTGGGGAACCTTCCCTGCCTCTAAACCAAAAAAAGGCCCATTCCACGTTCTCACGGCACCAATGCCTTTCCTCTGGGTTACCACTTAAAGTCTGTGTTGCCCTTGGCTCCTTGGAGGCAGGGTCTACATTAGTTTGGTTCATCGCTGTATCCTCAGCAATGTGCAGTAAATACCTACTGAATGAACGAAACAATGAATAAGAGGCTCTTTCCCTTCCTGTGCATCTGGCCATCTGCTCCTCCCTCGGTGCCTGTGGTGTGACCACGCAGACACTCACTGACCTGTCAGTGAACTGTCCACGCTGTCCTGATGGCTCCCCCAGAGCATCTGGGCTCCACACGTGAATGAACAACACTGAGCACACCCCAGCCCCGCGCTCAGCTCGTCTCCTCACTCACGGGCTTCCTGAGCTCCTGCCCAGCTCTGGGAGGTACCCTGTGCCCATTTCTCAGAAGAAGAAACTGAGCCCGCAGGAAATAACTAGCCCAAGGTCACATGGACAGGCTCAGATTGCCAGCATGGCTCCACAGCCAGGCTCTTCCCACCATCCCATGCGGCATTTCTCATAAGAAGCAGCAGCAACAATGACAAAAGTCCCCCTGGGCCTCTGTTGAAGCTGGTCCCACCCTGACCCGGGGCCCTGGGTATGGAAGTCCCACGGCAACACCACTTCGGCTTGCAGAGTCTTTCCCAGGAGCTAGTTCGGTCTCATTCTCCAGCACAAAGACGCTTCCAGGCCAGTGCCAAGAGCTCAAGGTGATGGGCAGGGGCCAGCTTTTTTCTGGCTATTCAAGATGGACCGGCACCAATGCCCCTCACTAGACTCTCACTTGGCAATGAGTTCAGTCCCTGAAGGTCCCTCTGACAGACGCCAAGCCACATGCTGGCTGGCTTGCTCCCACTGGCGTTCCTCGAGAACCCCCAGCAGGGGGCTGCGTCTCCTTGACTGGTACAGGGAGTCTCAGGACATCACAGATCTTGGGCTGGGTCCTGCCCACAGCACCTTGAATATCTTCGTCACCAAGTTCTTGGTGCCGAAGCACTGAGTCAGAGCCCAAACTCACTCCCCAGGATGCTCAGAGGCGGCGGAGAGCTCCCACCCAGGCACAGGAGGGCCGAGGCTGGGGAGGGGCGGGGTTAATGTTATCTCCTACTGGGCCAGCCCTGCATGCGATGGTCAGGCTACAGAACTGTGTTTTTCCAGCCCCCTGGCTTGGTTTGGGGGAGGATGAAGATGAGACGGTCTGAGCTGGCTTTTTGGAGGTGGTTTGGTGATTGATGGGAAGAACCTCTGGATGAAATGATCGGACTGAGGAGTGACCTTATTATTACTCAAGAGAGGACAGAGCCCCATTCAGCAGCAGATGTATGGACACAAGGCTCCCTTCCCTTCCCTTCCTTCCCTCATCTTTCCTCATCTGAGATCCATCCATGACCAGGCTCTTTTGAGTCTAGGACAGAACCCAGGTCAGGGAGGGTCTAGGGTGACCCAGAGGCATCCAGCTTGGGAGACTGGGTAGTGAGGATGCTTTGCTGATATGGGGAACGGGGTTTGGCTGGACACAGGGAATACGGCGAGGTCAGCTTTAGACATGCTGAGTCGAGGGGTCTCCCGGGTAAACATCCCACATCTAGCTTGGGCCTTGGCACTGAAGCTAGAAGGAGACCCAGACCAGAGGTGGACCAGAGAGAGAGAGAGGCCTAGAGTTGGGGAACAAAGCCACGGCAGGAAGGAACTGCTGCGGAGAGAGTGAGTCGTGAGAGGGAAAGAGGCCCCAGAGAACCCGGTGGATGTGACCATGTAAGAAAGAGGCGCTGTATTTCTAGGGTCTCTGAGCAGTTAGTTCTTATTAATTATAAAAGAAATGAGAGCAGTTTCACAGGCGAGAAATTTGACAGTCATCACCCTCATCACGTGATCAGAATCAGCATCACCAATATGGGGGTGTATCAACATCACATGTGCCCAATAAGATGCAGTGAGAACACAGCATCACTCTGGGATATGCCTTCCAGAAATGCAGAGCAGGGAAACACCGGGGAAACCCAAAGTGAGGGACATTCTACAGAATATCTGGCCTGTACTCAAGAAGGTCAAGGTCAAGAAAAACTGAGGACTGGTCCCAGCTTAGAGAGACTAAAGAGGTGTGATGACTGCATGTAACGTGTGATCCTAGGTTGGATCCTGGACTGCGGAAAAGGCTATAAAAGACTGTAAATGGTACATGCCTACAATGGAATGTTATTCTGTGTAAAGGGAAATGAAATATCAGCCACAAAAAGGCATGGAGGAAACTCTAGTGCATGTTGCTAAGTGAAAGAAGGAAGAAAATCAGTGGTTGCTGGGGCTCTGGGGGAGGGGAGAGGGATAAAGAGGAAGAGCTGAGAGAAGGTTAAGGCAGTGACACCATTCTGCGTGACACTGCAACGTCATCAGACATTTGTCAAAGCCCACAGAATGTGCAACACAAAAGGTGAACCCTAACGTTAACTATGAACTCTGGTTAATAGTGATGATTTTTTAAAACCATAGCTATTGAATGAATAATAAAGTGAACTAACAAATGAAAAGAAAAAAAAAGCATAGATATTGTGAGAGAAAGTTATTGCCTAACGTGGAAAACTCACTAAGAGATTTAGTGAGTTCTGAGATTTGGTCTTACAATATTTCTTCTGCTCTACCACGCTGAATGTAAGGTGCAGCACTATTTTACACACGGCTAAGAAAGAAAGAGACCCAACAACCAACATGGAGCGTCTGATTGGAGATCCCACCTAATGCCGGGGCCACACGGGGCTATGCGTTCAGGGTCAGGGGGAACCGAGGGTTCATCGCGCCCCACCGAAAGGGGAAGCAAGGAAATCCCAGGTCTTATCTTGGCACCGGGTGCGGGCAGGAAATAAAGTCTACCCTGAGAATTTGAACCTCAGTCCAGAGCTCCCAGAGGTGGGTCATCTAAATTGACACAATCAGTGTGGTCCAATGGAAAACAAAACTCAACCTCCAAGGAGAGATTTTAATTTAAAGAAATCTCAGGTGGAAAGTGTCCCGGGTGGCAGAAAAAAGTAAGCCCCAGTCTTCGCTGGAAAAACTAGATTGTAATAGGACACCCCATTCCCGAGAGGTGAAAATGTGAATAATTATGAGTCTAAAACCTGTGAATAAAATGCCACTCTCGAGCCTCTCACCATCTGGACCCGTCACCCAGAGGCCACAGCATGGGACGCCCGGGAGGAATCTGCTCTCCATGCCTGCACACGGGCATGTGGCCCCGCCCAGTGCACGCCGGCAAAGGCAAGCATTGGCAAATCTGCTCCTCAACTAACAGGCTGTCTCAGGTAGGACCCCTTCCCTGTACCAGCGCAGGAATTCAGTCGACTCACAGCCCAACAGCAGCTCGAAAAGCAATGACATTTCATGTGTCTGATTGCTTCAAGCAGACGTATCCGGTGGCACTGAGCTGGCCAGTGTGTAGGCAGCTGCAAATTTAATAAATCTTAATTATTCTGTTTATATAAACAAGCAGGCTGAAGCCACTGACGTAGTTGGAGCTTTCAGTGGCTTGGTGTGTAGAGAGAAAAAAAGTGTGGAGAGCCAACTGCTCATAAATAATCAGCTTTGGGGCAGGGTTTTCTTTTTTTTCCCCCCCTTCCCTTTGGACTAAAACTAATATATGGAATGTTTTTAAGTTGGCAAGATTACAACCTCGGAAAACAGCACCTATTTTCTACCTGTCAGACCTGCGTGTGTATGTGCGGAGCCCCACGCACGCATGTGCGCACCCCTCCCAGCCAAACAACACCAGAGCCGCACCAGCAGGAGGAGCCCCCCCACTGCTCCCCCCAGAAGCGGCACTATCCCTCTGCCATCGGGAAGGGAAGCAGAGGCAGTGACTGCAGACCCTCCTCGGTCCTCATTTACATGGCAATTAAGAATCTGCTGGTCTACGATAAGAACTATTAGTTCAGCGGACCCGCATTTTATTCCTTGGAAAACCCTGGTTAAGTGACTCGCCAACGGTCACACACACTGATGGTGGATCCTGGACTCAGATCCAGAGCGTACAGCAGCAGTTCTCAAAGTCTGGTCCCCGGGCCAGCAGCAACAGCGTCATCTGGGAGCTCGATGGACATGCAGATCCTAGGCACCCCCCCAGACCTAATGCATCAGAAACTCTGATGTGGGACCCAGAAATCTGTGCTGAAACAAGCTCGTGTGAAGGAACCCCAGATGCCCCTGCAGATCGGCTTCCCAGTTGCTTCCTTCTTCACAGGGGGCTCAGACCCACGAGCTCAAAAGCCAGCCAGCACTGAACTCAAACTTTCACACACCCATTTGTTTCTAAATGAAGCCTGAATAAGAAGATTTGTTTTAGCCATTTAGAGTCTGCCTGCTTTGCATATCCCACGAAACTGTGCCCAACGTGGGACAGTCATAGATAAGATCAACCCTGTAGCTGTAAAGACCTCAAGCCCCTGCTGTCCTTGGGCGGTCCCTGGCCAGAGACTCGACATCGTGCGGGCAACACCGGCTGTGGGTGTGAGCCTCTCTCCCAAACCCCTCCACCCAGCACTCCCCGAGCAGGCCTTTGCTCTGGTGAGCTATCCCCAGTACCTGAAACAGTGCTTGGTACAAAGTCAGTGCTCAGTACGTATCTGTGAAATGAACGAATGAGGAGCCGGTCAATGAACCTAGGGTGGTGAACATTCCACATGAACCTGCCAGGGACCTGAGTCTGCGCTGCAGGGCTGGTGTCAGCCAGCCAAGCGCCCCCCTACTCAAAAACACCACAGGACCCAGACATGGCTGCCCCTGGACTCTGGCCTGGAGCCACATAGATGGGGCTCCCAACCAGAGTGGCTTGAAGAGCAGGAGTTGGAGACAGCCTGGACACCGGGCCCTGAGCCCCCCTGTGCCACCAGGAGTCACAGGCTGGGCTGTGTGCGCCACCCTGCCTTCCTGCCCTCTGTTCTTCTAAATCAGGGGGGAAAACCAGGGCTTCCGGTCTCCTCTAAAGAACGAACAACAGTTCACATGATCTTCAAAGTTCGTTCATGAAGTAAATAAAGTCGGCACTGATGGTTCCATTTTACAGATGGGGAAAGTAAGCCCCAAGAGTCAAAGCAACTTGCCCGAGGCCGCAAAGCTGGTGGACGCCAGGCCCAGAGCGCAGCATTGGTCTTGTGACTGCCCCAGCCAGTCCCGGGGACACCTGCCGTCGCACAGATGGAGACATGAACACCAGCTGGAGACCAAGAAGTCCAGGTGGACAGAGCCCCTGGGAACACAGACTGCAGGGCCTGAGAGGTCTCGTGGCCGCCGGGCTCTTTGGAGCAGAGCGTGCTGCAGGCTCACGTCATGAGCCAACGCTTGTCAGGACAACAAGTGTGCTCTCAGAAAAGGTGGCGCTGGGGACACCAATTTACACGGGACTTTTCCAGAAGGGGGGAGAGCCTCCAGCCCCCAGGGATGCTTTCTCCAAGGCACAGAGTGGATGGTTACGTGTGGGCTTAGGAGGCAGAGGCCAGAGGGCACTCAGGAGCCGTGCGCCTTGACTGGACACGTCACTCCGATCTTGCCCTCCCTTGTTTGCCTCATGCTTAACATGGCGGTAGTGATGCCTGCTGGGTGTCTAGGGGACAGTTGAATGAAACGCCCTCACCGCGATTTGGCACAGAACCTGGCACACACTGGATGGGCAACACGTAGGATGTAGAGTAATAATTCTTATTCCTCGTTATTACCATGATTACTGCTGTTACTGTCGTTACTTTGGCCTTCAAGCCCCGCGGGAGGGGCTCTGAGTGCTTCACCCCTTCCTTTTTTGTCCCCCCCGGATGCCCGTCTACTACTCAGGTGGCCGCGAGCTCCAGTGACCCGGAGTGGTCCAGGTTTCCTGGGACCGTCCCAGTTTACGACTGCTGTCACAGCAGTGTCCTTGCTCACTCCTCCCGTGTCCTGTCACAGCTGAGAACACTGTGCATCCCTGACAGCAAGGACCCCCGGGGGCCCAGCACTGTGCAGCCCAGAGCCGATTCCCCAGAAACGTCCCTCAGACCTCATGGAACCTTCCAGAAAGCCCAGGGGTCCTGCCCCAGCATCACAGGCCCAGCAACCCTCCAAACGCCCTGCCCTCTAGCTGTGTGGAGCAGATGGCAGACACCATACCTTTTGGAATCCAGTCGGCTCCCCTGGAGAATTCTGCGTCTGTTATTTTAGGTAAGGAGAGGAAAAGGGAAAAAAAAAAAAAACGAAGTTAAGTGAGTGAAACTTAAATCCCAGCAGAGCCTGTAATGGAATATTCATTTTGTCAGGGGAGTGTTTCTTTAAAACTTGTGGTCATCTGGACAGGCTGAACCAGCAGGTGATTCAATTTAATGAGCTTTTTAACGCGCATGGGGCCCAGGTGGGGATCCTGTCTGGGAAGCCCTGGGCCAAGGCCACGGGCATGCTGACCTGGCTGGGGCTGGGGTGACACCTAGTGGCCGACATGGCTGTTTCAGGGCCAGAAAAGCTGCAGCCCCAAAGCTTGGAGTCTGGGGTCTGAGGGCCTAAAGGGCCCCAGGAGGCCACCCACCCTGTCCTTGGATTAACCTCCGTGCCTCAGTTTCCCTATCGGTTCTCAGGGACTAATAACGGTGCCGTAATGAGGACATAGCATTTAATAAAGACTGTTACGAGTTTAGCTATTGTTATTGTTTTGTGTGAGACCTGGGGGCGCCTAGGGGGAGGGTGCTTCCTCAATGTCACAAAGCAGGTTAGTGGAGGAGGGGGCCTAGATCGCAGGTCCCACTCCAGCGTTCCCTCTGTCATGCCTCCAACACCAGGGTGCGCTTAGTGCTGGCTTTGCCCCTTCCTAGCCATGTGGACTTGGGTGAGTTTTTTAACTCTCAGAGTCTCAGCCCCACTCTGGAGGCTGGAGCTGCAATTACTCCGGCAGAGGGCTGCTGTAAGCACGGAATGGGACGATGCACGTCACGGTTTCAGGTTGGTAAGTAGCAAAGCTGTCGTTATTGGAGCTCCAGCCTCCATGGGTGGCAGGAGGGCCAAATGACACATTGCAAGTCACGCGCCTAGGACCCCTGAGTCTCCGTCTCCTCTCTCTGGGTGGTCCCCTCAGCCTGGTCTGTGGAGGCATGGGGCAGAGCGGATGCGGGCCCAGCTGTGTCTCCCCAGGGCCTGGGACCTGTGCATCCTCAGCACGTACACGCAGGTGGCCGGAGTCCTTTAGTTTGGACTTGTAGAGCATCCACCGGTAGCGCAGATCCTCCAGCTTATCTGAGGACCCCCTCGCTGGCCTGAGACGAAGGAGGTTTTCAAAGAGATGCTGACCTTCTGGTACCCGAGCCTCCAGCTCCTAGAGGGAGAAAGACAGGGTCACGTGTGCCTTCCAAATGGCCGAGGAGGTCCCACCTGGTTGGTCCGGAGGAGCCATTCAGATTTCACTTAAGAGGCAGCCCACAGAATAAGGCCCTGCGTGATAAACTCGGGAGGTTGAACGCTACACTGAAATGTTTTCACTGGGGGAAGACAAGGTCATATTTAGGATTCTGAACGGTCACTCTGGCTACAGAATGAGCCATTACTGAGATGCGGACCCAACAGGAAGGAGGGAGGCCAGCTTGGAGGCTATTGTCATAGTCAAGGTCAAAAATGATAAATGCCTAGATTAAGACAGTGGTAGTGAGGAAACAAACGACAAAAACCCAGGGGGTGGAATCAAGCAGGGCTTGGCGACTAATTCGATGTGGGAGAAGGAGAAAGATTTGTGGTAGATGGATTAATCCTCCAGCCCCCTGCCACATCCACGCCTTTTGCAATATGACTTTGCAACATTTCCCATCAAGAGGTGGAGTCTATTTTCTCTCCCCTTGAATCTGAACAGGCCTCGTGACTTTCTTTGTCCAACAGAATGCAGGGGAAACGATGTTGTGCCAGTTTCTAGCCTAGGCCTGAAAAGGCCCTGCATGCCCCCACTCGCTCTCTCAGACCCTGCCTCTGTTCTGGGAAGCCCAGGCTGCCCTGCAGGAGGATAAGAGATGAGTGGTGCACCTCGTGCTCATCTCGAATAGCCCACCGAGCTCCAGAAGACAGCCACCCTGCTGGTCTACAAATATGGGCACCCAGCCAAGATCAGAAGCGATGCCCGCTGACCTCAGTCAGTCTGAACTGCCAAACTTCAGAATCATGAATTAAATAAACAGTTGTTCTCTTAAGCTACAAACTGTTGGAATGGCTTGTTCCATAGCAAGAGTTAACCGATAAAAGAATGGTGATTAGTGGTGATATTTTCCAAGTTGGGGACTACAGCAGTAGGCTGAATGAAGAGATGAACGAATGGATGGTTCTTCTAAAATATTGGAAGCAAAAAAGTTTTCTTCTTCTTTTTTTTTTTTTTTTTTACAAATTTATCTATGTATTTTTTGGCTGCGTTGGGTCTTCATTGCTGCACGCGGGTTTCTCATTGCGGTGGCTTCTCTTGTTGCGGATCACGGGCTCTAGGCGCGTGGGCTTCAATAGTTGTGGCTTGTGGGCTCTAGAGCGCAGGCTCAGTAGTTGTGGCACACGGGCTTAGTTGCTCCGCAGCCTGGGATCGAACCCTTGTCCCCTGCATTGGCAGGCAGATTCTTTACTGCGCTACCAGGGAAGCCCTGAGGCAAAAAAGTTTTAAAAACTATTATTTATACACAAGCCAGAACAGCTCAAGGGCTATGTATGTGCTCCTGTTTTTAGAACTCCCTGGCGACAAGCACATCTCTGGGGGCAAATCCTTCGGAAACAGGGCCTTTCCTTGGGAACAAACCTGCAGTTTTGTTTCTCTGGTCCTCAGGTCCTTGGCGGTGGCAGTTCTCATGGCGATGATTCTAACCAACTTGGAATTATCCACCTGCAACCAGTGCTCAAAGCTCCTCAGGAGCTGGGAGAAATCTTCACAGCTGTCTTTCTCCTCCTGAAGCACATTTGTCTGCGGGAAGGCACAGCACAACCAACACATCAGCGTTTTTGAAAACAGTCCACTAGCCACATGTCCTGGGGATTCCATCTGAGCAGAGGGGTGGGGCCAAGGATGCCCAAACGGTGATAAGAGACACCTAGGGGTCGGGGGGGGGGGGGGCGGGGATGAGGAATGCATCTCCACTCAATGTGGCCATGTTTAGGGGCCAAGGACATTCCTCACCGTCACCTCCCTGGTCTCCTGGAGACAGCCAGCATCATCCCTTACCAGAATGTCTATAACAGTGGTCACCTTCTGCCACTTTTGTCCCCCCCAGGCTATGCGGCCAGAGTGATCTATCTAAAATGCAAGGCCACTCAGCTGAGCCTCACTTATACACTTTAGTGGCCTCTCACACTCCTTGATGTGGCCTGAGAGCCTAGATTCCGGCTCTGCCTGGCTCTGCAGACCGTGCCACCTGCCCCATCCTCTGAGCTCTCGGCCCCTGGCGCCGGTGCCCTCTCCCTCGGTCTTTGCACACATGGCCTCCTCCGCGTGGGATGCACCCCCTCCACTCCTCTCCTCGACTCCCACTCGGCCGTGAGGATCCCCCGACATTTCCTTTCTCCCAGGAGGGCTTCGCTACCCCAGGTCACATCACTCTGCAACAGGCTGCCATAGCGCCTGGCCCCTCTGCCTCCGAGAAACGCATGTTCCGTAAACCCTTATTCTGTTGCCTTGTGGTTCCCACTTCCTTGCTCCTCAAAATGTGCTCCGAGGCCCAGGAGCCTAAGCATCTCCTGGGAGCTTGTAGAAATGCAGAATGACGGGCCCCAGCCCAGACCTGCTGAATCAGAATCTGCCTTTTAACACGACCTGGTGGCACATGACAATCTGAAAAGCTCTGTGCTGGATTCTACGTTCTCTGAGGGTTGGAAGTGTCTCTGTTTTATTGACAGCTGTGTCCCAACTCCAAGCACAGTCCTCAGAACATAGTAACAGTCAGAAGTGCTTTCTGGATGGGGAAATGAAAGAATGAATGGGAAAACAACTGAATGGACGTGTTGTCTTTGAAGAAAAAGGAATGGGTTTCTTTCCAATGTGGTTTCGTTTTTTAAAGCCACCCAAGGGAAGGGACGGATGATACTATGTAGGTAGGTTAGTTCTTTTGACAAAATACAGTTTAGGGCACAAAAAATACCCATCTTGTGTGCTTTCCGTTTGCATCTGGGGTCAGCAGGAAGCTTCCAACCCTGACACTCCTCCCTGCAAAGGCAGTAGCCGGGGTTTCTGAGGGTGAGGGCCTGTCTGCCCGAGGGATGCCTGGGACCTTCCCTAGTGGGGACCCCTGGGTCTGGGGTCTCAGAGTTCCTCTGTCCAGTGGCACAGGGAGCTCTTGTGCCACTACCGGACAGGCTCATCTGAGATGGGACATGGTCCAGTCCTGAGTGGAGCATGTGGCCCCAGGCAGGGAAGGGACTTTGCTGGAGACAGCTTCCCACCATCAATTGACTCGGGATCTGGTCCCTCCCCGGAAGCCCCACTAGACGGACTCACCTGACGGTGGTGTCGGAAAATAAGATCCATGGGGGTGATGAGAAACCCAGTCTTTGGGATGTTGTTGGTGAAAATCAGTTTCTTCCCCGAATCCACTTCCATCCTCTGCAGCTGCCGGTTTCTGATGAGGCTGAGAAGACAAACCAGCCCAGTCAACGTGGTGATGGGATGGGGACTCCCCGGGTCACAGGAGAAGGAACAGAATCAGGGCACCAGGCAGTGGGGGCCGACTTCTGGTCTTCCCAAGCCCACGCCTGTCCTTCGGGTTTGTCAGAACCTCCCCAGGCCATCTGCATCTCCAGTTTCCTGCTAGAGACTCACGTTACTGTCATCAAGGTGCATATACCCATCGATGCAGGTGAGGCCCAAGCCAGGAGGGGCTGGAGGCTAATTCCCGAGCTGAGGCGTTTCCTCGCTCTTAGTGCCTCTACTTAGAATTGCCTGGAGATGCCTGGAGGCAGCTGGGCCACGCCTGGCACCCAGACCCCAGCCTTCTGTTCTAGGAGCGCGGCTGAGCTCTCCCTGGCTGGGAAGGGGGCTGTCCAAGACCAGGCGCAGAGTCGGGAGCCCTCTCACCTCAGCAGGCTTCCCCTCAGCAGCCTCAGGGCCCCCCAAGACTCCACCAACTCCTGAAGCTCCTTCTGGACCACAGCAGCCCCCTCCGGAGAAGACTTCTCCATCACCAGCCGGCCGCGTGCTTCAATCAGGGGCAGCTGGGCCTCCTTCGCGGGGAATTCGTCCAGCAGCTTCTGAAGGACGGACACACACACACACACACACACACACACAGAGTAAGGTAATGGGGAGGCGGGAGGGTCTCTGCTCCCCAAACCTGCTTTTTTGGGATGCAGGGGACAGAATCTCTCTGTGGGGAGAGGCCTCTTACCTCGACATCGACCTCTCGGGACTGGGCATCCCATGGGCCCGTGTCCACGCGGTGGGCCTCCAGCTTCTGCGTGAGCATGGAGATCCACTGTCGCAGCTCCAAAACCTCGTGGCTGAAGGTGCAATGTTCCCGCACGCTCTGCCGGCACGTGTCCACAAGGTCCTGCAGCACAGCCCCGGGGGACCCAGGCTGAGACCTCACCCTGCAGGACCCTCAGCCCTGCCGGAGCCCCAGGGGAGGATGGCCCCCAGGGCTCCCCATCCAGCCAAGAACATGAGCGGTTGGTCTTCTCTTCTGCACAGCGCAAGGAATTTACCCCAGAAAGACCAACTCTGGTTTAAAGTGCTTATAAGCCTGTCCTACTTTTATGGAAAGTACCAGGTCTGGGTGAGGGTGTGGGCAATGGGAGCTCACGTCCGTCACGGGTTTGGGCGTAAACTGGTACAACCACTTGGGAAGACCGTAGATCTGTATCTACTGAAACCCAACACAGGCACCCCTATGACCCAACCGTTTCATTCCTGCATGTAACCCATCAGATGTGAACGTATCTTCACCAAAAGGCACGTGTGTGCTGTTACTGGTGAGAGCCCCAGACTGGAAACTACCCAAGTGCCTGTCAATGGTAGATGGATAACTGCATTGAGGTACATTTACAGGAGGGAATAGGTCACCTCCGCCGCAGCCGGAGTGAACAATCTACACAACAATCTAGTGTAACGTTATGGATGGATTTACAGCCATCGTGTGGAGACCTAGAAGCCAGAAACAAAATGAAATACGCTGTCTTCATTTGAAGTAACGTATAAAATCAGGCAAACCCAATCAATGCCGTGCCAAGTCGAAGGTCAGGGTTACTTGCAGGTGTCAGGCAGCGACTGGAGGGGGCACGAGGACAGGTATTGTTCTGTGCTGTGATCTGGGTGCTGGTAACGCAGATTTTTTTGTTTTTACAAATGCATTGAGCTGCATAATTAGATGTTCACTTTTCTGTATATGATTTACTTTGATAAAAAGTCTTTCAAATGGTCTTGCTTTGTTTCCCCTCCCGCGAGTCTGGGACCTTGTTCATCTCTGTCTCCACAAAAGGTGGGTGCTGTATCCAGCAGAGTAACCATTCTCTGTCCTCCTGGTCACGCAGCCTGAGACCCTCGAAGCCCCTCCCTCTCAGCCCACCACAGGCCAGTCAGACCCCAGGGTCTGTGGTCCCCTCTCTTGCTGTGATTCTCAGTTTAGGTCCTTGTGATTCTTTGCTGGGCCACCGCAGGGCCTGCCTTCCTGCATTCCAGACACTGGCTGACACCACTGGCTGCCACTAGAAGCTGGGGACTTCCCTGCACTGTCACTACTACCGTCTCCTCCTGTCCCCTGTGCACCAACATCAGACGCAATGCCTTACGCAATGGGGTATGTGCCCCCCAGGGGGACAGGAAGATCTCCTGGGCTACGGGGGAAGGACTTACTAGAACTTACTAGACTTAAAAAGCACCGAGCACCAAAATAATAAAAGAAGGGCAATACTTCTTTGAAGAAGCATTTAAACAATAAAGAAGTATGAGAGAAATGGAATATCACCACTTTGCAAGCCTTGCGATGCTCAGCTAATACTTCTTCTAATTATTATAACAATCCATTAGCTCATCGTTTGGATGTAGGCGTGAAAGCTGATGTCTGCTGCTTCTGTGGGCTCTGCGGGCCCCTGAAGAGCAAGCACAGTGATTCCTACCTATTTCTCTACTTTCCCGGCCCCAACCTTGAGACCACACGCTTTTAATTTATTAAGTGGAATTAAATGCATTCATCCAGACCTTATGCCTCGATTAAGACCAACAATGCAGAGCTAACCCACACCTCGCAAGGTCTTCTCATGTCCTACTGATGTCCACAGAGATGAAAAAGCTGTTTATCGTGACCCGAGCTTAGAGTCTTACTCCAGCACTCTCATCACTAGAGGCATTTGTAGCTGTTGCGTAGAGCGAGTGCGGTCTGACCACCTCCGATGTCTTTGGTGTAGCCTTCTTGGAGTACCTACTTCATCAAAAGGCATTATTTTATTTTATTTTTCTAAAAGGTTATTTTATGACACAGGCTTTTTTTTCTCTTTTAATGTATTTATTTATTTTTGGCTGCGTTGGGTCTTCGTTGCTGCATGCAGGCTTTCTCTAGTTGCAGCGAGCGGGGGCTACTCTTTGTTGCGGTGCGCGGGCTTCTCACTGCGGTGGCTTCTCTTATCGTGGAGCACGGGCTCTAGGCGCATGGGCTTCAGTGGTTGCAGCACGTGGGCTCAGTAGTTGTGGCTCGCGGGCTCTAGAGCGCAGGCTCAGTAGTTGTGGTGCAGGGGCTTAGTTGCTCCGCGGCATGTGGGATCTTCCCGGACCAGGGCTCAAATCCGTGTCCCCTGCATTGGCAGGTGGATTCTTAACCACTGCGCCACCAGTGGTTTATTTAAAAATAAATTTTATCTATTTTATAAATTGAAGTATAGTTGATATACAACGTTTCAGGTGTACAGCAAAGTGATTCAGTTATATGTACATATATATGTGTATATATATATATATATTCTTTTTCAGATTCTTTTCCATTACAGGTTATTATAAGGCATTATTTTATTATAATTACTCTCCTTTTATTTCTCTTTTTCATAATAGAAAAAGCGTTATATTAAATTTTAAAATTGTGCAGGTAACTCTGTGATTCAGGGTTGCAAAGAAGATGTCAGGAATATTTGTTATTAACATAGGGCATGCAGGGTCCGGAAGGGTGGAGAACCCTGCCTTAGACTAGCGTTCTTGAGCTGTGGCTGCCTGACAGCTGGCTTTGCACGCCGGGGGCACTTGTTACAAACGCAGACCCAGGACGCCATTTAAATCGGTGTCAGGGTGGGGCTGGAGCCTGCATTTCAACTTGTCCTCAGGCCAGTTTTGAAGGAGCCATCCCACTACCCACACCTACTGGCCGTCCCACCACCAAAGGGGCATCGATCCTGCGTGGACCCCAGCAAGATCCAGGTGGCCACTAGAGGGCACTGCATACGGGGCTTACGGCCACCAGGACCCACCTTTCAACCTGGCGTTACCGCCACAAACGTGACGGGGACTGCTGCGTGTGTGCAGCCTGGTCCGTGCTTTGGCTTCCTGGCACATGTGGAATGGTATGCTTAACTTGTTGCTGACTCCGTTGTTCATCTACCCACCAGAACTTAAACCCAGGAGAGCAGGGGCCTTGGCTGTCCTGCTCGTGCTGCCTCAATCCTTAGAGCCCAGAACACTGCCTGGCATACAGGAGGTGCTCAGTAATTGAGGTGCTCCTGAATGAATGAGGAAGGGAAGAAAGGAAGGGAGAAAGAAAAAGAAGGGTTGGAAGGAACAAAGGAAGAAAAGAGGGAGAAAGTCCCCAGGAGTGTCAGATGTCTCTGTCACAGCACAGACCCTCTGCTGGCCCCTTACCTCCAGAGACCTGTGCAGGGTCTGGTGGTCAGAGGAGAGCTGGTCCATTCTGTGGTGGTGGTGGGAGTTCCCCTGGACGAGAGGCCTCATGGCCTCCATCTGCACCCCCAGGTCCAGCCCCTCCTCCTGTAGCCCCTGCAGGAGAGGAAGGAATGAGTGGAGCGCGCTTTCCGCTTCTCCTTGTGGAAGCTGATCAGGGCGGGGGCTCCGAGTGGGAGAGACTGGGAGGGTCCCGGGACCGTGGGACTCCCCCTCTCCATCCGCTGCACCATATGGCTGTCTGATGGGCCCATTCTCAGGACTGGTGAGAATTTTAAAAATGAGATGAAAACATTCTGAGACACCATGAAAATAAACTGCTAAAGACCAGAAGGCATCTCTGGGGGACAAACTCACGTCTGGACTCAGACTTGATGACCACTTCTTAATATGAAAAATCACATCTCAGCTTTAGTTTTAAAGCCCCAAATGCATCATTTTTAATACCTTCCAAAGAACATTCCCAGTTATGTATGAGCTGTGCCTGGGTTTTAAAAAGATAATTGTTGTTTCACGTGCATTTTAAAAACCGGCAAGCTCCTCACGTAGCCAACAATTATTCATGATCAGCCTACGTACAGTCCAGTGTGTTTTCAAACATTTATTCTTAATCCCCAAATCATTTATTTAACTGAAGGCCTCTGGACTCATTAGGAACACTTAGTGAAGCAACTTTAAAAGTAAATATTCACGTTAGACTTTGGAACCATGGAGTAAGCAAAAGGACAGCCTATCATTTTGTTAGGCTCAAGAATCAGCCATTTGGAGGTGCTAAAGGCCTTGCTGAGGCCAGGAACCATCAGGTATATCAGCAGAGATTCATCTGAGATGAAAGGTCAGTTCTCAAGGGAGGGTCTAAATATCGGGCTGGCCGCTGCTTTGCTGGTTACTGTTACTGCAGGGGGCTGCTTCTAGGCACAGCTGAGTATCTGAGTAGAGGTGACTCAGGCCCGACAGACCTCTTACCTGCAACCTCGAAAGCTGGGCCTGTTTCCCAGGAAGGTCGCGCTGAAGCCCATTCTCAGCACGGACCCTGATTTGGAGGTCTGAGAGCCTTCTCTGCAGGGGATCAAAAGCAGCTCCGAAATCTTTGTGTTGAGCGAGTGAGCTCTGCGGAGACAGAACAGGCAGCACACAAATCAGCTTTCTTCTCAGGCTCCCAGTGGTACAACCTGACACTCACAGACTAGCTGCTCTATCTCCAGCCTTCTCCTGGCTGGCTCGTACTCACTCAGGCACCACCCCCTCCAGGAAGCCTTCCTGGAGCCCTTGAGGGTGTTTGACTCCCCTCCTTGAGGACCGTAGTGTCCTCACCTGACAGTTGTTCTGCCTCTAGAACAGGGGCTGGCAAACTACATCTCCTACCACACACCCCAAGTCCCAGCAGGGGTCTGTGTTTGTAAATAAAGTTTTATTGGAACACAGCCACACCCATTCGTTTACTTTCATGCTACAGCGGCAGAGTTGAGAAGCTGCAACAGAGACCACTTGCCCTGCGAACCCTCAAATGTTTGCTAAATGTTTGCTCCGTGGATTAGATCAGACCAGGGATGTAATGCTCTTAGCAGGTGCCAGGCCCCTGGTCAGTGCCCCAGAGACCATCTCTTTCATCATCATCATTATTAGATGCTCAGCAAACATTTGTTACCTAAAAGAAACTGGCCACAACATCCCATGTTATGTCTTTGATTTCGTGTGACCGTTTAGAAGTGTCCCTAATAATACTAGCTCCCAGCTCTCCAGTGGTTTAAAGTTTACAAGTGTTTTTCTCTGCGTCTTCTTATCTGACAGTCCCCAGCTCTTTGCAGAAAACAGTTCGACTTGATCAGTGAAGAAGGGAATTTGGGGGCAGAGGTGGGAGGCCGACAGGTGAGAAGGATCGCACCATAATCCTACCCAGATGATAGATGAGGGGCCTGAGGTCATGGGGGACAAAGCGATATGTCCAGGGCCACGTGGTGGCCAGAGGCAGAGCTGGGGTCAGGATGCAGGGTTGCCCTTCCTGGAGGGCCAGATCGACGGCTGAGGGCCGCCAGTGGCGCTCACCTGCAGTTTGCTCTTTCTCTGCAGAAGCCGGTTGTGCAGTAAGTCTCTGTCCCTCACGGAAGTTGCCACCTGCTCCAGCAGGGCCGTGGCTCTCTCCTGGCCAAAGATGCCGCCCAGCAGGTCTTTCTTCAGCTGCAGCATCGTCAGCTCCTCCTTCAGGCGGGAGCTTTCCGCCAGGGCCGCCTAGGGGAGACAGGGCCTCCGTGAGCCGCGGGGCAGGATGAGGCTGGAGATGGGGCCAGGGGCGCACCTGTCCTGGCTGTGCCTACTCAGGAGGCTGGGTCTTGGTGCTGGTTTCCAAGGAAACAGCAAACGTAAGGAGAAACGGGCTGGCAGGAGGGCGGTAGGAGGCCCTGAATGTCAGGGTCAATCTGATTCCTCTCTCACCTCCACATCCATCTTATTACCAAAGCCTGAGCAAGAATTCTACCTCCTACATGTTCCGGAAATCCGTCCCCTCTCCATCCCCCACCACTGACTGTGCTCACCTGAACCCCAGAAGCTCCTGACCGCCTGCTGCCTCCCAGCCGCCCCCCCAAATTGACCGTCCAAACTGCAGCCGAACCCCAAACTAACCAGTCTGATCCTCTACTCAGTGATCCTCTATCACCGACAGCAGTGGGCCATCCCCCAGTTGGTGTATGGGACATTTCGAAGGGGCTAAGGGCCTATGGGATCATGATTAGAGGAAATTCTGGAAGCCTTCCCAGAGGAGGTGGCACCTGAGTGAAGTCGTGATGTGTGGGAGCTCACCGGCCAGAGGGGGAGGAAAAGGGGACTCAGAAGCCCTGTGTAATGGACAGCTGGCTCCTAAGCAGGCAGCCTGAACTCTGCACAGCCCAGGCCCCACCTCCTCCAGGAAGCCTCCCCTGACCACATTCCCAGCCTACATGCACTCTTCCTGCCCCCAAAGCCTTGTTCCTCGCTTCAGGCTCCTGCTGATCAACAAGCTATTGGGGACAAATACCTCTTGCTTCTCTAACTGAGGGCACAGGGGCCCTGGAGGCCAGGGGTTTGGTCTTCAGCTGGCCAGAGTCCTTCCATTTGATATCTGATGATGTTACAGAGATGCTGAGCTGGGCACGGGGCTGGGAGAGGGAGAACTAAGACCCCAGCCCAGGTGTGTGGTTTGCAATTAGCTACACAGAGGTCAAGCTTCTAGCTGTAGGGAGTCACCTTCACCCCCTTTTCACCAGACTCAGACACAATATCATGAGGGTTAAGAATTCAGGCTGGGGAGTTGCAATCATGAGTTTGGATTCCATACTAACTGGGAGAATTTGGGCAATTCCAAGCCTCGGTTTCCTCATCGGTAAATTAGGGGTAGTCATACCCTAGCTCACGGGGCTGCCGTGAGGCTTAAATGCCCAGAAAGCATTTAACATACTGCAGGACCCAGAGTGAACACACCATAAAAGACAGATCTTCTCAGCCATTATTATTTAACCAACTGTTATGTGTTGAATTGTATCCTTCAAAAAAGATATGGTGGGAAAAAAAAAAGAAGACTCATGGGGAGAAGATGGCCACGTGATGACAGACACGGAGATCAGAGTGATGGACCTACAAGCCAGTGAACACCAGCGACTGCCAGCAAATACCAGAAGCTAGAAGAGGTAAAGGAGGATTCTCCCCTAGAGCCACTGGGAAGAGCAAGGCCCTCCTGACACCTTGACTTTGGACTTCCAGCTTCCAGAACTTTGAGAGAATGAACTTCTGTTGTTTGAAGCCACCAGTTTTTGGTGCTTTCTTGCAGCAGCCCCAGGGAACGAATACACCAGCCACGCCCAGGTTTTGGCTGGAGCTTTGCAGATGCACAGGCTGCTCCGAGGCTAGATGCAGGAGCTGAGTCAAGACAAGAGAGAGCTGGCAGCTCGAGCCCTGGCCTGTGAAATCCATCCCGCCCAGGTGGGCCGGTGGGAGTGATGAAAGACATACTTCCAGCCAGCAAACAGCGTCCAAACGTGAATAAACCAAAGTCCTGGCCCCGAGTGTTCCAACCCACTGCTCCGCGAAATTCCCGCACTGGGAGTCCTGGGTCATACTCGAGAAAGACGGGACCTCTATCCTGCTTCAAGGAGGTCCCGGTTTGCTTTCTGCCTTAGTGGGAAGGACAGGATGAAATATAGTTGTGATGCAGGTCAAAGCCAGCCCTGTCACTTAATGGCTGTGTCACATCGAGCAAGTGGCTTCCCCTCTGGGACATTTGTTTTTCTCAACAGTCAAATGATAATAAGTGTTCTGAATGCCTCGCAAACCTATTTTCAGGAGCCAGAGTGAAGACATGGATAAGAACATTAGACAAGAGTCTAGAACCCACCATTCTGCCCCCAGCTCTGCTCTCCTCAGCAGCCTGACCTTGAACAAGCTCCCTAACTTCTCCCTGGCCCCAGTCCCTCATCAGTAAAATGAGGAGAATGGTAGAAATGGAAACAAAAATCCATGTACATAGATAATCAACACGTGCTAATTATGGCAATGAAAACTGGAAAGAACCTAAACAATCTAAGTGCAGAAACTTTAAAAAAAAAATGACATGCCCCCAAGTGGAATATTCTGCAGCCATTTCAAGTGACAGCTTTACTGAACCATTTTAAAGGCCGCTGAGAAGAAGTTCGTATGTGTCAACTGAAAGTATCTGAATATACAACCATACAGCATGAGCTCAAATACACAGTGAGGATGCACACTTGCAGTGGTGGCACCCACCTTGGGGCCATGAAGGCAGACGTGGTTTAGAGCTGGAAAGAGCTTGGGTCCTGGAAGATACTGCTGAGCTATCAAGCCAGCTCTGGGACGACCTGAAAGTCTCCGTGTTTGTTTGTTTGTTTAATTATTTAATTTTTTGGGGGCCGCGTTGGATCTTCGTTGCTGCTCGCGGGCTTTCTCTAGTTGAGGTGAGCGGGGGCTACTCTTCGTTGCGGTGCACGGGTTTCTCATTGCGGTGGCCTCTCTTGTTGCAGAGCATGGGCTCTAGGCGCGTGGGCTCAGTAGTTGTGGCTCGCGGGCTCTAGAGCGCAGGCTCAGTAGTTGTGGCGCACGGGCTTAGTTGCTCTGTGGCATCTTCCAGAGCGGGGCTCGAACCCGTGTCCCCTGCGTTGGCAGGCGGATTCTTAACCGCTGTGCCACCAGGGAAGTCCCGTCTCTGTGTTTTAAGCCACCACTGATCAGGTTTTCTGTCACTTGTCACATGCATCCCAACTGACACACAATAAAGGTAATGGCCTGACACCCTGCTGTTTCTCAGCACTGCTCAGGCTTCCACCTGAGGACTGCCTGCAGCAGGGTCCTAAAGAGAAAGGCTGAGCGCAGATCTGTGCAGTCCTGGAGCCACACCAGGCACCAGGCTTCACCTCCTTCCCAAGAACTGACGGTGACTTTTGTCGCTGATAACTACAAGTGTTGACATTTCCTGTGCACTTAGAACTCACCAGACAGGGTACAGTGGGCTCCACCCAGACATCTGGAGGACCCAGAGACACGCCTGTCCCTGCGGGGGCGTCTGAAATGCTATGGTTGGCTGGTGGCCTCCCCCAGCTGCACCCATCAGCCCTCCCGACAGAGCCATGCAGACCTCAATCTGCGGCAGGAAGGTGTGGATGGAGGGCGGGTCCGGCAGGCTGGCGGTGACGTCCACGATCCTCTGGGCCAGAGCCCTCCACAGCTGCAGCTCCTGCAGGGGCCGCTGGAAATGCCGCCACAGGTCCACGCCCGCGGCATTACGTAGCCTGCTGCTCTTGGCTTTCATGCTGTGAGCACCGTGGAGGGGGAACCGAGAGAGGAGAGAGCGGGTCAGTATAGGAGCAAGGCCGCTGCCCAGAACCCAGAGCGCCCGGCTTGTGCTGCTTCCAGGGCGGGCACTCTCCTCTTCTACGGACTACTGGGCTGTCCACGGGACCCTGAGGCCTATGCTGTCCAGACAAAAGGGCACTGGAGGTAAGCCAGTCCTCGAATAGACTTGCATCCCAGCTTCTGGACCAGAGAAAGAGTCAAGCCTGGAAGAGGAATTATGGAGCCCCCAGGCTGGTACCGCCTGCCCCCAGGCACCTCGCGGAAGCAAAACAAAATACTTTCTTGAGTAGGATGCCATTACTTGAGGCCCAAATAATTTCTACAGATAATTTTTCCAATCTACTGTCCATTGTATAGCACAGGGAACTATATTCCATAACTTGTAATAACCTATAATGGAAAAGAATCTGAAAAAGAAACGATATATATGTATAACCGCATCACTTTGCTATACACCTGAAACGAACAAAACGCTGTAAATCAACTGCATTTCCAAAAAAATACATATATATATATGTACAGATGTAATGTCTAGCACCCAGTCATAGATAACCAGCACCTGCCCCCTCCACGAGAGCAACGAAGGGGAGGGAGACCTCGGCCACCCTCTCCCACGGCCACTTTATGCACAGGAGGTTCAGTCTCACCACCACCTCAGCATCTTGTGGAGGATCCAGGCCCTTGTTCTGCGTGTACACGTGTAGGGCCTGTGCACACCGTGGGGCGAGAGTCACCTGGCAAGGCAGGAGGTCCCTGAGTTCCTTCTCGAGGAAAACCCCTGCATCAGAGGCAGGAGGATGAGAAGTGCTACAGGGGCGGGGACAGCTGGGCTGTGTTCCAAACACGCCTGAGCCTCATGCAGTAAAAACAGGTAGCGATTCTGAATTTACACTGTGCCCAGCTCCACACAGGGTGGATATTTGAACTGCGGGTCTTTGCTGGGCTAAGAAGCTGGAGATCTAGCCGCGCCCGAACCCATGGGTGGACACGGAGGTAGCGGCTGGTCTGAAGTCAGGTCCAGCGCTTACATCAGCACAGCCGTCAGCAAGTGGGGCACAAGGCTGGCCTAGTGAAAAGCCCTCCCCTTCGGCCATTACATAGGGGACCCATCCCCCGTGCGAAGCTGCATAAGGAGACTTGATGGAAATAAGTGAAGAGGCCACATAGCACAGAGAAAAGCAAAGTTCAGGCCTCTTTCTGGGAGCAGAATGGAAAATACTTCGAAAAGGGGTCAGTACCTGAGTCCAGTGAGACCCTATAATGGCCAGTCATTGATAAGAACAAGAATTATTTGTTATCAGGCAGTAAGAGGTGCAAGCGCCTCTGCAGCTGGCGTCAGATGGGCAGAGGCCCTGAGCATGAGGTCCAGGACCACCCGCGGCCCGCCCGGTACCTCTGGTGCTCCTGGATGGCAGAGACCACGCTGCCCGCGAGAGGCTGCGGGTCCTCGGGGAACACGATGAGCTCCTTCAGCCGGGCCTGCAGACGGTCCACCCGAGGCTCCTCCGCGGCCAGTGCCGCCCGCGTGGCCTGCAGCAACAGACAACACCCGACGGGACAGGTGAGCTTCCGAGATGGGATGGCGGTGTGTGCGCACCGGGGTGAGCATATCCTGTGGAAGTGGGCCAGCCTGGGGGAAAATGGTCCCCCAGGGGAGGGACAGGGGCCCCGAGAGCTCAGCCCCTGCTCTCCCTTGCTCTCCCGCTCCGTGACCCCAAACACATTTGCTCTTTTTTTTTCTTTGTGGTACGCGGGCCTCTCACTGTTGTGGCCTCTTCCGTTGCGGAGCACAGGCCCCGGACACGCAGGCTCAGCGGCCATGGCTCATGGGCCCAGCCGCTCCGCGGCATGTGGGATCTTCCCAGACCAGCACACGAACCCGTGTCCCCTGCATCGGCAGGCAGACTCTCAACCACTGCACCACCAGGGAATCCCCTTGTTTGCTCTTGATGAGCAGGTTTTTCTCTTTATCATCACCTACCTCACAGCCTTGCCATCGACTAGCACCTAATCATACAAATAACTAATACTTAGGGAACAGTGATGACGTGCTGAGTGCCCTGTGGTCCCATTCATTGAAGCCTCGCCATGGTCCTAGACAGTAATTCTCTGTGTCCCCGTTTTATACACAAGGAAACTCTGGCCAAGAGTTTTCTGACAGTTGCAGAGCTGGGAAACGGTGGACCTGACATTGGAGCCGGGCCCTCTGGCCCTTAACCTGCCCCTTCAGCACTGAAGATGCTCTGTGAATCCACTTATTGTCGGCAAGAGGATATTTCCACCCAGCAGCCCAACCACTCCACTCAGCCACGTTCAGGCACTTCGGATGCGGCCTCTTCCTGCTATCCTGGGAAATGTGGAGTTTGATCCTGACCTTGACTCTGGCTGGTCCCATGCTCAGTAGGAGGCAGGGTGGGGGAGTGGAAAGCGCACGGGCTCTGGCAGGACACAGGCTGGCCTGGAAACCCACCTCCAGCCCTTCCCAGCTGCGCAGCCTTGAATCGGTCCTGGTCCCTCGGGGGTAAAACGGGGCCACCCCCGCTTGACAAGGCACCGGGTACAGGGCGGGAGCATTTCTCACTACATAAACGCTAGTTTAAGAACAGAGATCTTCGAACAAGTTCTGAAATTCCCCTTCACTGATTTCCGGTTAGTCATATCTTGGTCATAATTGACACTTGAACCGGGTGGGACAGGCAGCACCTGTAGGGATGTGGTCTGCCTCCTGCCTCGGGAAAGGCTTCCTGAAACATAGCCGGGCATGGCCAGGTGGCGGCTGTCGGGACACGGGAGTGTTGGCAGGGCTTTCCAGGCCTTACCCTCCCCAAACTCCATCCCTGCCAGTTTGCTTGCTTTGACCTTGGCCCTCACCTAGAACTCCTGCCAAGAGCCATATGTTCCCTGAGTCCCGATGCTATTGGCAGGTGCTGTTCTAAGCACTTTTGTTTTCACAGGTTCATAAGGAATGTGGAAGGCAGGTCTTATTATCATCACGTCCATGTCACATTTAACTGAGATTAAACGAATTCTCCCCGGGAATTCCCTGGCGGTCCAGTGGTTAGGACTCCGCGCTTTCACCAACGAGGGCCGGGGTTCAATCCGTGGTTGGGGGAACTAGGATCCTGCAAGCTGAGCGGTGTGGCCAAAAAAAAAAAGTAATTCTTCCAAAGCCAGCCAGTCGGCAAGGAGAGGAACCAAGACTCGAACCCGGGCAGTCTGATCCGAAAGTCCCCGCCCTTCACCACCGCACCACACCACCCCTGCCCTGTGCCAAGGCAGACAATCCTACAAGGGAAACAACTCCCTTTGTACAAAGTTGATCACTGCAGTGAACCTGGTCTCCTACAAGGCTGAGTGCTGTTAAAGAGCACGGATGCTTCGTTTCTACCTACACACAAATATTTCTGCATATGAGCAAACATTAGAAAGAAGAGGGGAAAAAACAGAACAATCTGGAGTGGAGGTAGGGCCTGGGGGCTTTCCTTTTAGATCTTTCCCCTAATGGAATTGACAAGCTAGCCCTTTGAGTTAATATAGTAAATAAAGGACTGCAGAAGGGTGTTAATCCTTATTTGAAAAATCTCTCTGTCCTCACGTCAAACCTCTTGTGAGTGTGCACATGGGTGGGGAAGTGGGAGGGTGCTCCGAATGGACACCGTGTCTGGGTTGGAGTGCCCCCACCCTCCCCAGGATGGGCATCATCTGCTGGGCCTCCTAAGAGCCCTGGTTATGTTTGTTCCTCATCTTCTCTACACTGAGAGCCTTGCCTCTGACCTCACACTCCCTGCTCTGTGCTCGGAAAGTGCTCACCACATCCTACCATCAGGCAAGCGAATGGCAAACTTAGAGCCGGTCCACCTCTTATTTACCCACCAACTCATCATGTGAGGCTGGGAATGTCGTGGGGGGGGGGGGTGGAAATCTCTCCAGGCCTCAGTTTCCTCATCCAGAAAACAGGTACAAACAACCAATTTGTCTACTGTGCTCGGGGCACTGAGATTATCAAAAATCCAGGAAGACCAGAGCCAGGGTGCTTGAGACTAAGCGTGATCCTCCCGCTGCACAGATGCCCCAAGGCACACACGGCACCGGGACTGGGCCGAGGCTTTGCCAAACACTGCTTACCGAGTAGCGTCTCCAGCGGGCCACCAGCTCGTCCTGGGTCCCTGCTTTGGCCGCGGGTTCCAGGTCCTCCTCCGCCAGCCTCTGAAGGCCCTTCCTGAACTCTGCCAGCTCGGCCTCCAGCTGCCTCTTCTGCTGCTCGTAGGCTTCCCTGGACCAGAGCAGGCCCCGCAGCCGCCCCTCCTCCCCCTCCCAGAGTGCACGCAGCTTCTCCAGAACATTCCGCATCTCCTCCAGTTCTCTGGTGATCTTCTCTGCACCCAGAGGGGAGCTGCTCTGGATGACGCCCCCGGCCTGCTCCTCCAGCCTCCGCAAAGACTCCTCGCCCCTGGGAAAGTCGCTGGCGATGTCCTAAAGCAGGGAGGCGGTGGGAAAGAAACCCGAGGGGAAAAAGAAAACACGTGCTGCGTCTCCCAGGACCGCTGGGAGCGTCATGCCCAACGGTAATTCCTATTCCCAGGCTAGACCCAAGGCACCTTTCCAAGGGGTGGACTGTCTGCCCTTGTAACATTCAGGATGTGATTCCGTTACCATGTCATTTACAAGCCGTGTGATTAAGTGAAGGGGAAAGTCTCTGCTGGGTGCTTCTCTGTCTTTAACTCTCGGACATTTGTTAATCTTTGCTTTTTTAACAGAGACGGAGGCAGCCTCAGGCTCGAAGCCTTCAGCTGCCAAAAGTATGGAGCAAATAGAACCTAACGACGCCATTTGGCCTCATTACATCTATTTGTATGGCTACCTACCAATTATGAATGAGTATTGGTATTCCATTTATGACAATGATATAAAATTTCTTTTTAAATCAGTGTTCATTGCCTTCTAATATTAAAAAAAAATTTTCGGTAAACACTTTTGTCTGTTTTATTTAAAATACCTCCAAAATATTTTTTTCACTTTTTTAGTGAAGTGCAACTTACATGGAGTACAGTACAGACTGTCCTTGACTTAAAATGGTTCGACTCACGATTTTTTTTACGCGGGTATGAGAGCAATATGCATTCAGTAGAAACTGTACTTTGCATTTTGAATTTTGATCTTTTCCCAGACTAGTGATATGCAGCACGAGGCTCTCTCGCGATGCTGGGCAGCGGCAGTGAGTGTAAACCAACATAGTTTTCACTTTCACTATGGTATTCAACAAATGACATGAGGTATTCAACACTTTATTATAAAACAGCCTTTGTGCTAGATGATTTTAGGCTAATGGAAGATGATCTGAGCACGCTTAAGGTGGGCTGGACTAAGCTATGATGTTTGGTAGGTTAGGTGTCTTAAATGCACTTTCGACTTACGATATTTTCAACTTACGATGGGTTTATTGGGACGTAGCCCTACTGTAAGTTGAGAAAATCTATATGTAGATCTTAAGTGTTACTGTTCAAAGAGTTCTGAGAAATATATATGCCCATGCAGTCCACACTGTTATCAAAATATAGCATTTCTAACATCCCAGAAGATTCTAGAACTTCATCTATTTGAAATCATAGAATATGTTATTTTTTGAAACTGGCTTCTTTCACTCAGCATAATGTTTTTTAGATTCTTCTCTGCTGTCGGGTATATCAGAACTTCATTCCTTTTCATTGACTAATATGTCTTTGTACATATATTCTATTCTATGACGTGTTTATCCAATACTCTGCGGATAAAAATCTGAGTTGCTTTCAGTTTAGGGCTGTTATGAATAAGGGTGCTGTGAACATTCTTTTACAGATACCCACACTTTTCAAAAGTTCAATTTAGGGCTTCCCTGGTGGCGCAGTGGTTGAGAGTCCGCCTGCCGATGCAGGGGACGCGGGTTCGTGCCCCGGTCCGGGAGGATCCCACGTGCCGCGGAGCGGCTGGGCCCGTGAGCCATGGCCACTGAGCCTGCGCGTCCGGAGCCTGTGCTCCGCAACGGGAGAGGCCATAACAGTGTATATCGCTTTGCTTTTACAGAAGACCTACAGTAGTACCTGTTTTCGCTACCTGAAAGAAATCCAAAGAGGATTTTAGCTTTTGCGAGAAAAGGTAATGACTTCTCCGCTTGTTTTCTGTTTGGTTTTCTTTTTAATTTTGTGGCCGTGCTGCACGGCATGTGGGATCTTAGTTCCCCAACCAGGGATCGAACCCGCCCCCCCCTGCAGAGGCAGCACAGAACCTTAACCACTGGACCGCCAGGGAAGTCCCACTTCTCTGCTACACACCATTTCGGCTCAAGAACAGTTCCATAGGAACACGACTTTCAGATAGTGGGGAAACTGCACAAGTCATACAAGATATTTTGTGGCCACTGTTCATTGGTTTTTTCAAAAGAGAGTCAATTTAAATACAAATATTAAATAAATGGTATAGGTGCTGTAGAGCTGTGTCAAAAATTATAAAGTGGTCCTTGAATTATTGAAGATAATCTACCCACTCACTTTACAGAGGGAGTCGGAAGCTCGTTCAGGATCACAGCAAGTCAGGAAGCCCAGAGTGGACCCAGCTTCTCCTGCAGGTTAGATGCTTACGCCAGGGTTCCTTACCTTCACATACTGACATGTGAGGTCAGATAACGCTTTGCTGTCGGGGGCTGTCCTGTGCACTGTAGGATGTGTAGCAGCACCTCTGGCCTCCATCCACTAGATGCCAGGAGCACCTCCACTCCCAGTTGTGACGACCAAAAATGTCTCCAGACATGGACAACGTCCCCCATTTGAGCCCAGCTGGTCTAGACCATGCTGCTGTGGCCCTGGGTTTCCAAATGCCCTGCTGGCTCAGAGACTTCCATAAAGCAGCTGAGGCCCCAAGCATGGGATCTACACCACATCCCATGCTTCTCCTCTTGTGGGGTCTGTGTACAGGGATGTTTGTATCTCCTGGGACCTCCCAGCCCCATCCTATTAAATAAACCCTAACAGAGACCCGCCAGCCATGAGCACTCCCTCCCCACTCTGGCTCCTAGCACCATCCTATTAAATAAACTCTAACAGAGACCCGCCAGCCATGAGCGCTCCCTCCCCACTCTCGCAGAGACTTGCCGGGGGTTGGTTACCTGCAGCGCGGAGAGACGGTCCTCGGTGCTCAGCCGGCACTTGCGCCCCATGCAGCCGTGCACCCGCTCCACCACCGCCTTCAGCCACAGCTGGAACTCATCCACGCTCAGCTGGAAATGTTCATGCTCCTGGGTCACCTGCTCCAGCAGGTCCACTCTGTTCTGTGGGAGGGGAGGAGAGTCACTGGCCGTAAAGGTCCCCAGCCCAGGCTGCCCCTCGCCTGGCCTCCCAGGCTTTAGAGACCAAAACATGCCAGCACTGGGCTTGTCAACCACACAGTGGGCTTTTCTTCCTGCCACGTCCTAGGAATGGCACTCAAGATGGGGCCGTGGTAACAACTACATAACACTACCATTTGAGCACTTCAAGGTGCCGGCGCTGCCCTAAGAACTTTGTGTACAAGATCATCTCACTGAATGCTCCTGACTGCCCCCATAATGTGGTACCATTATTATCCCAGTCTGATAGATGGGGAAACCAAGGCACGGAAAGTGAAATGACTTGCCCAAGGTCACCTGGCTAGGAAAGCACCAAGATTCCAACCTGGGAGGCAAGGCTGGGCCAACGCATCTCTGCTCCATTGCGACTATGTCCATGGGGTACGAGAGTAAACAGCAGGCTGCCCCCCATTTCCCCCCGAGTGTGGTGATTTGTCTGCATGTGTTGGAATTGCCTCTATTTTCAGACACTCCCACTGAAGCTCTAACCACACAGGGGCAAGATGGTGTCCTAAGGGTGGGTGACATTTGGGGAGATAACAGTGTCCTGCTATAAGACCTGCTGTGTGCCTAGAGATTCTGATTTTCAAAACACACCCCTGATTACAGCACCATCTCTTTAAACCCCTCCACTGCTCCCCACTGCCCCCAGGCCCAGGTCCAAGCATTGTAGCCTGGTGGTCAAGGGCAGGACCACACGATGCGGCTCTGCAGACCAGCGGTCAAGACCCTGGGCTTGGGAGCCCACTGCCTGGGGCTTCACCCTGGCCCCCCTCGAGCTTGTAATTAACCCCTCCGTATGGTGTGGTTGATAACAGTAACTGCCTCATCAGGGTGGCATTAACTGAGTCAGGGCTCGCACAACCCCAGAACAGCACCGGACAGCTAGTAAGAGCTTGAGAACTCTGAGCCATTGTTTATTGTCACCTGTGTCCCTCTGCTCTTGTCACACCCCACCAAGTGAGAGGTGCCCACGTGGCAATGCTAATCTCCAGGCCCCACCTGCTCTGAGGCTTTGCCCACTGCCCCAGGCTGTGGCTCTCCCCCAGCCTTGTCTACCGAATTGTCATCTGGTGGGGACCAAGCGCTCCCTAAGGACACGGGGGTTGATTTCATCTCCCTGGTCCCGCTCAGGGCAGGCTCTGAGACTAAGTGCTTCCTGAGTGGCCAGATGTAACTAAGTGTGGGGTGTGTGCCGGGGGAGGGATCTCTCCAAGGAGAGCCAAGAAAAAGGAACCAGGGGACCTTCGTTTAATAAGCACCTACTATGTACCTGGAAATAGACCGGCATTATCGTATTTAATATCTTCACAAGGATCCCAAACTGTCCCATTATGCGAGTATCCAAATGGGTGTCGGGAGGTAACATAACTCTTGCAGACAAGATTTAAACGCCAAGATCAGACTCCAGAATCACTGCTCAGGCCCAGCGGGTGGCAGATTCTCTCTTTCTCGCAGATGGTAGATACTCTGGGCTTTGCCTGCCACGTGGTTTCCGCTGCAACTTCTCCACCACTTGTGTGCTACTTACATTGTAGCACCCAAGTGGCAGCCACAGGCAGACACACAAAGAATGGCTGTATTCCAACCAAATGAATCATGGGCACTGAAATTTGAATTTCCTATCATTTTCACATGTCATGAAATAGTCTGCTTTTAATTTTCCCCCAACCATTGAAAAATATAAAAACTATTTTTGGTTTACAGGTCATAAAAAAGTCAGGAATTGGGCTGGACTGAACCTATGGGCAGTGGTTTGCTGACCTCAGCTCTCAGCCATGGAGTCAGGCCACGTTCAGGAAGGTCCTGACCTTCTACGAGGCTAAGTCAACCATTCTCAACTGGGAAGGGTAGACGGACACGTGGATTTGAAAAACCCCCCTGGCTATTTGTAGGTGCCTTCCCCTCCCGTGGAGAAGCCCCTCACCAAACCTAGAAACACCAATTCATTTAAACCTTTGCAACACCCATGGCAAGTAGGGGAAAATATCCCCATTTCAGAGATGGGGAAACCAAGGCACAAGATCAAGTCCTTCAGTGAAGAACTGAGAATCCTCTCACTATGGGAGGGAGGCTCAGCGCTTGACAGATGGGAAACACGGGGCTGCTTGAATTCAGAAAGTGGACCAAGGTCCAGTGACCACCTCCTTCACGTTTCCCCTGCTGCTCCCCGTCCCCCGCAGGGTTATTTGCATCCACCAGAATCCTCCCCGAGCTTCCTCCATCCACGAGAAGATTCATTTACGGAACAAAGTGGGTCAAGGATACTAAGCAGAGAATAGGGGCTGGGCCCCTGGTTGACACGGATGGTGATAAAGGTTGTAGTGCAGCAAACTCTCCAATAAAAGTGCCGGCTGGCGGCTCTGTGTGTGTGAAGAATGAGGTGCTGGCACTGGGGGAGATCCAGAGTAAATAAAAGCCTCTGTGACGGTGAGCAGGCGGCTAGGAGAGGAACGCGGCCGAGCAGGGCAGGCATCCAGCCGCGCTCTGTGCCAGGCGTAAAGAGATCACAGAACACAATTCAGCCACGGGCGGGCAGGGCACGTCGGAGGAATGTCGGTGACAAATGGGAGAGGGTTCCACCTCCTCTCGTTACACCAAACAATCAAACCATCTGTGTGGGCAGAGTTGTCAGGAATGTCAAAACCCAACCAATTAACAAGGGCGGGAGTGGATTTGTGCCTCTGCAAAGGGCTGCAGGAAGGGCTCTGATTCCTGGCCGAGATGCCAAACAAACACAGCCACAGAGGGAAGCAGGGAGGAGGAGGGTGCTACTATCTGCCTGGCCCTTCAGAAAACAATCATTGGATTAAAAACCATCAGGCAAAGTAAACAAGCAGGCCCCGCCCACGGGCAACCAGCCTGCTTTGTCTATTCTCGGCTTTCAGTGGCTTTCTGCTGGCTGTGCCACTGCTAATTCCCGGGCTTGGCCACTTTCCCTGATCAAGAATCTCCCTTCAGGGGGTGGTCACGAAGGATACAGTCCAGAGGTGACCCCCGCTGTGCTTCTGTGGTCCTGTCCCTGTCAACACCAGAGGCCTTGCTAATTAACATATTGGAAGTCAAAACTGGATTTTTAGAGGCAAAAGTAGTGGCTTGTTAACCAGCACAAGAAATGATGAAATGGGCTCTCCTCGGTGAAAGTTGAGATATTAATACATACGGTATCTCCTATGGCCTGAGATGCATCCTCCGCAAATTCACACGATGAAGCCCTAGCCCTCAATGTGATGGTGTTTGGGGGCAGGGCCTTTGGGAGGTGATTAGGGTTATATGAGGTCATGAGGGTGGGGCCCTCAGGATGGGATGAGTGCCCCTATAAGAACAGACACCAGAGAGCTTGCTGACCATCCCTCTCCAACATGTGAAGACACAGCAAGAAGGTTACCATCTTCAAGCCAAGAAGAGGCCCCTCACCAGGAACCAAATCTGCTGACACCTAGAGTTCGAGCTTCCCAGCCTCCAGAACTGTGAGAAACAAATTCCTGTTTTTTAAGCCACCAAGTCTATGGTATTCTGTTCTGTCCACCCGAGCAGACTAAGACAGTATCCCAGGGACGTTTCCCACCCTTTGAATAGTCCGGGACCTCTAGGGGTCCCTGCGTGGCTCTCCTGCTCTCACTGAGGTGGGAGGATTTCAGTTGCCTGCCTCAGGGTGGCTTTCTCGTCTGACTTTAGTGCAAGGTGAGACCTTCAATCAAATGTACAGAGCAGGTAACCAGGAGGCATCCGGGCTACCAAGAATCTCTGAGGACTACTGGACATGCAGTGTCCCTCACCCTGCTTAGGGTGGAGCCAGAGTGTCTTCCTTTCGTCTGGGGCTGGAAGGCCCAGTATGGGGTATGCCCCGGGAGGCTGACGTTGGGGAAGCTATATCCTATTTCACTAAAGAGGACCCTAAGGGTGATATAACAGTTTGCCCCTCTCAGTAGCTTCTGTCTCCTGAAGGTCAAGGCATCATCTGGAAGCTATGACTGTTCTCACCAACAAAATGCACATGCACATGACAGTTTGAGTATAACTTCAGAGGCTCTGTAGGGGCCTGCCCTGGCCTCTCCCTCTTACCGCCTTTCAATCTTCTACTGCCGGCTCTGGGAGAGACAAGAAACAGCTCCCCATTCACCACCCCTACCCCCAACCCCATCCCGAGAGCTAACCGGGCTCCCTGTGAGTTAGAACACAGCTCCCAAACCCCTGGCAGCCAGGAGCAGAAAACCAAGGGTCTGTGAGCTTCAGCCAACAGCTCAAAAGGCCAAACTGAACGGCCTTCTCTCATAGGGTCCAGTCACCCTGCACACCCCCCAGTTTCCACACTGAGGTCAAAATTCACCAGCCCGTCTGGCAACTCGGAGGGCTTCTGCCAGGGCGGCAGCTTCCCCCCACCCCTTCATCATAGGCAGAGCCCCCAGGCTCCTGCCCCCAGGACGCTGCCAGCTGGGCTCCGCCTCGGGAAAACCCTTGGAAACAACCTGCTCCCTCATCCAGGGGCTCGAAACCTCCCATGTACCACTGCGTCCACTTTCTGAGCTGGACCCGCAGGAGCTCTGGCGGCCCCTGATCTCCCCTGATGGACACAGGTGCAGCGACTCACCCAGGACCCGGGGAAACCACCAAAGGAGGACCCCACATAGGGAGTCGCCTAGGACTTCCGGTTCTTTCTGATGGGCCAGGGGTATCTGACCCTTAGATTATTATTATTTTTTTAATTAAAGTATAGTTGATTTACAATGTTGTGTTAATTTCTTCTGTATACAGCAGAGTGATTCAGTCATATAGATATATACATTCTTTTTCGTATTCTTTTCCATTGTAGTTTATCACAGGATACTGAATATAGTTCCCTGTGCTATACTGTAGGACCTTGTTGTTTATCTGTAGATTATTTTTTAAGTCAAAATTTTAAAAAAGGGCCCAGTCACACCTTCTCTACTTACCACATAAGAAGGTTGGGAGGCTCAAATGAGGTCAAAGCCATGAAGGGACTAGGAAAAGATAGCATTCGCCAATAAGAGTTGTGATTTCTATGAATTTTTGGATCCAGTGAGGGGAGGGTTCCCTGGAGGGACGATGAGAATCTCTGAGGTGATCATTTCTTAGAACTGGTGCTCACCGGTGCCCCAGGCATGCCCCTTCCACACACATGCGTGTACACATACACACACACACAAAACCACTTTCCATTTCCTGCACGAGGCGCTCTCTGCTGATTGGCACAAGCACCTGTTTCTTGTAAAGTCTCAGCAGCAAGGAGGCCATGGGCCAGGCACCTCCCCTGCCTGAGCCCGTGGGGCAGACCTGGAGAGAGAATTGCTGTTAAGCAGGCTCTAGACACTTGGATGCCGTGAGGGAGGACCAGCTGGCTACAGCTCTGAGAGCCAAGCTCCACCCCACCTGCCTGTCCTCCGAGCCTCCCAGCTGCAGGGGCGGGGTTCTCATTCATTCAATGAAGGGCTCAGAGCACCTGATACGTGGCAGACACCATTGTTGTCGCTATTTCTTCTCACTGCTACCGAGAGCACAAGTCATCCTTTATTCTGGGAAAATGCCTGCCAATTTCAAAGAGCTCACATGCAAACTCATTCAGTCCTACACCCTGGCTCCAGGTAGGGTGAGCACCCTGAGGCCACACAGCTGGGAAGCAGCAGAGCCTGGCTGGAACCCAGGTCCCTTTCCAAGCATTCTGGGGCCAGCGTCCTATTCCTACTCAAGGTTTCTCAGATCTCTGCTTATTATAGAACCATTTCCCATAACTTGAAGGACCCAGGAGACTTCCACCTCCAGCAACATGGGAGAGCTGAATACCCTTCCACCGTAGCCAGCCAGAAATGCTGGATAAAATGTAACAAGCATCATTTAAATGCAGAACCACGCACACACCGCACACACCAAGGTAAGAGATAGCCCGTGGACCAGATGCAAAGATGCTATGGAAACCACGATGCTAAACCCACATATGTGCTTGACGTCTTCTTGGGTTTAATGCTCAGGCTGGAGGAGGAGGTAAGACTCTGGGCCCAGGGCGGCAGAGACCACGGCAAAAAGGCAGAATACTCAGGGGACTCCCCCTCTGTCAAAGGGTGAACTAGAGAAAAAAACCTTCCCACCAGCGCAATACAAGACAGAAGCATATGTGTTTCAGCCTGGGGTCTGGCTGAAAAGACAAATGAAAAGATAGTCACCTTTCAGAGTATGGAGCCAGGAGCCTCTTGCATCATTTTGGCTTAGGGTTCAAGTGCAGAGAACCCACTTGATCTAGGAACCCCCAAAACATTTCAGTGACACTCAATGGGAACCCTGAAGGCAAATTCCCATGGTAGCCTGGCTGAAGAAAACACAAGCTCTCTGAGGGCCAGGCCCAGCCACGGGGTTCTGCAGATAAGGCCCCACATAGGATGAGCTCACAGCTCAGAATTACGAAGTCTCCAAGGAAATGATCCACCATGTCAGGAGACGCAACAGACGGCAGTATCAGGCCAGGAACTTCAGCTACTAGAGCAGCCTGACGATTATAAAATGTGTATGATTAAAATGACTACAGATAGAATCCGTACCTGAGAGGAGTGCCAAGTTTAAGAGAAAAAGGACAATGAAAAAAAGAGGGGCTTCCCTGGTGGCGCAGTGGTTAAGAATCCGTCTGCCAACGCAGGGGACACGGGTTCGAGCCCTGGTCTGGGAAGATCCCACGTGCCGCAGAGCAACTAAGCCTGTGCACCGCAACTACTGAAGCCCGCGCGTCTAGAGCCCGTGCTCTGCAACAAGAGAAGCCACTGCGATGAGAAGCCCACACACCGTAATGAAGAGTAGCCCTCGCTCACCGCAACTAGAGAAAGCCTGCGTGTAGCAACGAAGACCCAATGCACTAAAAAATAAATAAATAAAATAAGGAAATTTAAAAAAAAAAAAGAAGAAAGAAAGAAAAAAAATGAATGACGGATATAATACAAAACCAAATAGAATTTCTTGAAACAAAATTGAACTTAATAACTCAATGGACTGTTTAAACCAAGGCAAGAATGAGGTAAGAGACAGGGACAAAGAATGGGCAGAGGAATTGGGGGAAGGACAAAAGAGAGCAGAGGAGGAAAGCAAAGGAGAAGGACTAAAGGGCAGGAGGACGGAGGGAAGGAAGGAAAGAGGGAGGGAGAGGGGAGGGGAGCTGGGTGGAAGTGAACCTCAAAGTCCATCAGTCAGTCAGTCAACATACACTTACTACGTACCCACATGTGTATTAAGCATGAGCAACGCTGGCCATACAGATAGTAGATAATGTGTCAATGGGTGGATGGATAGTGGAGGGGTGGGTGAATGGGTAGGTGGAAGATTGACAGGTAGGTAGTTATATAATGCTTGGGTGAGTGGATAAGGGATGGGTGACAAGTAGATAGTGAGTAGGTAAGTGGGTGAAGGGGTTAACGGTGGGTAGTAGATAGTGGAGAGATGGATGAGTACATGGGTATGTGAAGAGTACATAGGTGGGTTGATGAGTAGGTGAATGAATAGATGGGTGGGTGATTAAGTGGCTGGAGAGAGGAATAGGAGATCTAGTTAGGTTAGTGGAGAGGTAGATGGGTGAGTGAGTAAACAGATGGACAGGAGGGTGGGGAGATGGATGGGTGGATGGGTAGGTAAGTGGATGGAGGGGTGACTGGGCAGATAGTACATAAGAGATTTGGTGGTTAGTTTAGAGGGGAAATAAATGGGTGAGTGGGTAGACAAATGGATAGCAGGGTGGGGAGATGGGTGGATGGATGTGTAGGTAAGTGGATGGAGGGGTGAGTGGGTAGATAGTAAATGAGGGATTTAGTAGTTAGTTTAGAGGGGAGATAGATGGGTGAGTGGGTAGACAGCTGGATAGGAGGGTGGGGAGATGGGTGGATGGTGGTGGGTGAGTGGTGTCGGGTGGGTGGATAGTAGATGGTGGGTAGATGGATGGATGGATAGATGGTGAGGGAGCAAACGAGTGGCTGGACGGGTAGATGGGAGCAGGTGACGGATGAAGGGTGAAGACAGCCCGCTGCCCGCACCCACCTGGGCTTTGGTCTTCACCGCGTCGTACTTGGCTTTCAGCTTCTTCTGCGCGGCTTCGTCCACGCTGGGGTCCCCGATCCTGTTGAACAGGGAGGCCGCCTCCTCCAGCAGCCGGTCCAGGAGCGTGGCCTGATTGTCCACGTTCTGAAGCAGCACCTGGGCGTGGCTCAGCTGCCAGCGCTTCTCCTTCAGGCCCAGCTGCAGCTCCACAGGGGGCTCGAGCACCACCGTCATCTTCTGGAACCAGCGGTAGAACTCATCCCGGGCCAGCAGGTACTCGCTCCAGTGCAGCCACACCCACTCAATACGGCTGTAGGCAGAGGCCACGGCCATGAGCATCCCCCCACCAGGCTCATGGGCGGGGAGGCCGTGCTGCTGCCCCCTCCCCAGTACTGGGGGGCTGTGGGAGGGGGACACAAGGACACCCTCTCGGGCCTCACCCCAGTCCTGGTAGACAAGACCCTCCCATCTGGGAGACAAGCTCCATGGGGCTAATGATCAGGGTGGCTCAGATTCCAGACCTGCTCTGAGAACCCCCAGCCTGCTGATGCCCTGAGCCACCAGGACCCCCAATTCCTATTAGTGATGCACGACGATGCCCACAGTTGTTTCTCTCTGGTGTTGGGACTCCACACACAGTCACCCTGGCTCTTACCACATGGGTGCCCACTAGCAGTCACGAGAAGACTGCCACGGGGAGTGTGTCTCTTAACTTGCAGAGTACAATAGGATCTGTGGGCTCGTCACTGCTCAGCGGGGACAGAGGGCTGGGGCCTGTGCACGGGTCCCAGGCGTGCCATGAACTCGCTGCATTACCCCGCCTCTGCACCCGCCTCAGTTTCCCCGTCTGTAACGTGGAGATGGCCCTATCGGTCCAGCCAACATCAAGCTATTCGTTTGGAATTCCAAGTGAAAGAGTTTGAAAAGCAGAAAACACTGAGTAAAGTCCCCCCAGTCCACTCAACATTCTGGTTTCATAAAGACGGAGAAGATGCTGGCAGCTCCTGCCCACTGAGGACCTCCTGTGTGCCAAGCGCTGTGCCTGGCTCTCGACATTTGCTATCCCCCGCCATCCTCCTAAAAACCTTCAAGAAACACTTGACTATACCCATTGTCCAGATGAGGCGCCTGAGGCTCAGGGGTCAAGTAACTTTCCCAAGGCCACACAGCAAGTAACCAGCAGAGCAAGAGGCGATCCCAGGTCAGGCAAAGCCCCCGCCCCTGACCTGGCTCCCTGGTACAAGCAGAGAATCTGGGCTAAAGCGCTAGCAAGGCAACAGGCCTTCTTACCCGCCGGGGCCATTTGGCCTTTCTGCTGGAGGATGCACACGCGGCAAGTCTACCAAGAATTAATTGTTGGCAAAACACGATGGGCTCCCACTGTCTATTACCCTCATTAAGCTTGATTATAATTAGAAAGAGGCAGGCAGGGTTGACTGACATCCCAAGAGAGCATCCTGTTCCCACTAATCCCAGGACCGAAGAAATGTCCCTTGGGCAGCGGCCCCAGGCCAGCGTGGTGGTGGGCACGGAGGGTCGGCAGCAGCCGCAGACAAAGGCCTGGAAAGGTACCCAGCCACCCTACCTGTGACAGTGGGTCATGTAGGTGACCGTCTCCTCCCACTGCGCTTTGACGTCCCTCAGCCGGGCCAGGATCTCGGGCTTCTGGTCCTCATGGCAGCATGCCAGGAGGGCTTCGGCCGCCCGCAGCACCATGTCCACCTTCACGCGGCCCTCTGGCTCTAGCTGGCATATTTTCTGTTGTGGACACAAAGCCAGTTCCCAGAAGTTAGACAACACGCCAACAGGCAGAGCCTTGGGAAGACAGTGGCAAGACATGGAAAGAGGCAGGACTTTGAGACCAGAGGAGCTGGGGTTCGAATCGCAGCCCCTGCCCCTCCTCCTGTGACCTTGGGCAGGCTGCTAAGGGCTCTGGGATGGGAGCGAGCGGCGATGGAGATTAATCAGCACAGAACCGCCCAGAGCTGTCTGATGATAGGAGTGCCCTCCCTTCCCCGATGGGCCTGTTTCCAGCTGTGTGAACCCAGAAAAGTTTCATTACTTCCCTGGCCTTGGTTTTCTTGTCTGTAAAGTGGGTGTATAGTAGTACTCAGCTCTCAAGATTTTTTTTTTTTTTTTCCAGAATTAACTGAGAAAATGCATGTAAAGTGCATGTCCCAGTGTGTGGCACCATGAGAATCTGCCTCTCAGGCCCACTGCAGGGAGTGGGCTTGGCCCAGGTCCCCAGCCGAGGCTCGGAATTATCTCTGAGTTTGCAGTTGGCACCAGGGCCTCGCTCCCTCAGCTGTTCCCACCAGTGACCAAACAGGAACACGAAGGCAGGCCCGTTACTACAGGACACTGGGCTCCTCTGATGGGTGACTGATTCGGGACACCCCACGGCCTTGCCAAATTCCCTGAGAACCACCCGGCAGCCCAAGATTCTCCCTGCTCTCCCGGACTCAGGGTCGGACCTGCGTTGGACTGACCGTGTCCCTCCCAGCCACCCCGGGTTCCCGTCCCATTTTCTCTCACAGATGGTTCCCTATTAAACGTCTTGCATATCTAACCTCACCTTGGCCTTGGCTTCTTGGAGGACCAAGGCTGATACACAATGCCTGGCAAATAGTAGGTTATCTGGTAACATTAGCTGTTGTCATTATTCACTGTTATTATTCTAGTTCTTTGGCAACCAAAGCTTGGTCTCTGCAGTCAAAATAAGATTAGACTCCAATTCCAGGGCTGGTCTCCACTACCTGTGTGACCTTTGTCATGGTACTTAAACTCTCCATGCCTATGAAATGGGGGAAGATAATGGTTAACGCCACCCAAGGTTATAGTGACATTGCGAGATACACTAGCACATGGCCTGGCCCACACTGCATCTCCCATCACTCCAAAATTGTTAACCGTTACCGCTATCTTTTGCTTACCTTCTGATTTTATTTACTGACAGCACAGCGTTTGCCTAAAGCTCCAGCTGTTCCCCAGCCTGTCTCCCTAAGGCTGGCAGTCAGTTTTCTTAGACTGATGTCCCAGTGGGCTGGCCGTCTGAGCCTTCACTGTGGGTGGGGTCGGGGAGGGGCTCCTGCCGTGTCCAGGGCTGCCCCACTGACAACTCTGTGGTCCCAGGCAGGTCACTCAGTCACTCAGAGATGGTGATAACAATCTCTGCTTTGTCTATCTCATAGGATTATAATATTACTTTTCAAAAACACTATTAATTAGAACATAGATATGTTAGTGTACTTTATAAACCACTGAGCGGTTATGCAGACCCTCCCCAACACGTGCAAACGGGCAATGGTCCCAGTCCTTTTTTGTTACCTCGTATGACAGTGGTTAACGATGATGATGACATCGATGATAGTACAGAGCAGCGGTCCCCAAGCTTTTGGGCACCAGGGACCGGTTTCGTGGAAGACAGTTTTTCCACGGGTGGTGGCAGGGTGGGAGGTGCTTCAGGTCGTCATGTGGGCAACGGGGAGAAGCAGATGAAGCTTCGCTCGTGTGCCTGCTATGCAGCCAGTTTCCTAACAGGCCACAGACGGGTACCGGTCCCCGGCCCAGGGCTTGGGGACCCCTGGTATAGAGGGACTTCCCTGCCTATGCGTGTTACCAAAGAGTGAGGTTAGAGAACCTCCTTACGAGGGCTGTCTCTGTGCTCTGAGTGGGGTGTAGAGAGGTAGCGTGAGGAGCAGGGAGGTTCCCCCAGAGAGGAAAAGAGCGTTGGTTTGGGGCTTAGGGCTGGGCCCAGCAGCAGGATTTGCCGGACCGTAGCAGGTGACGGGGACAGCAGGCGCCCAGCAGGGACCCCAAGTCCCGCTCAGCAGTGGGCAGCAAAGTGGCGGACAAAGGCACCACAGTGACGAGTGTGGACCAAAGACCCAGGGCCGCCGTGGAATGTTCTGGGCTGAGTAAGATTACCCACCCCCTGAACAGAACATTTCGCACCTCTCAGAAGAAGGGGTCCCCCAGCATGGCTGAGGATGAATTTCTTGCCATCCAGTGAGATTTAATTTGATTAGAACTAATAATAATAGGGCTTCCCTGATGGCGCAGTGGTTGGGAGTCCGCCTGCCGATGCAGGGGACACGGGTTCGTGGCCCGGTCCGGGAAGATCCCACATGCCGCGGAGCGGCTGGGCCCATGAGCCATGGCCGCTGAGCCTGCGCGTCCGGAGCCTGTGCTCCGCAGCGGGAGAGGCCATGATAGTGAGAGGCCCGCGTACCGCAAAAAAAAAAAGAAAAAGAAATAATAATAATTCAGGATCTGATGTCTCTGACACCCAGAGTTGTGGCGTAGACCCCATGCCCAACCCCCAAGCTGGCAAGATGGGCACCAGGGTGATTCCACTTTTACCAGTGGGGGCACCGGGGACCCACAGAAACCTTAGCTTTGCAGAACAATTCTCTGCAGCAGTTAGCGAGGCCTCCTCTACAGGGGCTGCCCAACTTAACCTCAGTCGGAATCCAGCTCCGTGAATGAAGGGAGACAGCAGCGTGGGGAAGAAACTAAATTCAGTCTCTCTCTGCCACACTCACAAGGAACCAGTCCAGGGTCCTGACGGTGTGACCTCCTCTAGGCCTCTGGACCTTTGCCCTCCTGATTCCTGGCCAGGGAAGCACAGGCTGGACCAGGGGAACATGGGAGATGGGGGGACCCACCGCTCTTTGCAGGGGAGTGAGCCTGTTGCTTCCCTGCAAAGAGAGAAGAGCTGGCCAGTCCCAAAGGCCGGCAGAACATGAGCCCCACCTGGCCTGAAGCAGAAACCCCTGCCCCCAAACCAAAACACTGACCAGAGGCATGTCTGCTGTGGGACCAGAGGCATGTCTGCTGTGGGACCAGAGGCTAGAGCTGAGCTGGCAAAGCCAACCTTCGAGAAGCAGATTCCACCCTCCTTCTCTGCCCTGATGATTCCGCTCTTTGGCTCGTGCGTGGTTCTCCTACAGCCCCACCCCAGCAAGGACGCAGTCCAGGAGTGCCTGGCAAGGGACACGAGCCAGCTGGGAAGGGGGTCATTGAACTGTAGCCACAAAGCAATTCTGATTCGAGGGAGCCAGTGAGGGCAAAAGTTAGGCGTGGTTTGGGTGGAGGGAAAACCTCAGCAGGGAGGAGAAGCAGTTCAGGAAGGCTGGAGGAATGTGGTGAGTCAGGGCTTTCCCTCAACGCAGTCACGGCCAGATGGGCGCTGTCCTGGGTAATATGCTGAGTACTGTGCTGAGTGCTCTGCTGGGTACCGAGCTGAGTACTGTGTTGGGTACTGTGCTGAGTACTGTGCTGGGTACTAGAGTCCAGGAGGAAAACAAACATGGCCCGATGCTTGCAGGCTGTAAGGGGGTCTGCAGACAAGGGCACAGATGACTGTGAAAGAGCCGTGAGAGACCCCAAACTGGGAGCTCTGAGGAGGGATGTGGGCAAACCAAGAAGGCCTCATGAGGAGGTGGCGGTGGCACCAGGCCTCAGTGCTGAGCAGACATTTGAGCCAGCAAAGCTAGGAAAACACGGCGTGTTCAGGGCATCCGGCTTTTGGAAGCCAAGTCCTAGGAAACGTGGCACGTCTCTGACCATAAAGAGGCTTGGAAACCAGTAAGGAAACAGCCTGGCCTAGACCCCAAGCGCAGAGCCGCGGAGGGCAAAGAGACAAGATGCTGCGACCTGGGAGACCAGCCGCTGTGGGCACCGGCGTGGGCTGGGAGAGTCCACAGGCTGGTGTCCCTGCATCGAAACCACGAGAAACAACCTTCTCCACTGGCTCTGCCAGCGTGCCCTGCACCTTGCCAAGTGCGCCAGTAAGTCATTGGCCTCAATCTTCCCACCCTCCTGCAAGGTGGCAACTAGCACTTTCCCCAGGAGTGAAGCTCAAAAGGCACTGGAAATTCTCCCCAGGTGCCACAGCCGGAGCGGGGATTCGAACCCAGGCCTGCAGGCCCCAGACCCCAGCTCTCCCCCTCCCCCAGGCTCCTCCCTCCCCTCCCCCTGGACCCCCATCCTGGCTAACTCCTCATTCAAGCCTCAGCAGTGAAGTCACTTGTCCCCAGAGGCCTTCTCTCAGTGACCGGTCCCTGCCGGGGGTTCTTCCTGCACTTCACAGCTGGGAAAATGAGGTGGCAGGAGGGCATGGGACCCGCTCCTGGCCACACAGCTACTAAGCTCCAGAGTTGGATCAGAACTCGTATCCTGGTCACTCGAGCCAACAGCCGCTTGGGACGTGCGTCACTGAGCTGGTGGAGGGATCGCATGGGAGACCCCAGCCCCAGGGGAGGTCCCACGGGCCAGCAGGTGGAGAAGGCTCTAGCTGCTCCCTTTCACCAGAGGACAAGGGTGAAATGTTTTCTTATTGCAAAACTGGTTTTGAAACATCAAAGCACACAGAAAACAAGCGGGTCTGAGCCCCGTAGGAGAGCACGGTGGTGGGGCACCCAGGACACGGCTCCCTTGACCTAGGCTCCAGGCCAAATCCCTGAGGGCTCACCTGATGGAAGTGCTCCCTCGGCTTCCAGAACCCGGTCACCTTGGCCTTGCCAACAGCTCTTCCTAAGGGCCGCCCTTGCCTTCGCCTAACGAAGCCAGACCCACCACCAGGGGGTAATGAGCTGTCAGCAAATGGTGCAAGGTCCAAAGGGATTAGCGCGCTAAGACAGCAAGTGCTGTGCAGGGCTGCCAGGAGCTGGGGCTGGGGCTGGCGGAAGGGGTTAGGAAAGACACGTGGATGAGGGGACGTTTCATTTCACATGCACACCCACACCCGAACGAAAGGGGGTTCCAACTAGAGGCAACAGCACACACAAAGGTTTGGTGATAGGAAATCTAGGAGGTTTTCTGCCAGCGGGAGAGGATGTGTGCCTGGGAGGTCGGCTGGAGGGGGAAGCTGAGGCTGGAGAAGAGGGTTGTGGCAGATAGGTAGTGGAGGACATTTGATGCCAGGTGAAGCTGGGTTTTCTCTCGCAGGCAATGGGGAGCCATAGAAGGTTTTAGAGGAGGAGAATAACTTCACGAGACCCATGTTAGGGATGCACCTCGTACATACTTGTGCGGCTGCAGGATTAGGTGTGTGCCTGTCCCCGTGATGCCGTGAACCCGAGCGTAGGGTGCGCCTCATCCCTTCCACCGCCCCAGGACCCCACACGGGGACGGTCAGTGATGCTCTGGACTCAGCCCTGGGTTCAAGCCCTAACAAGATCCATTCCTTCCATTCTGGCCCACCTCTGTGTCTAGGGATCCATTTCACTATTGAAAAGTGGGGACAATACACCACGATCACAGGGCTTTGGGGAAACTAAACATGAAAGCTGATAGTACAGGCTTGAGCACACAATAGTTGCTGAATGAATGTCAGCTCCCTTCTCTCAGTGACCAGGCAGAGTCATCTTTTGATAACGAATATTGGTGACAATAATAATGATGATGATGACAGAGGCCAAGACTGACAAGAGAAGGGGCTTTGGCTGTCAACTCCTCTCCTCACCAGGCTTGCCCCTGACCTTCCAAATCTCCAACCCATCACCCGCTCTGTTACAGAGGAGGGGTCCTCCTTGGCTCCCTGTTCCAGGCTCTGGAACCACTGACCCCTCCCCACCTCTCTGGCCCTGACCCCTGCTTCTCCCTGATGGTTGATGCTGTCCCAACACCAACATCGGGGGTGTCCCACATGTGCCCCCAGCTGTGCCCACCTCCAGGGATTTTCCTATTCTGTTTGCTCTGCCTGGAGCCCCTTCCCTCCCCTCCCCGTGGATCCCCGAGTCTGACTAACTCCTCATTCAAGCCTCAGCAGTAAAGACCCTTGTCCCCAGAGGCCTCTCTTGACCCTCTAGACTGGGGGACGTGACCTCCTCGGGGCTCCCCGTGTACCCTGGGTTCTCCACTCACTTCACCGTCCAGTTGAGAAGCCTCTGACCAGGCCACTCAAGAATGGTCACCCCTCCTTTCTGCCGTGACGGTCCCCTGGGCAGGGCTCTCATCAGCTGCATCAAGTATCTGCTCATGGTTGCTATAAAAGGACAAGTGGTCCAGGGTGGTGCGTGCTAGGATGGTGCCACACCAAGAGGGAGGCCGAGCAGGGATGGGGGGCCTTTCCCCCTGGGACAAGCGGGAGTCTCTGTGCCTACCTGGGAGGAGTTCCCTGAGGGCAGGGACCAGGCACCACCACCTGGCATCCCAAGGGTTCGAGGCCTGGCACAGGGGAGGCTGACGGAAATCGTGACTCAAAGTGGAGGGTCTCAGATCCTCTGGGGTCCGACCAATGAAGGACTGGGAAGGACTAATCTGAGGGCAACTGGGATGACAGGAAATGCCAGAAGACACTGGAGGGGACTGGGGGTGGGGGAGGGGGAATAGAGAGGGTGCCACTGTCACTGTCAACTCAGGTCATTTGCATCCAGCCTCACAGGCAGCACAGGGCTTTCTCTATGTTAACATCCATCAGCAACAAACGCCTCCTCAAGGCAGCTTGTGACCCACCCTCTCAAAGTCAGCATCCTGACACAATGAGCTTCACCTATTCTAGAAGGGAAGTGAAGAGAGGTCCAGCGGGGTCACAGGGCCAGCAGGAAGCAGAGCTAGGATTTGAACCCAGGACTTCCAGACTCCAAAGCCTGTCCTCTCTCTAGTCCAGTGAGCTGTTCTACTAAACAGAATGCCTGAGAAGCCACAACGCCCTGCACCCTGATGCTGGCAGAAGCACATGATGCTGTAGGGAAGCAGAAAGCAAATTTGAAAAGGAGTCAGAAGACCAGAATTCCGGGGTGGAGTGTCCTCCCCAGAGGCCTTTGCAACTTGAACAAGTCACCAGACCGCTCCAAGACCCAGTTTCCCCACTTTTAAAATGCAAACCCTGGGTCCTTCTTCATACTGTGTGGTGACACTTAAGCCGTTGGCCCTGAAAAGGTAATATCGATTCTTAATTTTAACTGTCCACTTCCAAAAAGAGCATTAGATATTTTCAATAAAATGTGCAAAATCAATAAGACAGCTCAAAAAAAAAAAAAAGGAGAAAGAAAGAAAAGACAAGATACAGGGACGTGGGTGTTGGGGTCAGCTCTGTTTCTAGCCTGTTGGGGGGTCAGTTTGTGCAGGAAGAGGTAAGCCTCCCCTTAAATAAAGCAACCATTGTTAGGTGATAAATTAGAATTGTGGCATATCCCAATGGATATGACCTGAGAGACGTTAAGTCAACTGCTTTACTTACAGATGGGAAACTGAGGCCCAGAGAGGGACAGGGATGTGGCCGAGGTCACACAGCACTTTAGATCAGCGTGGAGACTGCAACCCAGGTCTGACTCTTAGTCTAGAGTTCTTCCCCCGGCCCCTGGCCCAGAGCAGATGCCCTCAGGTGGGGGACACCACAGTGCTGGGCCAGGCACTGGGCATCGGCACTTCCGGTCAGGGTAGCACTGAGCCTCTGCCTTGTGCCAGGTCAGGGTACAGCTGGACTATGAGAGCCAAGGGAGGGGCCTCAGCTGCAGAGAAGCAGAGAAGGGGCAGGAAGCAGGGCCTGGGCCACCTGGGGGTGGAGACCATCCCGCTGCACGGTGCCCCCTTCCAGGATGGGAGAGTCAGACCCTTACAATGAAAGTATGATCCTAGGACCCCCAGCAAAGGTGTCACCGAGAGCACGTCAGAAATGTCACATCTCGGGTCCACCCCCAGCTCCTGGATCACAAGCTGCACTTAAACCCCAGGAGATTCAAAGACATCAGATTTTGAGAAACACCCGTCTAGTCCGCTCTGCTACGCAACAGCTGGGAAACCTGAGGCCTGAGAGGGAGGGACCGGGCCAAGGCCACAGGGTTATCAAGGCCATGGTCTCTGCATACCTCGGTCTCCCGCAGCCTGGCCTCCAGGGCTGTGCGGGGCCCCTGGGTGTTGTCATTGATCTGCAGCCGCTCCTGCACAGCCTTCATCCACTCCTGGGCGTCCCCCATGCTCCTGGCGAAGCCCTCCTGCGGTTGCTGAGTCATGGCACCTGCAGGGGCTGAAGACAGGACCACACGAGGTCAGGCGCACAGGTGAGGAGGGCGGGGGGAAGGCGAGCTGTGGAGAGAACCCAGCCAGCTGATGGCGGCGAGGGTCGGGGAGCCTGACCCTGGGAATGGGGCTCGCCCTCCACCCCCGGCACCCCTTCTGATGCTCCAGCTTCGGTGCCAACAGCCAGAGGCGATCGTGTTTGTCAGAGAGCCAAAGGACTGGAAATGGGCCGAGAAGGGAAACAGGTCTGGCCTCTCCGGGGGCTGGGCAGGGAGAGCGGGCCCAGGGTGCCCGGTTGGCAAAGACTCCCTTTGTCTCAGATTCCCTGCTCCCCTCTGACGCTAGCTTGGCACTCAGGGCCAACTGTCTCCTGTCTTTTTGGCTGGAAACCCCTCCAAAAGTGGATCCTAAAACACACACAGGCTGAGATGTCTGTGACAGACACTGAATCTTGATCTGAATGGATCAAAAAGCCTCAACCTAAGAAACACAGTTTTTGGGCATTGGCCAGGCTGACGCCAGCCCCTGAATCTCACCTGAAATTAATATCTCAGGTTGGGGGATGGCCCGGTGAGCCAGGTGTCTCGTGGCTACTTCTCCACCAAACCTGGGTCCCTGGCAGATGCTCCTAAGTGTTTCCACTGAGCTACGCACCACCTACCTCTTGGCAACCACTAACAATCAACTGACCTAGCATCTGAGCTGACACCCACTGCCTTCGGGGATGCCCGCTTCCTGGCATAGGTCTCCCAGCTAAACCAACCGCTTTGCTATCCCGTCCCTCCTCTCTTTCCCTTACCTTCTAGCTGCGGATACAAGGTCTCAGATTTTCTCATGTAACTTTCTTAAAATCCCATTAAGCCCAAGAAAAACTCTTCTGTATTTCAGTTCTAGTTGTCTGCTTACGGCAACTATAACCGGCTTTGGATTAAAGTTATTTATATCTGCATCTTAGGTGAAAGGATTGTGTCTAGTTTATCCTCAAATCTCCCACAATGCCTAGCACAGAGTAAACCCTCTGCCGATGCTGAAATAGCCCAGCGTTGGCATAAAGCGTCATGCACCCAAAACCAACCACAGCATTTGTTAAAAAGGCAAAACAAAACAAAACTAGGAACAACCCAAATGCCCAACAATAGGAAATTAGTTAAGGAAAGTATCACACACTTGCACTTCAGAATATTATGCAGCCCGGGCTTCCCTGGTGGCGCAGTGGTTGAGAGTCCGGCTGCCGATGCAGGGGACACGGGTTCGTGCCCCGGTCCGGGAGGATCCCACGTGCCGCGGAGCAGCTGGGCCCGTGAGCCATGGTCGCTGAGCCTGCGCGTCCGGAGCCTGTGCTCCGCAGCGGGAGAGGCCACGACAGTGAGAGGCCCGCGTACCGCAAAAAAAAAAAAAAAAAAAAAAAAGAATATTATGCAGCCAATAAAAAGTAGGATTGAAATGAATTTGTGATGGAGAACACTTGGGCTCTAATGATAATATCAAAAAATGCAACAAAATTTATACTTAGTAGCCCCAGTTCTACAGCTAATAAAAACAAAACAAAACAACCACAAAAAAAACATGCTCATAGAAAAAGGCTGGGAAATCTCGCCATTACGATGCCCATGTAGGGACTTCCCTGGCGGTCCAGTGGTTAGGACTCCGCACTTAAACTGCAGGGGGCATGGGTTTGATCCCTGGTCATGGAACTAAGATCCCGCAAGCCACGTGAAGTGGTCCAAACAAACAAACAAAAGCCAATGCCCGTGTGATGAAGCGGAGAGAGGGGTGTGGGCAAGTGGCTGAAAGCATCCCACGTGACCTCGGGCCTCTCTTTTCCTGGCACGGTGTCTTCGGAGGCCACGTGGCTAAGGACCATTGTCTGGTTGGTGGAATCACAGTTGGAAGTTCTTCTGTTTCCCTATTTTTCCTCTTAGGCACTTTTTGAATTTTCCAGAAAGGGCAACCGTTACTTTAAAATAAAAAAAACCAAATAATGTCTTAACATTGGCTGAATTGTCTGTTGGCCCTTTTTTCTCAATCATCAGTTGGTTGTACAACAGGCGTTGACTGGGAATGTGGGCATCCCGCCCTTCACCTCTACCCCTGCACTGGCAGCTCTGCGATCAGATTGCGCGATGCACGCTGGGAGAGGGGAAGGACGCCACCAGCGAGGGGAAGGGAGTGGGTGACCCAGGGTGGGCTTCCCTCTGGGACCTCGGTCCTCAGAGCTCAGTCTCCCAATTTTCTTCCCGAGATGTTTTGATGTTTTTCTAACAACTAAATACGTTCCCTGCAGCCACTCCCTGCCTTTGAATGCTTCGTTTGAAAAGCACGTTAGAATGCGCAGGCATTTAAATTGGTTCATTGTGGCTTTAATCTCTCGTCTAGTGTGTGACTTGATTGGCTTCCAAAAGCTCAGCTTTTATTTTTTACAAAGCGATGAATGGGAGGAGCCGAAACTAGCTCCCAGGGTTTCGGATGACAGGATGCGGAGCGGGGTGGATGCTCTAAACACCCAGAGGCAGCGAGGTTTGGAGAACCCTTCTTGCAGTTGGAAATGCCCAGGGCCTGGGAGGTGTGATGGTTTGGAGACCCCAAGGTACTCAAATGGAACACTAGGGGTCCGGCAGGGTGGGGCGGGACTCGGGTGGACCTCAGACCCACGGATCAGCCTCAGATGGGGGCTTCTAACCTTGGAGGGGGGACCACTAACTGTCAGCTTGGTGAAGCTGCCGGCAGAGTTCAAGAGACCAGGGCCTCTTGGCCTGTGCTACCAAACCACTTCATTCCAGGTCAGTGAAACACACAGGAATTAAACACGCATTTCTAGCTAAGCCAGATGCTACAACCACAGAAGCGAATAAGTGGGCACCACCTCTGCCTCAAGAAGCTTCCAGGGGGCTTCCCTGGTGGCGCAGTGGTTGAGAGTCCGCCTGCTGATGCAGGGGACACAGGTTCGTGCCCCGGTCCGGGAAGATCCCACATGCCGCGGAGCGGCTGGGCCCATGAGCCATGGCCGCTGAGCCTGCGCGTCCGGAGCCTGTGCTCCGCAACTGGAGAGGCCACAACAGTGAGAGGCCCGCATATCGCAAAAAAAAAAAAAAAAAAGAAGCTTCCAGAAGAGAAGCTGCACATTGAACACCTGTGTGGGCTGCAGATGGATGAACTGCAAACCAGGGTGGGGGATTTGAGGGGAGGGGGATGGAATTCTACTGTGGACCCCTTCTTGGAATAAAGTCTTTAAATGCTGAGAATAAACTGCAAGAATTACAAAGGAAACCAATCATATTAAAACATAGTTATCAAAATATCAAAAATCGAATTTATCACACACACCACACACTACCTTACTAACACATTAAATCACAAGATCTAATGACAATGGGTCTAATAACTACTGGAATTTTGAAATACTGATGGGCATAAAATACACTTCAAGAAATCTACAATGACTGCAGTGCAACATAAAAATATATGTGACGAAGTTACAGCCACTGCTGATAACAGAGTAGGCTTTGATTTTGTTTTGCGTCCTGCATAACTGAAGAAATTGCCATTAGTTAGAGGTCAGTAGCAATTCTATCCATAGCCCCCTGTCAGTACATGGACCTGGGTTAGAATCCACAACTGATGGAAAGGAGAGCCTGCTTCCTTACACAAGTTTAAAAGTTTAAAGTTAAAAAGCAAATGAGCAGCTCAAGAAAAGCCCACTCACAATTGGTTTATGGACCAGGAAGACATCCCTCCTTCGCATCCCTCACCAGGAACATCATGGATTTCCCTCCGTTTCCTCAATGGACTGCAACAGCTTCCGGCCCCTCTTCCCATCCCTTCTCCGGGCGGGAACCAGAGCGGGCTTCCTAAAACACAAATCCAGCTGACCATTGCCCTGTTTAAAAGATGCGTTGCAGCGGTCTTCCGACCGACCCCCAAGCCCTGAGCGTGACCCTGTTTCCAGCCTTGCTTCCTGCCATGTCTCCTCACAGCCAACCCCAGGGCAGATGTGCAGTTCTTAGCGCCTCTCTGACACAGCCAAGACAATGACCTCTGTTCCCTCTTCTAGAAGCGAGCCCCCTCCCCCAAGCATTGCTGTCCGGCGTGGAACCCCAGAGCACCGTGACCACCAACTATATTTTCTGGGCAGGCCACCTCCTCTCCTGCTGCCTTTCCACCTCTGCACCCCAGTGCTGGAGCATCAAGTTACCAGCCCTTCGTTAATGTCGACTGAAAGAACAAATAAGCCAAGGAGATGACCCATAGTACTGGGCTGAGCAGGGTGGGAAGCCTTCCACAATGTGACAGGGAAGGTAGGAGAAAGAGCCCTGGGCGTGGAATCTGCACATTTGCCCTGAGCACGCCTTTGCCTCTCTGGGCCTCAGTTTCCCCATCTGCACACTGTGAGTGTTGAACAGAGGGTCTGTGAGGGTCTTTGAGGTTGTGGGTTGGAAGGGTCCGTATTACTGAGCTCTCTGTGAGCCACGCCAGCTGGGGCCTAGGCATCAGCCTCCGCCCTCAGACTGTCATCCTGGTCTGGGCCCTGGTCCCCTTCTCTCCCCACGGACCCCCCTCCTCGGCCAGTTCAGAGCACCCCTTCCAGCATCGTGGCCCCTCTAAGGCAGGCCGAGGTGAGTAGCCTCCCAGGGCCACGTGGAGACTCCGAAGGAGGTGGTCCTGGGGACCTTTTATACAGTGGTGGGCACACTTTTTTTATAAAGGGTCAGGTAGTGACTATCTTTATACTTTATCTATATACTTATAGTATATACTCTGCAGGTCATATACAGTCTCTGTTGCATATTCTTCTTTGATTTTACAGCCCTTAAAAAAGGTAAAACCCATTTCACATTCACTGCACCAAAACAGACGACTAGCCCAATGTGGCCTATGGGCCACAGTTTGCCAACTTCAGCTGTAGATGCCCCAAGGCTGTAACCAGCAGCTGCAGGGAGCCACAGCGGCCAGCAGGCAGAGTGAGCGGCTAAGTGACCCACAGGCATGTGTCCTGGGATTGGACAGATGTTGAGGCCAGAAGGACTTATAATTGGTCCTGGTGGTCTTGGGCCCGCTATTCACGAGCCGTGTGACATCTGGCCAGTCAGTTAACTTCTCTGAGTCCCCATCTCCTCACCTGGAAATGGGGTTTAGTCCTTTTGGGATGCTATAATAAAATATCACAGACCAGGTGGCTTACAAACAGCAGAAATTTACTTTTCACAGTTCTGGAGGCTGGAAGTCTGAGATCAGGGAGCCAGCACAGTCACGGGAGACCTGGTTGCAGACTTCTCATTGTATCTTCATGTGGAAGAAGGGGTTAGGGAGCTCTGTAGGGTCTCTTTTATAAGGGCACTAATCCCATTCATGAGGGCTCCACCCTCATGCTAGAACAGGATTAGAATCACCTCCCAGATGCCCTAACTCCTGACACCATCACATTGGGGGTCAGGATTCCAACAGGTGAATTCTGAGGGAACACAAATATGCAGACCATGGCATGGGGACAACACCTAGATTTGGTTAATGAAAAAACCTCCTACCCAGCACCTGGAACACATTCCATACTTGGAAGCAGTTCTGTTTTTACCCCAAATTCCTCTGGGGTCAGGTGGAGGGCTTTCCTTCTTTAGAAACCTGCATCCAGACGGAGGCTCTCACACCATCCCAAAGGTGGGTGTGGGGTAGGAATGGGGGTTACTAGCCATAGACTAATGCATCTGTGCATCTTAACAGCTGCTGGGTGCTCAGGCTTCAGAGACGAACCAGGTAAGGCTCTGGCCCATGGGGCTCCGTGTCCGGTGAGGGGTCCAAAGTGAGCTTTGAGAGAGGGGAGTGCAAGCTGAGTGGGAGGTGCTGCAAGGATGCTGGGGAGGCTCTCGACACACTGGGGGATGGGGAGGCTGGAGCTTGAGGATGGGGGGAGGCAATGAAGGAAGCAAGGGTCAGATCAGAGCCCCAGAGCCATGTCCAGGAGGCTGGGCTGGTCCCTGGGGGCAATCGGGAGCCAACATGGGCTCAGGTGGGAGTGACAACACTGATTGAGGTTCAGGCGAGTCACCCTGGCTGGGGTGGGCGCAGAAGGGAAGCCCTCGCCAAGGGGGTGGGGGGAGGGGGTCAGCGCAGACACGGGCAGCTGCATGAGGCCAAGGACCAGGCGGGAAGGCTGCAGGAGCGAGCATGGCAGGCACGCCTCTCTGGGAGGGAGGGGGACTCTCATCGTCCATGAGTTTGTCCTTCTTGGATTGGTTGAGTGGACACAGGATTTTAAAAAAATGGAACAATGCATTTTCCAAACATTTTGGCAAAAAAAAAAAAAAAAAAAAATGCTCAGGCCTTTTTTAAAAAGCTGTTTCCATTTCCAAGTCCCTTCTTGGGTAGCAGCCCTGGGGTGCTGCTGCAGGCAGCAAGGGAGTGGGGCTCCAGATGCACCTCTGGGCTGTCCCTGAGGAACCAGAGACAGGATGCAGGCCCTTTCTGGTTCAGGCCGGCGCTGGTCTGCTGCAGGAGATGGTTAGAAAGGAAGCAGCCTTGGTTTTCAGCGTCCCGTGTGGTTATCACAAATGACAGCCAGAAGAGAAATGATCTTTTTTCCTTGATGACAGACAAGCCAGGGCAGGGCAGATGACAGAGCAGAGGAGCAGACTCAAGAAAGAGCATGTGTTCCGATGCAACCCGGGTGAAAAGGCACCAGCCTGGGAGACTGACGCGTCCACAGGAGGTGACCGGGGACACAGCTCTCCCAGAAATGGACTGTGAGGCTGTACTTCAGGGGAGGCCAAGAAGGTTCCAGAATCTGAGCTCCAGGCCTGAGCCATCGAGTCAAAAGGGGAGAGCTCAGTTAGAGTCACAAGGAGGCCTCAGGGTGAACGCGCAGGCAGAAGTGCTATAAAGCAGTGTGCGGTTGGATGGAGCGGCGGGGGGGGGGGACGACGTGATGCAGACTTGGAAAAAAAAAGCCAACCAGGGAAGAGAAAAGGGTGCTGACATTTCCACCATGAAAGGCCTACGTCTGTGCTAAGCACTTGTCTACAAGTCATCCATTTGGTCCTTGAGGGTGGGTCACACAGGAGGGAGCAGAGGTAGGGCAGCAGGGCATCCTCTCAGGCAGAGAGCTTCTGCTGATTGGCAGAGGGACCTCAGAAGAACTTCCTCCCCCCCCCACACCGACCAGCACCTTCCTCTTAGAATATTGGGGGCCTCATCAGGCACCTGCTCAGAACCAGTGCTCAGTGGGCAAGGCTGCCGTCACCTTCCGCAATCGCAGACAAGAACACTGAGGCTGGAGTGTCCAGGGCACAGGGCCATCAGGGCAGCACTGAGATTTGAACTTTGTTCTGTCAGATTCCAAAGCCCAAAGACCGTGAGTCTGGTTGGACAGGGTTCAACCAGGCAGAGTGAATCCACTCTGAGTCCAGCTGTGAACCAGAGGGACCCGGCTCCATGGGGGTGAAGGAGCTGAGAAGCTGCCAGGAGACAAAAGGGAACCCAGAGATCGGCTACTTCCACACCTTGGCTGGAGGGGGCAAAGGAGGAGGTGATGTTACCAGACCCGGGCTGGGAGCCTCTAAGCGGCAGGAACTGGAGCCCCAAGGGAGGCATCACCCCAGCCAGGGCGGAAAGGCTGCTGTGGGCGAAATCCCTGGGCCAGCACAGGGGAACCTGAGCGATGCAGCCCGCAGGGGTCAACCCTCCTGTGACCCAGGGGACGGGAAGGAAGGTCTCCCAGCCCCGGCCTGCGAAGGCTGCCCATCTGTAGATGGAGAAGGACACCAGTTCCCTTTGCCCTGATTCCGGGCTGCCTGAGCAATGGGCCAAGCTGCAACTTGGTCTGCGGGGGACCAGCCTTGCAGGACAAAGGACAAGTTACTGGCACTGACACTGACCATTTGCCGGGTTGACCTTGAGGGGGAGTCCACGGGAAATAAATCAGGGCTCAGAACCCTGTGTCCTGGGGGCGGCGGGATTAGAGCCCTCCGTCCTCTCCCTTCCCCTTCCTGGGCCTGGGAAGCTGAGGCTGCAGGATGGAGGGCCCTACTTGGCTCTGTGGTGCCAGTGGTAAGGGTCAGACACCCCATAAGGACCAGGTTGGGACAGCTCCCCGCTCCAGCCCCTCCAACACCATAACGGCAATGTAAAACATTCTCTGGGAATGTGCAGACACTCTAATACCGCGTGCCATTCAATGATCTAGACACTCCAAGAATCCCGCTTAAGACGTAACCAAACCCCATTAGGGAATGCCCCTAAAACACGACACCAAATCCCTCCCAAGCACAGAGAGGGGCAAAGTCAGGTTCAAAGAGTGACTATTATGTGGCTGACATTATTAGTACCATTTTATAAGGACGTAAACTGAGACTCAGAAAAGCAAACAGCCGGCCAGAAAGTGGTGGATCCAGGATTAACAATAATAATTCTAACAGCCCACGGGCATCTTGCATTCTGTACGTGCCTGACTCCGTGATAAAGGGCTGACAGCTATTAACTTATTTATCCTACAAAGACTAATGAGACACTTATCCCTATTTTATGGTTGAGAAAACTGAGGACCAATGATACTAAGAACACTGCTCGAAAGTCAGATGGATGTTAAGTAACGGGGACAGGACTGGAACACAGGATGGCCTGAGTCCAGAGCCTTTGCTCTTAAACACCACGGTGCTACCCGGCTTCCACGCCCCCGCCTGTACCCCCCAGAACCCACTGAGAGCCGTCCACGCCTCCTGTGGGTCGTCTTCTATGAGCATCCGAGCTCCAGGAAGGTGCGCAGGGTGTCAACCTGGGGCTCCGCTCGAGAATCTAGAATTGGATTTAATAAACTGAGGCCCCGGCTGCCGGGCCGTCTCAGTCCTACGGTGTTCAGCCACCCTGGCCCTCTGCCAACCCAGCTGCCCCCTGGCATTTTGCTCTAGAACTCAGAACCTTCAGGATCCAGAACCAAGCAAACCCCAGCTCCCACGGCAGGCCCTACAGGCAAGTGCGCTTGCCCCTCCAACCTGGCCAGGGGCCCACACACACAGACGGACACAGCGCCCCGGCACGGGGCACACTCCCTTTCCCGCGACACGCTCGCCTTTCCTGTGACTCACTCCTGCGCTGCCACACACAGTTTCCACCCTTACTCACTCCCACTGCTCTCCCGTACACAGATGGGATTTCAGGAACCACGCAGCTGGTTTTAATCCCAAAGCCTATTCCAAGTGAATTCTGGGAACTCTTTTTTGTTTACTTATTGCAGATAATGTTACGGAGAAGCCACAGCTCAGAGCATCGTTCAGAGCGCCAGGATGGTCCTGGGCCGTGCTCTCTCATCTGGCATTCACAGAAGGTGATTTTGAGAGCAAAGTATGTAAGAAGCAGGGACCGGCACCCTCCGCAGCATCTTAATGGGTCATTGGACCAGGAACTCTCACACCATCGTATTTAATCTTACAACAGCCCTCCCAGGTTGCTGCATCTGGAGTTGGGAACAATTACTGGGGCTCTATCCCGTCAGAGATAACCACAGGCTTGCAGGGATTAAGGGACTGAACCAAAGCCACACAAACTACAGGGCACCACAACCCACCCTCTGTCCATGGGCTCGTCAATGTTCATACAAGAAACCCCGCTTAGTAACAGGGTTCTGGGGTCCACTTTACAATTGTAGCCACAAAGGGGACTGCTTTCAAGACGAGTGCTCTGAGAGGGATTCTCACATCAGCTTTGCCATCACTGACAAATGGTATTTGGTAGTGAAAGCCCACTGTGCTCTGGCCCACCTCCTTTCCCAGATAGCTGACTATAAAACAGCATTTCCAGTCACTCTGAAATTAACTAAACCCAAGCTCTCCGTCAAAAGGCACAGCGTGGAGGACGCTAGGATTTCTACCCGGGAAACGCTGGCCTTGCAAAGCACAGTCAAATATGGATGTCTGGGAGAGGGAGAGAATGCAAAGTGCAACTCTAAGAGAATGGGGTACCAAAGGCCCGACCTCCCAACTAGGACAGGGGCATCCCTTGGGCAAGGCAAGTGGCTCCAAGGTGCGGGGCCTCGGCTCCTTGGGCCAGGTGTGATTGGCTCAGGCTGCCGGGAGGGCAGCCAATTAGAGGGCACGAAGCGGAGGGCTCCCTGAGGGGGTTCTGAGAAGCATCCTACCAGCAGCCCTGGTCGCGTAGTCCCAGCCGGCTGCTGGGAGTGTGGCTAGGGGCGATCAGAGGCCGGGGAGGCAGGGACTGGCCATCAGTCGCGGGTCAGAGAGCAGCAGTGAGCAAGGCATCACACTAGTCCAGGACTGGGTGGGACACCGAGTGCTGCGGAGCGCAGGCGTGAGTCTGGGCAGACCAGTTAACGCTGCCCAGCCTACTGCTGATTCGGAAACGGGAGCTCTAGGTCGGTTTTGGTTTTTCACACTGTGGGTCGTGGCCCAACCCCATGCCTTGGCAGTGAAAGCACCCGCCGCACTCCCAAGTACCCTGTAGATGAAATCTCCAAGGTCTCGTCCCACCAGCGAGGGTTCCATCTGCCGTGTGGCAAGGCCCATCCCAGGTCCTGCTGAAGAAGATCTGGCCAAGGGGGTGGAGCTTCGGATGGATGTTGGCCCCTTGTCCCTGCGCCTTCCCTCCTCTCCCTTCCCCAGCAGCCCAAGGCAGCGTCTTCCGTGACAGCATGGCAGTGACAGATGTCCTCACACCTCCTCCCCAGGCCTCTCTCTTATTGGCCCTGGGAATCAGGGGCCCATGCCAGGCCCCCAGCGCCTCATACCTTCTCCTCAGGTGGGAATCTTCCCTGCAGAGGGGTGATTCCAACAGTCACCCCTGAACCCACCAGACCTGCTTTACCTTCCTGAACATCTCCCATGGAAGCAGTGCCCCTTCCCTGGACTGTCTGCACCACAGCCCAAGGGAGCGGGTTCAACCACAATGACCACACACACCTCCTGTGGCCCTCAAACCTGAATTACACATGAACAGACATAAATGTCCTTTGACAGATGAATGGGTAAAGAAGATGTGGTACATATATCTATATGTATATCTAGATATGCAATGGAATATTACTCAGCCATGAAAAAGAATGAAATCATGCCATTTGCAGCAACATAGATGGACCTAGAGATTATCATACTAAGTGATGTCAGATAGAAAAAGACAAATATCATATGATATCACTTATATGTGGAATCTCAAATATAACACAAATGAACCTATCTATGAAACAAAAACAGACTCACAGACATAGAGAACAGACTTGTGGTTGCCAAGGAAGGGAGGGTGGCCAAGGGAGTTTGGGGTTAGCAGATGCAAACTATTATATATAGAATGGATAAACAACAAGGCCCTACTGTATAGCACAGGGAACTATATTCTATACCCTGAGATAAACCATGAGAGAAAAGAATATTAAAAAATGTATGTATAGGGCTTCCCTGGTGGTGCAGTGGTTGAGAGTCCGCCTGCCGATGCACGGGACACAGGTTCGTGCCCCTGTCCGGGAAGATCTCACATGCCATGGAGCGGCTGGGCCCGTGAGCCATGGCCGCTGAGCCTGCGCGTCCAGAGCCTGTGCTCTGCAACGGAAGCGGCCACAACAGTGAGAGGCCCGAATACCGAAAAAAAAAAAAAAAAAAAAAAGTACATATATAACTGAATCACTTTGCTGTACAGCAGAAACTAACCCAACACTGTAAATCCACTATACTTCAATTAAAGAAAAAATATAGTTGTGAAAAGAAAAAGAAAAGAAAATTATGGCTGCACAATAATATACTTTCAGAACCACTCTTATCAAGAAGACTTCAGAAATGAGAGCTTTCTACTAGATGAAAACATCTTTGTATTCAAAAGCATTGCATCAAGATATAGGGTTTTTATTTTTTTGTTTGTCTTTATTAGATAAAAATTTCAAAACTTCTCATAGAACTCATGGTCTTGGGGCTCCCCTGGAGGTCCAGTGGTTAAGACTCCGCACTTCCATTGCAAGGGGCACGGGTTCGATCCCTCGTCCAGGAACTAGGATCCCACATGCCGCTCGGTGAAGCCAAAAAAAAACACCTCATGGTCTCCAGAGAAATCCTCCTCATACCCCAATCTGAGAAACCCTGGCCTGGAGGATGAAGGGGACTCCTCAGGGACCCTCAAGGATGAGGCTCCTACCTAACCTACAGCCCTGACTCACCAAGGTGCCCCTGGTCCCTGCACGCCAGCTGTACCACACTGCTGAAGTTTCTAGAAGCTTAGAATCTTGAGTGCTGCCTCCCTAGCCTAGTTCTGCCTGGTGAGCCTCCCCTACCCCAATACACACCTCCTTCTAGCAGACTCTTCCCTGTTCTTTCAAGATTCAGTTCACTCACAGGGGAAACCCTTCCAGCTTCCTTCCCCCCATAGTAACAGCTCCTCCCTTCCTTGGGTGCCCACGGGACCCTGTGCATGTTACCACTTACTATCCGTTCACTAAACACTCTGAATTTTCCCATGGTCTCCATCCAACAACCCCAGGAGGAAGGTACTACTATCAGTTCCATCCCACAGTGAGAAAACTGGAGTTTAGGGAGGCAAGGTGAGTAGCCATGAATCCAAGACGGAACCCAGAAGATTGACCCCACACTTCATGCTTTGTTGTTCGTATCTGTTGACACAAACAAGTTCTCTGAAGGAGGGCAGGGTCAGATTCATCTTACTGATTGACTGGAGATGGGGTGGCCTTTGTTTTTAACAGGTTTATTTGGGGGTAAAATTGATAAACAATAAACACATTTCAACTGCAGAGTTCGACAAGTTTTAACATATATACCTACAAAACCATCACCCCAATCAAGATAATGAACACACCCATTACCCCAAAAGTTTCCTGATTCCACTTCTAATCCTTCCCTCCTGCCCACACCCTGACCCAGTCAACCGCTGATGTGCTTACTGTCTCTAGAGGTTAGTTTGCATTTTCTGGAGATTTTTACGTAAATGGAATTTTATATATATATATATCCACACATGTATATATACACATACATATATATACACATATATGTATATACATGGGGGGCAGGTGATGTGGTCCTGGCTTCTTCCACTCAGCATAATTAGTCTGAGATTCATCCACGTTGTTGCCTGTATCAGTGGTCCATTCCTTTCCATTGCTGCGTAATATTCCATAGTGGGTGGAGACCCGCCGATGGACAGTTTTTGGCTATTACAAATAAAGCTGCTCTAAACGCTTGTGTGTGGACATACACTTTCATTTCTCTTGCAAAAATACCTAAGAGTGGGACTTCCCTGCTGGCGCAATGGTTAAGAATCTGCCTGACAATTCGGGGGACACTGGTTCGATCCCTGGTCCGGGAAGATCCCACATGTCGCGGAGCAAGTAAACCCGTGAGCCACAACTACTGAGCCTGCGCTCTAGAGGCCGTGCTCCCCAACAAGAGAAGCCACCGCAATGAGAAGCCCGCGCACCGCAACGAAGAGTATCCGCTGCTCGCCACAACTAGAGAAAGCCCGCGCGCAGCAACGAAGACCCAACGCAGCCAAAAAAAACAGAAAATAAAAAAAATAAAAATACCTAGGAGTGGAGTGGCTGGATCAGATGGTAGGTGTATGTTTACATTCACACTATTTTCCAAAGCAGCCACGCCACTTTTCATTCCCACCAGCAGTGGATGAGAGTTCCCGTTCCCACACGGCCCTCTATGGTCAGTCTTTTTAATCTTAGCCCTTTTAACCAGTGAGTAATGAAATCTCATTGTGGTTTTAATTTGCAGTCCCTAACGGCGAACCGTCTGATTGCCTTTGCGTTTGTACTTTAGGACAAGTTACTAAGCTCCAGAGTGCGCTCAGCACTTCCCAGGCTCCTCCTCCTTTAAGGCTACCGTGCTCAGTGCGGGCCCGGTAGGCTGGAGGCTAAGGGAGTGAGGAGGTGAGTGATGGGGAGACAGCCAGCAGGAAGTTGCTCCAATTTCGAGGGCGCTGCCGGCTGACTCCTTGAACCAACAGCCAGGAGTGTGTAAAAACAGATAAATGGAGTCCCTCACGTGTGCGTGGGGCTCTCGGAGCTCCCAAAGAGCAGTGCCATGGGGCCCTTATCCATGCTCCTGCGGGCCCCTGGTTCAGTAGGGACCTGGATGTCTGCTCAACAAGTCGTGCGGCTGCCACGGGGTCTCCCAGCGTCCAGGATGGAAATCAACAACTTCCGAGTCAGTAGTCCAGCACCACTGAACTCAGCCTGCTGTTCTCATTTGAATGTGAACTGCCCATCTTGATCACTGCTACCTTGATCAAGGTACCTGAGACAGACACTGACACACAGTAAGTGCTCACAAATGTTCACGGGTGGATAGATAAATCTGGAAAATACAAAGAATAATATTTACCCCCATTGGCATTTAGTAGGTACTTGATAATTGTTAGTTCTGGTCTTTTTATAAATTTAATTAATTGATTAATTGATTAATTTTTGGCCATGCCCCGTGGCTTGCGGGATCATAGTTCCCCGACCAGGGATTGAACCCAGGTCCCGGCAATGAAGGCGCTGAGTCCTAACCACTGGACCGCCAGGGAACTCCCTGGTCTTTTTTATTAAAAGGAATATGTGTGAAGCCAGAAGGAGCATCTTACCAGCCTTATTTGGTCCTCAATATACACAAGCTGCAGGTTCAGGGAACCTTGAGAAAGGCAGGGATGGGGGAAGGGTGGACACCAGCACAGACTCTGTTAACCCCCAAATCAGAGTCTTCCTTCAGGCCATGGGTTGGGGGCAGAGCAGGCCCCAAAATGGAATTAGGGAGCATGGGGTCCAGCGCAGGCTCTGCCACTAACCAGCTCCAAACACCAGTCTCTTTGGTCAAATGAGAGCAAGAATTTCTGCCTGACCTCCTCTCTGAGATGGGGGAGCTTTAAACGGGAAGATTGTTTTGAAGGGAAGGGGCACATCCGATTCACCTCCGGGCTTTTTTTTTTTTTAAACAGAACAGCTGTTAGGAAGGGACGTATACACTGCGGAGAAGCTCTGCTTTATTCAAAGGCACAGAACCGTAATGATCATCAGGCAACCTATAGGCTAATTGTACCATGTTCCCATGTCACACCGTGTAATAGCCATGGGCTATAGTAACCAACTGTGTAGCAGGCCTAACACTGGGGTCAGTGCTACACCGTTCCAAGCTACAATTCCAACCTGTAATAACCAGAGACCTTAATAAGAGCTGGCTCCTTGTACCAGGCCATGTTCCTAGAGCACCTTATAGTGCTTTAGAAACAAATAGGCTACCGGGTAGGTGCTAATATAAAACCCCATATTAGAAGGTAAGGAAGCAAAGCACAGAGATGTTAAATGACTTTCCCCAAAGCGTGCAAAGCAGGGACTGAAACTCGGGCAGCTTGGCTCCAGAGCCTTTTCCTTAACCACAGCGCCTTGCCCGGAGACAAGAGGTCAGTAGTCGCCTGGTCAGTGCATTAGGGCTGGTTAAATGCAAGTTAAGAAGGAGCTGCTGCTGGACGGCATGTGGAAGAGCTGTGAAATATACTACACAGCTCACCCGACCATTCTTCAGATACTGCCCAGAGCAAGCGCTCACATTTGGGCCAGGCCTATGGCCCTACCAGCAATGCCGAGTTTTGCCATCTGCCCCCCTCCCCCTGCACCTGCAGCCCTTGGGACACAGTGCCAACCAGAACACACCACTCAGCTCCACGACTGTTATTGACGTGTCTGTCTTCCCATTAGACTGTTGCTCTCAAGGGCAGAGGCTGTGTCTCATCTGCTCTGTATACCCAGGCCTGGAGCACAGCCAGCCTGGAGGAGGATGGCGGTGTTGCTTACTAAGTGAGCACAACACTAATATTCTTGGAAAAGCAGGGCTGGCTCCCATGGGGCCAGGCCAGGGTAGGGAGTTCCTGAAACTGCCCACAGGTTTCAGACTGGCTCCAGATCTCAGGCTGCAGGGCTAGGCCTCATGGGACACCCCCAGGAGCCAGTGAAAAGTACTGCGGAAACCTCCCTACATTTCCGCATGTAACAATTGGACCAGGACTTCCCCAGCGGTCCAGTGGTTAAGACTCCATGCTTCCACTGCAGGGGCTCGGGTTTGATCCCTGGTCAGGGAACTAAGATCCCACATGTCATGCAACTCGGACAAAAACAGACAAACAAACAACAACAAAAACAATTGGACCCCCTCTCAGGAATCTTCTTATCTAGCTGTGCCATTTTACAGATGGGGAGACTGAGGCTTAGAGAAGGCGAGAGACCCACCCAAGATCTTGCAGCAGCTCAGTGGCAGAGCTATGGCCAGGACTCATCTTGGTATAAAAACATCTCTGCCTCTGAAGGAAAGCATTACATTTCTTCAAAATAACCCACGGATAAGAAACAATCAACTCTCATATTTATAGACAATTAATTTTCAACAAGCGTGCCAAGACAATTTAACGGGAAAAGAATAGTCTTTTTAACAAATGGTGCTGGGACAACTGGATATCCACGTGCAAAAGAATGAACTTGGACCACTACCCCACACTATATACAAAAATTAACTCAAAATAGATCAAAGGCCAAATTGTAAGAGCCAAAACTATAAAACTCATTGAAGAAAACGTAGGTGCAAATGTTCCTGACCTTGGGTTAGGCACTGATTTCTTAGATGTGACACCAAAAGCACAAGCAACAAAAGAAAAAAAGAAAGATAAACTGGACTTTATCAAAATTAAAAACGTTTGTGTTTCAAAGGACACCATCGAGAAAGTGAAACAACAACCCACAGAACGGAAGAAAATTTTGCACATCATTTACCCACTAAGGGACTTATATCTAGAAAGACAAAAACCCAATTATAAAATTGGCAAAAGATCTGAATAGACAGTTCTTCAAAGACGACGTACATACGAATAGCCAATAAGCACATGAAAAGATGCTCAACGTCATTAGCCATCAGGGAAATGCAAATTAAAACCAAAAGGAGATGCCACTTCCCATACATAAGGATGGCTATAATCAAAACAACAGACAATAACAAAGTATCGGTGAAGATGTGGAGAAAGGGGAACGCTCTTATGCTGCTGGTGAGAATATAAAAAGTATAGCCACTTTGAAAAGCAGCCTGGCAGTTCCTCAAATGATTAAACACAGAGTTACCACATGATCCAGCGATTCCACTCCTAGGTATATTCCAAGAGAAATGAAAACATATGTCCACACAAAAACTTATACACAAATGTTCATGAGAGCCGAAAAAGTGGAAACAACCCAAATGTCTGTCAACTTATGAACGGATAAATAAAATATGTTACATCCATACCATGGAATATTACTCAGCAATAAAAAGGAATGAAGTAGTGATGCGGTTACAACATGTAAGAACCTTGAAAACATGATGCTAAGTGAAAGAAGCCAATCACAAAGGGCCACATCTTGTATGGTTCCACTTACACGCAATGTGTAGAACAGGCGGGTCTGTAGAGACAGAAGGGAAATGGGTGGTGCCCAGGGCTGGGGTGAGTGCATGGGTGGACCGGGGATTGTGCGGGTTTGGGGTGGGGTAGTAAAAATGCTCTAAAAATGACTGGGGTGATGTTTTTACAACTCTGTGAATATACAAAAAGGCATGGAATTGTACACTTTAAATGCACCCATTTAAATGGTATACTGTGAATTATAGCTCAATAAAACTTTTTCTGTAAAAGAAATAATCAAAATCTCCAAACTAAGAGGGCCCTTCAAACAGACCTAATTTAAGCACCCATTCCTGTGAGAAACAGACCCACCCCCGTGAGAAGTTACTCAATTCAATTGACAGCATTTGCTGAGTTAACACTAAAAATATTTTTTATACTTGAGAGGCAGGTCTTTTTTTTTTTTTTTAGACAAAATAATTTAAATGTTCTTAAATATTAAGAACATAAAATATCCAAAAACTATGACAATATTTCTGTTTTACATTATGGACAATTACAGAGAGAGAGATCAGAGACATAGATTTATGTTAACATTAAGAGTGACAAAAAGAATTCAAGACACAAAAATGACAGGGGAGAGCCAGTGAGAGGCAGGTCTTAATGCTCATTCCCATTTTACAGACGAGGGCACTGAGATGGAGCAGTTTCGTGCTCTGCCCAAGGTCCCAGAGCTACTAGTTAGGAGATAAGGAGTCAAATCCAAGACCAGTCGGCTTTAACATCCAGATGTACACAGCGGTGAGCCAGGCGCAGGCCGCGGGTTATAAACACGGTCTGCGTGACCGCAGACTCTGAGGCTCTTATATGCTCAAATGGAGCGGCACATGAGAAACTCTCGGAGCCTAGAGAGTGGAGCAATGATGCTGATTAGGGGATCCAGGGAGGGGTTCACAGACGAGGGGACACATTGACTGAGATGGAAGGATGAGCAGGGTCTGGATAAGATGACAAGTGCGAAAGGGTATAACAAGCTGTTGGAGCAGCATAAGCAAAAGCTGGGAAAGTGCAACGCCAAGTTCACGCTGCAGAGTGGGCTTGGGAATTGTTAAAGGAAGCTGTGACGGACAGGCAGGCAGGGGAGTGAGAGGGGTGCACTGACTTCCCTCTGTGGGCACTAGGGAACCAGCGAGGGTCTGTAAGCAAGGGAGTGGCGTGCTCTGATCAGTGACAGACCCACAGGCAGGGAGGGCAGCGCCTGACCAATTGTCTGGAAACAATGTTGCACTGAAAAGGGTCCAGGCAACCTGGAACCTTCAATCACCTGCTAGGAAATGCTTTGTAAAGTGCTGTTTGACCCCAAGGCATTCTTTTTATTGGAAACCTGCTCTTCCACAAAGAAACCAGAGTTCAAGTCCAAGGATCTTTTCTCCACTGCTGACTGAATGTGCAAATATCTGATCAGCTGTGGGGAGCGGCTGTCATTCCTCCCCACGGTGTCTGCCCTTGAAGCTAGTCCCCACGACCCCCTCCCAGCAAAGCCCCCAGCCTCGCACCCCAGCCTCGCACCCCAGCCAACACTGTTTGGTGGGTAACGAGTGTTCTGCCTGCTCCTACCCTGTCCCCACCCCAGGTCATCTGTGACCTTATGATTGCCCTGGGTGAGTGTCAAGGTCATCATGAGTCTTAACTTTTGTATGCCAAAGGAGGCCCCTGTGGGTTGGGGAAAATGTCACCCAGAGTTCCCATGTATGAGGCTACCTGCTGGGTGCCAGGTGCTGGGCAGGTGCGGTGCATCCATTACCACCAACCACCAAGGCAGGGGCGACCGCGTCACCTTACAGATGGGGAAACTGAGGCTCAGAAGGGCCAGCTCTCCTGCCCAGGTCAGACAGCTACCGAGGCGCAGTCAGGGGCAGGCCCGGATCTGCTGGGCTCCAGCGCCCATGCCGTGCTGCAAGACGGCCAGCAAAAGGAGGAAGTGAGTCAGGAAGGCAGAAGAAGGAGGGTTCCTTTTTGAGTCAGAACAGGATGTCCCATCCCATAGCCGACTGATACAGAGGCCGGGGGTGGGGGGGCAGATGAACCCCTGCAGGTCAGACTGACGAGGTGCCCAGGCCAAGTCCTCTGCAGGGAGCGTGCCTGAGATGGGGGACTAGCTGAGAGGCATGCCCAGTTTGGGCGGGACTGCGATGGGCCCAGTGATGCCAGGCCTCTCAGTGTATGGCTCGAAATGAATCAGGCCAGATGGGGCACCAACCAGGCTGTGGAGGCCCGACCTGGGTTTCCAGGAACTGACGGCCGAGAAAAACCCAGCTCACCCTCACTTCTCTCCCTCTGTGCCTCTCACTCCATCCAGCCGCCAGGCCAGGTGATGATGAAGGGCGTGCCCTCCAAGGACCCGTGTGAACAGGCAGAGAGAGGGGCCCATCTCACCTTCTAACCCAGAGCCACACCAGGGCCAACTTCCCTCTGTTCCAGAGCTTGGGAGACGCTTTATTCATTTAATGACAGATCTTGTTGCAACGCCTGCTCCGTACCAGATGCTGTGGTTGGTGAAGATCAGAGAGGTGAACAGGACCGACCAGATCCTGCACCCTTGGGTCACCTGACAGCTCAGGCTCCCTTCCTTCTGCTGGAAGGTGGACACAGTGTTCAGAGTCTTCTCAACACCCTCCCGGCCCCCGCAGTCTCTACAATACGGCATTTCTTGACCTGAGACCTTCTGGTATCCACTAGCTCACCTCACAAGTGTCCCGTGGGTAGCACTCACTAAATTCACTTTTCAAAATGTGTCTGTGACGACTTCCCTGGTGGCGCAGTGATTAAGAATCCGCCTGCCAATGCAAGGGACGCTGGTTCGAGCCCTGGCCCGGGAAGATCCCACATGCCACAGAGCCATTAAGCCCGTGGGCCACAACCGCTGAGCCTGAGCTCTAGAGCCCACGAGCCACAACTACTGAGTCCACGTGCCACAACTACTGAAGCCTGCGTGCCTAGAACCCGTGCTCCGCAACAAGAGAAGCCATGACAATCCGCACTGCAACGAAGAGTAGCCCCCGCTCACCGCGACTAGAGAAAGCCCGCGCACGGCAACAAAGACCCAACACAGCCAAAAATAAATAAATGTATTAAAAAAACACAAAATGTCTCTGTGGACCAGGGGTTTTAACCTGCCCGCCTCCCCGACAATGGGTGAGACCCCCTGGATTAGGCTATGAGGGCTCCCAGAGCCTCCTGACATCTTATGCAGCATCTTGTGTGTAGGCTTATTCTCCTGGCAAGGTCTGCAGGTCTCATCAGCTTCCCGAAGGCCCCCTGACTAGCGCTACACCAGACTCATGGTGTTAATTATCAACATTTCTCCTTGTAAATGACCCAGAATATTCCCTGGGGTGGATGTCACAAACTTTCCTTAATCATTTCCATTTTGCTGGACAGTTATGTCACATTTTTGTTGTTTTTCTCAGTTCGGCTAGAACATTTGCAAACTTATGACTGATTTAACATTTGAGCAAGATGTGTACCCCCCTGGCCACAAAGCAGAGCCCTAACCTACTTTAGTATTATCCCGCCCAAGAGGTCTTTTTCTGACCGGGAGAATTCATTTTTCTCTTCGGCATCAGCAGCTGGCCTTCTTTTCAGGGCTGTTTTCCACAAAGAAACAAAGTTTGTGGTCACATGGCTGAAGCTGCCTGGTGTGTAACAAGGAGGACCAGAGACTAACCAAATCTGGGTGATGTTGGGTGGTTAGGCTGGGCTGGGCAGGGCGGGGCTCACTCCTGGTGAGTCACTGCGCTGGACACCCTCCGCCCACCACATGCACACGCGCGCGCACACACACACACACACACACACACAGTCACGGTCACAAAGGCCTGCCTCTTCCAGGACACTTCCTAACAGCTGCTAAGCATTTAGACCCTAGAGCCAACTGGCTGAGCAGATTCAGGCCTAACTTTGCTGCTGAAAAACAATGAGGCCTCAGTCAAGTGGATTCAACTCCTCTGACTTCACTTTCTCATCTGTAAAATGGAAGTAATAATAGTATGAACTTCTTTTCACTGATCTGATTAAGTGAGTTATACTGGTAAACGGTGCCGGTAACCAGTAGGTGCTATATAAATGTTTTAGATAAATATTGAGAAAAAAAAGATGCCACTTAACTGTCCAGCAAAAAGAAAATGGTTAAGGAAAGTTGATGACATCCATCCCGTGGAATATCCTGGGCCATTTACACTGAGAAACGTGATGATTAACACCATGGAATAATGCTGTGTCTGAAGAGAAAAAAGAGCACGTTGCACACTATTTATAATAGCCAAGACATGGAAGCAACCTAGATGTCGATCGACAGATGAATGGATAAAGAAGATGTGGTATACACACACATACACACACACACACACACACACACAGTGGAATACTACTCAGCCATAAAAAAGAATGAAATAATGCCATTTGCAGCAACATGGATGGACCCAGAGATTATCATACTAAGTGAAGTAAGTCAGACAGAGAAAGACAAATAGCATGTGATATCACTTACATGAGGACTCTAAAATATGACATAAATGAACTTACAAGACAGAAACAGACTCACAGACATAAAAAACAAACTTATGGTTACCAAAGAGGAAAGGGGGGAGAGGGATAAATTAGGAGTTTGGGATTAGCAGATACAAACTGCTATATATAAAATAGATAATCAACAAGGTCCTACTGTATAGCACAGGGAACTACTATTCACTATCGTGTAATAAACTATAATGGAAAAGAATATGAAAAAGCATAATGAATCACCTGGCTGTACACCTGAAACTAACACAACATTGTAAATCAACTACACTTCAATTAAAACTCTTTGCCCTCTAGACCAACGGTTGAAAAGTTTTTCTGGAATGGGTCCGACAGTAAATATTTTAGGCTTTGTAAGCCAGATGGTCTCTGTCACAACTATTCAAATCTGTAGCTGTAGCGTGAAAACAGCCATAGGCAGTATGTAAATGATGAGCATGGCGGTGTTCCAGTAAAACCTTGTTTACAAAATCATGTGGCATTTGGGCTGTGGGCTGCAGTTTGCCAACTCCTCTTGTGCAAATTATACAAAAACTGTGTGAGAAAAGATAAAGATTGAAAGGAACACAGGAAAAAGTAGAAGGTTCTCTTAGAGCACTGGAATCACAGGCACATTGTTTAAATGTCAATTTCTTTAAGGTGGTAGTAGTAGTTTTTTAAAAAATTAAAGTACTTTAAGACTGCGTACATTCTAATAACAAATTAAGAGATCTCACAGTTCCATTCGACTTTTTAAAATAAGTTAGAATTAGGAAGCCCAGCTTTCACATTATGCTGTATAGAAAACGTAGTCCATGAAGTATGGCCAGCGTGGGACTGAATCTGGCTTCTTTATCTACTAGCTGTGTGACCCCAGGCAAGTTTATTAACCTCTCTGTTCCTCAGTTTCCTTGTTTGTAAAGTGAGGATACCAATGGCACCAGCAAGCATACAAAGGCCCGGCACTGGGCTTCCCTGGTGGCGCAATGGTTAAGAATCCGCCTGCCAATGCAGGGAACACGGGTTCGAGCCCTGGTCCGGGAAGATCCCACATGCTGCAGAGCAGCTAAGCCCGTGCGCCACAACTACTGAGCCCACGTGCCACAACTACTGAAGCCCACGAGCCTAGATCCCATACTCCACAACAAGAGAGAAGCCACCGCAACTAGAGAAAGCCTGCACACCGCAACGAAGACCCAACGCGGCCAAAAATAAATAAATAAATTTAAAACAAAACAAAAAAAACGAACAAAGGCTTGGTGCTGAGCCTGGGGTACAGTAGGCCCTCAATACAAAGACGTGCCTTTCAGACCTACAGGACCCACAGGACCCACACAGGCAGGATCTTGCTGACCCTGGGTCTGTGTCATCACCAGGATCAAAGCAGACTAGAAAACCCAGCACGCTTTACTTCTCACCTAAGAAAAATACCCTCCTATGGTTTTCAGGTTTGGTTTATAAAAGGATACAGAGCAACTTGAACCCCACTTTCATTTAATAAATGGCACCCCAGCTGTGAGAAGAACAGCCAGAAGAAGGCAGGGTTTGTTCCAAATGGGAGTTTTCGGAGCAAGGGAGTTCTCGGGGCTGCCCTGGCCGAACCCCTGGGGAGATCCACGTCCCCACAGGGGCTCAGGCCCAGCGTGCTTCTTCCTGGGGCCTGAGCCCCTGGGCCCTGAGTCTTGAGGAGGCAGAGGGAACAGAGTCCTCTCTTTTTGGCAGAAAGGGGCACTTAGGGTTCAGAGTCAAAGGCCCTTCTGACTTAATCCCTCCAAGGCTCCACAGCCCGTACCTGAGAAAGTCCACAACGTGTCCCAGGACAGTTGAGGTCCTTCTCCATCTATCTATGCAGCCTCACCTCCCACCGATTCCCACCTCCTCTTCCTGAACCAGAGCTCCCTGGGGCTCCCTGTACATAGCATGTGGCTTCCCCCCTCAGTGCTCTTCTTTGCCTGCCCACATTCATTCATCAGTTCTGGCACCACTGCCTCCAGGGAGCCCTCCAGGATTTTTCAGGGTGTACCGGGCTGGGAACTAACACTGTTAAGCATGTACCAGGTGGCAGTCCCCATGTTAGGTGTTTACACACAGCTTATTGAGGTCTCTCACCTCTTGTTAAGTAGGAATGATTGTCTTCTTTATATAAAGAAATCAAAGTGGTTCAGTGACCTGCCCAAGGTCATACAGAAGGTATCCTGCTGCCTTGTTCTCCCCAACAGCCCCTTAGCAGAGCCCAAGAGGTTTAAAACTGTCCGCACTCTGCTGGAGCTGCAAGGTGGTATCCACTGAGCTATCCAGAAGAGTTCATCCTCCTTATCTCGATGCCGTGCCTGATATCTGGAAGCCTCAGAGCACCACTAAGCCTTCCCCCAGGAGCCTTCACCTCCCAGGAGTCCAAGGTCAATCGGTAACAGGCTGTGCAGATTATAATTAGCACATGCCAGTTCCTTCCCAGGCTTCAAGACGCCAGTTTTACGATGTGTCTGTGTGAAGCCAAGGGCAGCGGCCTTGGGGACTGATTAAGTCTTCAGTCCTTGCCCTCTGGGGTGGGGGGCAACATGAGGGGGTCACCAGCAGGGGTGAGTCACGTCCTTGCAGACACAGAGGTGCCACCCAAGCCCCTTGGACCTCAGGACCAGGGGCTACCAGTACTCAGGCAGCAGGGAGATGCCACCTGGGGCTCTGGGGAGCAGCGTGTTTCCCGGGCATGGGGCACTTGGCCCTGCCAGACTCCACTCCTCCCTCCCGGAGGGGACTGTGTCCAGGGCTGAGCTCCCCGTCAGTCCCAGCAGACAATAGCTTACTGTTGTGTGCAGCGCTTGGAAGCTGACCAAGCGCATCCCCCTCCTTATCCCCCTGATGGGAGGGAGTTTAATCCCTTTCCTCCTGGAGGAATCTGGGCTCCCCAACAATCCCTTAGCAGAGCCCATGGCCCTCCTGCTGCTGCCCAGCAAGGTCACCGCGCAGTTGGGGGAGAGAGGCGGTCAGCATGTGAGCCCCATTCTTTGCACTCCCGCCCTGGGGACTGGGGTCAGACACACGGGGCCTCCCACACCCGGCACAAACAGCACATGACCTCCTAAAATGTGTTTTTCCCCTCCTGTTGCACAATGCTAGCTTTAGTGGATTTTCTTGCAAGGACTGATGGCCTACAAGATTTGCATGAAAGGCAAATGTCACCCTCCCCGAGCTGACCGCACTCAACAGTAGGGCCGCCACCACTCAGGGGAAGGTGTGTCCATTCTGCATGTACAGGAGGGGAGCCACACGTGCTGGGCCTGAATCACTTCCCCTCCACGGAACTGCAACCTCCAGCCTGGCAGCAACTGGCCAGGACATGTGACCTTCGGATACGGTCTGTTTACTTATTGCTTGCTTGTTGAAGCTAGATGATTCTAGAACCTTCTAGAATATAAGTTCCATCAGAGCAAAAGTGTTGCCAGTCGTGTCCACTGCTCCCGTCCCTCTGCCTAGAATAGCGCCTGGCATGTGGTAGTCCCTCGGCAAGGAGTTGGTGAGTGAATGAATGAATCGCTGCTCTACATATTCAGCGCCACTCATTTGTTCAAGAAACCTTTACAGCTGCCAAGTGCAGCTGAGAAAATACGAAGCTGGGACCTTCCCTTGAGGAGCTCATCGTGTCGGGGGTGGGAGGGGAAGACGAATGAACAGAGAAGGCCAGTTAGAGTTAAGGTTCAGCTCAGAGCGGACACAGCGTGGTGAGAGACTGCCAAGGGAGGGAAGGGCATGCAGGACGGGGAACAGCATGTGCAAAGTAGCAAAGCATGAATTGGCATCTGAGTCATTTGTCCCCAGCACGGAGGAAATGGAGGCGGAGACCCTCAACCCTCATTCCTTCATCCTATAGCATTTACTACCTGCTCTGTGCTCAGGGACAGGCAGAGGCTGGCCCGAGGACAGGGTGGTTTCTGTCTTCACGCGCTCACAGACTCGGGGGACAGCAGAGCCAGTGATTCTGCGTGCACAGGGGCTCTGGGAGCTCAGAGGAGGGGCAATCAAGTCTGAGGGGGCACTGAGGCTCAGGGGGCAGGTGACCCCTCTTACACTGTCCATTGTGACCCAGACTGCCCAGCGCCACGGTCAGGATGGCAAGACTCTGACTAACTAGGGTGACCCAAGTGTCTTGGTTTGCCCGGGGCTTCCCCAGTTTTAGCTCCAAAAGTCCTGTGTCCCAGGAGACCCCTCAGTCTTGGGCAAACTGGGAACAACTGGTCACACTTACTTCCACCTGCATGTCCCCTCCCAACACCCCTCCCCCGCCAACCTCTCAGCCACTCACAGGTGAGGGCTGGATTTTTAGCAGCCAGTGTCCAGGGCAGCTTTTCCCCGGGTAACCGAGTGGGAACAGAGGGCACAGCGATGGGTGAGTCTAATGCCTGTGTTCCTCGCTTCTCTGGTTAAGTCTTCAGACAAGTGCAGGGGCACAGAAAACACTGGCTCGGCCGCCTTCCCAGGCTGCTGCAGGCTCCCTGGTCCCTTCACTGTTTCCCTTGTCTGAGTTTTGCCTCCCGAGGCCTCCCCTATCCAAGGTCAGGCTTCCTCCCCAGACTTCCTTTGTGTGTTCAGAGTGAGACCCATTGCAGGCGTCCAACACACACGTGCTGGGCTCAAGAAACAGGCAGCTAATGACGACTTTTCCATCTCCATTATACAGAAGAGAAAACCAAGGCATAAAACTGGTCAGGAATCCACCTCTGCTATTTATTTCCCAAGATCCTGATGATTCCATTACTCGAAAGCAGCTGACTTAAATCCTGCCTTCTAGAACCCTCCCTACTAGCCCTGCAGAGACACACACCGCAGACGTTCTCTCCCAGGAGGACTCAGAAAAACTTAAAATCTTGTCCAGATGCCTGTTTCCACGCTGGGGCTTCTAATCCAGAGCTCCATGCAGAGCAACAAAGTTCCCCCTAAAATATTCACAGAAACCCCTCAGCCTGGTGCCTCCCCAAGCTGCTAGAGGGCTGTGAGGTCCCCCAAAGGATGCTGGTCTCCCCAAGAACCTGAGGCACAGCATGCAGGAGTTATAAGAGCCTGGCTCTAGAGGAAAAGACCATTAAATTAACCACCTCCACAAGTCCCTAGAGAAACTAGATTTATTCTCCTGTCTGGCTGTCTGCAAGGGCATCACATAGAGAAGGCTAGGTCTTTCAAGTCACAGTCTTCAAGCTCTACCATTTTTTTCTAGCTTGTGTCCTTGGTCAAGCTCTGTAACTTCTCTGGGCCTCTTTCTCCATAAAGTGCTAAATAAGATCTACTGTGCAGGGTTGCTGGATAAAGGGATAAAGCATCCCTGTACTCTCGAACTCTATGGAAGTGAGAGGAAATAGCTGACCTTCGTGAAGGGTGTGCTATGTGCCAGAAGTGAACTGTCTGGCATTGATTTGATCGGTCCCACTATTACTGCCTCTACAGATGAAAGAACTGAGACTCAGAGAGGCTAAGCCATCTGCCCAAGGCTCCACAGCCAGCCCAGGACCAGTGTTCTCCCTCCGTCTTCACCACTAGACCTAATATTTGTTGATAAATGAACTAAGTACAGTAACTAATACTAGGTTCTACTTTAACTAACAGACATGAGACTCAGACCTGTTTCAGCGCCCTATTTGTAAGAACTGAAATGATTAGAACAGTGACTTACATCTTTAAGGTCCACCCTCCACTGCAGAGAAGGTTTCTAGAGCAGGGGACTGCTAAACCGTGGCCCACTGCCTGTTTCTGTACAGCTCTCCAGCTGAGTGATGTTTTCATTTTTAAATGGTTGGAAAAAAATCAAAAGAAGAGTAATATTTCATGACAGGTGAAAATTACATGCAGTGCAAATTCCAAGTAGTTTTATCGGAACACAGCCCGCCCATTCATTTCCAAAGTGTCTACGGCTGCTTTCTAGATACAATGGAAAAACTGAATAATTGCGATGGAGACCAAATGGTCCATGAAGCTAAAAATATTTACCATCTGTCCCTTTACAGAAAAAGTTTGCTGACCTCTGTTCTATCAGCTCAAGGGAAATACCTCACCCCAACCCTACCTATCAGCATAGCATTCTTCCAGGTCTGAGAATCCAGAGGACTCCTTACTACTCCTTTCAGGAAATATAATAGTAGGCAGTCCCTGATATCCAGAATGGGCTGATCAGGCAAAGTTTTCCAAATGCTGAGAGCCGTGTCTTCAGCAGTTTTCCCTCTGGAGCTCCCCTTACTTAGAGACACTCAGGTAGTGTTTGTCACTAAGGTGAGGTCTTCCCAGCACCGTCAGGGACATTGTTGGAGCCACCTACCCATGCCCTTCAAGACGGTACCGGAATCATACCTGGATCCTGGATTGGGTTCCACCCTCCCCAGGGGCTGCCATGGCCTGAATCCCTAGAAGACAGTTCAAAGACAACAGGAACCTCACAATCACTCTGAAAGAAGGCACACAGGCCAGCTCTCCAGTGATAATAGGTAGGGGCCCCGGCACACAAGCAGAAAAAGCCGGCTGGGGTCAGGCAGGGTCTGTTCACCTGAAATTCTCTTTCTGTTTCGCTTCGGGAGAGTTTAAAGGGCAGCTGTGGTGAGCACTCCTTGGCTCCATCAGGAAGCCAGGCTTTGAGGGGCCCTTGGAAGTCATCTAGTTCCATGTTTTTACACACTTTGGCCATTTGTGCATCATCACATCCATGATTTTTTTTTTTTTTTGCGGTACGCGGGCCTCTCACTGCTGTGGCCTCTCCCGTTGCGGAGCACAGGCTCCGGACGCACAGGCTCAGCGGCCATGGCTCGCGGGCCCAGCCGCTCCGCGGCATGTGGGATCCTCCCAGACCGGGGCACGAACCCGCGTCCCCTGCATCGGCAGGCAGACTCTCAACCACTGCGCCACCAGGGAAGCCCACATCCATGATCTGGGCCACATCTGGGGACACCTGCACTATTATTTTTTCTCGTTCGTTTGTAAGAAATTCAACCCGTTGAAACTTAAATTTATTTTAAGAGGAGACCTTTTATTTTTACCTTAAATAGAAAGCCAGGGTGAGGATCGTTTGCCGTGTATAGAACATCAAAAGGAATAAATGCAATGACTATAAACGCCATTTATTTATCTCTATCTGGTGGTCAGCACATAAAGAGAGATGGGCGTGTGTCAGAGAGGTGTCAGACCAGATTAGCTCCACACGGAGACAGTCTCTGCACAAAATCCTGTGCTTCGCAACCATCCCTGTGCACCGAGAACCACCTGGGGAGCTTTGACAAAATACAGATAAGCAGTCCCAGGTCCAGAGACTCACCCTTTAGCCGAAGGCGGCGCCCAGGTGATTATGAGAACACAGGATAATCAGAAGGATTAAAAAGAAAAAGTCCGGGCTTTCCTGGTGGCACAGTGGTTGAGAGTCCGCCTGCCGATGCAGGGGACACAGGTCCGGGAGGATCCCACATGCCGTGTAGCGGCTGGGCCTGTGAGCCATGGCCGCTGAGCCTGTGCGTCCGGAGCCTGTGCTCCGCAACGGCAGAGTCCATAACAGTGAGAAGCCCGCGTACCGCAAAAAAAAAAAAAGAAAAAGTCCAAAGGAAGATGGAGAGGAAGACAGAAGGGAGTTATGTCACCTGTGCTCTCACTTAGCGCACCGCAGTCATCCTGTCAGTTACTAGTAGCCGCCTGGTCCAAACTCAGAGCTCTGACCTAGTTTAAGCTCCCTGACTGTATTGAAAAGGACCCCAAGGCCAGACTGGGAGTCAGACAATAGGGCCTGGAGTGGTGACATTGACTTTTTTCCCATAATTAATTCTATGAAAGAACAAAATTGCATTGGCCATTAGGGATGGCTGGGACCTTGGGAAGGAAACGAATGACTGAGGTATGCGGTCTGCACCCTGTATACCCCAATAAGAGTCCTCCAAAGGGGACAGGCTTAGGCTGGGTCGACTCCAGCCCATCACGCCCCCCCTGGACGGGCCTCGGCCAAGAACACCTGAGCCTGGGCTGACTCACCAGCAGCTGCGCTGGACCCAACAAGTCCAGTGCTGGGGCCGAGGCAGGCGGAAGTGCCGAGCTCCCTTCCAAGTGACCCGAATTGTCACCAAAGTCACCTCCCAGCTAGGGAGCGCCTCGGGGGAACGGGGAGCGCTCGGGAAGGCTGGAGAAGGAAGAGACCGGAACTGGACCAAGCACCTGCTTGGAGCTGGGAATGCCTCGTAAACCTGGGATCACATCTGCCCCTCACACCAGCTCTGCAGGGAAGGTGTGACCAGACCCCCTGAACCGGCGAGTTGTCCAGGCCCGTAGAGCTTATGTGACTTGCCAAGACCCCACTGCAGGTGGCAGAATCAGGGTCTCAGCCCAGGTCTGTCTGACGTCACCATTCCAGGCTGCCGGCTCCACACCTCAGGCCCAGGAGCAGAGAAAAATCAGGCAAAGTAGAAGGTCTGTCCTTTGCATAGGAAGACAGGTGACACCTTGCTCTGTGGGCTACACTAGCGTTTAACAATCCCTTAGCTCCAGGCGGGGTTTTGTGGCTTGCGATACCCGCTCACACATACCAAGCGCGGTGAAGAGTGTAGCACGTGTGCCCCGCAACTTTGCAGAGAAGGGAACTGAGGCCCAAAAGGACAAAATTAAAGGGTCCATCATGGGGCCTCTCCCAGCAGCCTGGGAGCTGAGCCATAGTCCCTGGGATGGGACAGTCTGTTTAAAGCATCCACCTCCCCCCACCAGACTGCTCCCATCCAGGGCAGGGACATGTCCATCTCAGTCAGCGCATTGAAGGAATGCGGCTGCCCAAGGAGAGCAGCTTCCAGGGTGGAAGGGCCCAGATCTCTGGCACAAACGTGTGCCTCTACGGCTCCCGAAGCAAAGTTGGCTCCAGCCAGGAGCCGATTCCAATAGGAGACAAATATAGGAGACCTCTCCTCCCTTCCCCAAGGGAGTAAGCAGCAACGAGCAAAGACTTAATCTTTCAGGAGGTTTTATCCAGAAGGAAATGGGGATGAGACACCACAAGATGGACTTTTTAAAAAATCCATTTTCTAAAATTATTTCTGAGCAAAGTTGAGTTTGAAATCAACAAACCGATAAACAGGCCAATTACGTAAACCAGGCTCGACGGCTGCCTGGCTCTGAGGAAAGGAATGTAACCTGGCAACCCCAACTGGCTCACATCCAACCTACAACCACCGGCTCGTGGTCACCAAGTTCGGACAGCTGGTGAGCCAGCCGCAGGTGGAGATCCTTGGGTCCGAGCTAGCAAATGGCGTGTGCAGGGCAGGATGCTCCAGGGTGGGCCCCAGCTCTGGGGAACCCGTGGCATTCCTGAACCCCTATGACACTAGCCACACAGAGAGGATTTCCTTTGAGGAATGGCCTGGCAGTGTGAGAGCCTTTGGGGATTGCAGAGAAAGAACTAGAAGCCTAGTAAGGAGGCCTGAGTCCTGGGTCTGACTCACCGCGTCCTGCCCAGTGCACTCCCAGCACGGAAAGGCCAGTGTAGACCTGCATGAGCTCTGGGATAAATTAGTCTGAGTTCAGTTCTTAACTTCACTGGGAGCTAGCTGAGGACAGGTGAGTTAACCTCGCTGTAAACAGGACTGTCAGAGCACACGTCATGGAATCGTTGTGAAGGTAAAGAGAGAAAATGCAGAGAAGCTTCAGTAAGGGCTGAACAGATGTTAACTGACATGACAAACCAGGCAAGGGGGCTCACGGCGTCCCATCCAGCCCATCAGCTTAGACATTTTCATTCATTCATTGATCCATTCATTCTTGCGTTCCGTAACTACGTGTTGAGCAGCTACTATGGCCAGGCTGCTCTGGGGACAGAAAAACAATCTCACCCTCCTGGAGTTTTCAGGTAGATGAGACAGAAGCTAAACTCATTGTAAATAAATAACTAAGATAATTTCAGGTAGTGTTAAGTGCTAGAGAGACAATAAAATAGGGAGATAAGGACATGGTAGAGAGGGGCAGGGGATGGAATGGGCATTACTGGTGGGCAGGATGACCCCCTGGAGGCTGTGACTGTGAGGTGAGATTTCCAGGAAAAGAAGGAGCAGCACGGAAAGGAAAGGCCTGGGGGAGGCACGCTTCACGCAGGGGTAGGAGCAAGAAGGAAGACCGCCGAACGCTGGGCGTGAACAGGAGAGAACAGACGGCAGGTCTGAGTCCCAGAGAGGCCGAGAGACGTGTCCAGAGGTCCAGGGCCGGCCCGCGGAGAGTCCAGAAAAATGGACGGTTCTCCAAGGAGAAAGTCCCCTGAAGAGGGCCACAAAGGGAGAGAAGGCGTGGGGCACCTTCTCTCCCCAGCCTCGGGTCACCTTTCTCCTCTGTGTCCTGGGAATTATTAGGATGTACCCTGACTGCTACACTCAGGGGTGGTGTGAACATCAGCTCCCCTCAAGTTTGTAAGATCCTGTTTTAAACCGTAAAGGCTTTTCGCTAAATAATAATAATGAAAATAATAATAAGCTCTTTCTGGTTGGGATGTGAGAATAAATAATCCTCTATCCCTGCCCTCCAGGAGGTCATAATCTAGCAGGAAATCAACACGAAAACTGAAAACTACCTATCACTTGCAAAGCGCAATGAGACCATGAAAACAGAATCACCAACCCTGACCGGGTAGTTGAGGAAGACTTCTAGGAGGAGGTGATGTCTGCCAGGTGTTGGTGGGGAGGCAACAGCGGGGCAGAGGTAACCTCTGGAGCACAGTCTGGAGGTGGGAAACATGAGCCTCCTCCCAGGCTGGAGGCTTGGGACTTAATCCTTAGAGCAAGGGGGCGGGGGCATTGGAGGTAGATAAACAGGGAATCAGCTGATTAAGTGACCTGACCCCTCCTGGGAGGGGCAGGGGGGCAGACTGCAGCGGCCAGACTGAAGGTCCCCGAATACCTACTGTGAGGCTGTGGTTCCTGGATGAGAGGAAACATTCAGACTTCAAGGCACCTTAGAGATCTCCTAATTCCAACCTCCCTTTTTAAAGGGCAGGAAACGGAGACCCGCCCAGGTGAAGGTCAAACAGGTCTGTGAATGAGGGCGCCTCCTAGCATCACAGAAAGGCCAGCTCTTTGCAGCAGCAAGGAAAGGGTCTCCCCCAGTGAGTCAGCCCTGCTGCATTATTTCAGCAAATGTCACTTGGGAGGGGCTCAGCCCTTTCCAGATCTCAAATAAAACTCTTGACTTAAGAGTTCAACCAGCGGCCACGGTGGGCTTCGGCATCTGAGGAGTGAAGGGTGTGCTCACAGCACACTTAAAACAGTCTCTCGTCTCTTTAGTACTCCCTTGGGGTGAAAATCCTGCCTCATCAATTACCTGTCACGTGATTTGGGGCAAGCCGGTGAACCTCTCTGAACGTGTTTCCCCGACTGAAAACTGGGGATCACCACATCCATGGCACAAAATTGCTTTGATAACTTATAAATATATCCAGCATGCCCCACAAAGAGTAGGAGGAACCCTAAGAGGGCTTCCAGGAGGAAAGGCACTGCTTGTATGTTTCTGTCCGCGTAAGTCCTGGAAGTGCTGTGGTCACCGCTTCTTGTAGCTCTCTTCTGACTTTTTAAAATTGAAACGATCGCATCAGTTTAATCTCAGGTATACCACCCATTTCCCTGCCTTGTAGTACTAGTAGGAGTAGCAGCACAGGTGTGGTGGGTGGTGTCCTGATGAGAGTCACGTATGTGTAGCAGCACAGAGCGAACTGTCTTCTCTAACTACCTGCCTCACATTCCCTCGGCCGTAAAGCCAGCGGATGGGTCCAGGGGACCTGAGGTTCCTCCCAGCTCAAATACGTCAGGATTTTCTGATTTCAGAAGCATAAATCATGAGGCCAGGACTTAAAAAACCCTGTTGAATCATCTGAGATGGTGGAGTGTGAAAGTCACTCTCTTGTTATGACTTCAGAAGAGGGAGATTACCTCTACTGAATGAGGAACCATGTGTCTGTTATACAACACGATTTGTGTTGGTTCCATTTTTTAAACCCAGGCAGATTAACATTTGAATCTCTGGGAAGAGTGTGATTTTCTAAGACAGCTTTGTGAAAATGCTCTATATTACCTTCTAATTTTACCTGTATGTACGATTTGATATATAAACAATGGAATATATATTGTATTACATTATATATGTATTACATCTACATATTATATACATTGTATATATATATATGTTTCTTATTTGCAAGTGATGAAGCATAAAAATATTTTTAAATAATGCCCACGAGCCCACAGAAACAGTGGAGCCCACTGAGAATGGAGCAGGCTGACCCTGCACCCTCTCCCCCACCAAAGATGGCCACCTTGGTTTTGCATTATCATTCCCTTGCCTTTTTTTTTTTTTTAAACCTGCTTAACTTTATGAAACAGGATCTAGGTATAGAGGGGTGCATGAAACATACCTGTACTCACAAGTAATTACAAGGTGAATTCCCTCATAACCCCGCACCCCCCACCATGACCCTCTCAATCCCAGTCTCCTCTCCCCCCAGCCCAAGGTGACACTTGACTTTTATTTAAGGTAATCACCTTCCTGCTTTCTGCCACCATTTTACATCTCATGTATATATTACATGGGATGTATATATGTTAATCAACTCATGTCAGTGTGCTCGTGTTTTGACCTTTCGAATTTCCTGAGCAGCCTCTGCCTTTCCCCTGAGTCTTTCAAAGTTTTCTGGGTATGCTAGGATTCCCTTTGCCAGATCTGCGGCCTAGAAATCCAGGCAAGAGGTGCAGGCCACGCTACATTGTTGCAGCGACATTAGGAGGATTAGTAACAATAAAACCATGATAGCGCCTCTTTCTGGTGTGTCCCCACCATGCTGGGCAGTCTGCTGAGTGTTGTCCCCAGTTGTCTCATTTATCCTCCCAGCAACCCCACAGGAAGGTGTTGGGGCCTCTTAACTCTGTTTGGTTTTTTTTTGCGGTACGCGGGCCTCTCACTGTTGTGGCCTCTCCCGTTGCGGAGCACAGGCTCCAGACGCGCAGGCTCCGCGGCACGTGGGATCTTCCCGGACCGAGGCACGAACCCGTGTCCCCTGCATCGGCAGGCGGACTCTCAACCACTGCGCCACCAGGGAAGCCCTTAACTCTGTTTTGATGATGACAAAATCAAGGCTTCTGCTGCCAGGACCGCCCGTCCCCCCATCTCCTTCCTGGCTTCTCACTGCCAGGGAATTCATCCTTAAGTCTTGAAGCAAAGATTCCTTGGACGGTGGGTAGGGGCCGAGAGGGTGGACAGACAGTTCCCCAACTTCCATCGGCTCCTCCCAGGTTCCTCTCTCTGTGATCCAGCTGGGCTACTGTTAGATATTACAGGAAAAAAAAAAAAAAGTTTGGAATCCACTTCTTCCAGCAAATGCCAATGTCTTAATGTTGATTGGATCCTGCCTCATCAGTACTGTCCTCCTGATAATTGACGTATAACACTGTCCTTGTATTGTCTGAGACAGGCAGTGTGGTGGAGTGAAGAGCATCAAGTCAAAAGCCCTGAGTTCAAGACCTGTGGTTGCCAGGGGGGAGGGGGCTAGGGAAAGGATGGAGTGGGGGCTGGGGTTAGGACATGTAAGCTATTATATATGGAATGGATAAACAGCAAGGTACTACTGTATAGCACAGAGAACTATATTCAGTATCCTATGATAAACCATAATGGAAAAGAATATTAAAAAAAAGAATATATATATAGGACCTCCCTGGTGGTTCAGTGGTTAAGAATCCACCTGTCAATGCAGGGGACACGGGTTCGAGCTCTGACCCGGGAAGATCCCACATGCCACAAAGCAACTAAGCCCGTGTGCCACAACTACTGAGCCTGTGCTCTAGAGACCGTGAGCCACAACTGCTGAGCCCTCGTGCCACAGCTACTAAAGCCCACGTGCCTAGAGCCCGTGCTCCGCAACAAGAAAAGCCACTGCAATGAGAAGACCGCGCACCGCAACGAAGAGTAGCCCCCGCTCACTGCAACTAGAGAAAGCCCGCGCGCAGCAACAAAGACCCAATGCAGCCAAAATTAAATAAATAAAATTTTTTAAAAAAGAGTACATATATATGTATAACTGAATCACTTTGCTGTACGGCAAAAATTAACACAACATTGTAAATCAACTATACTTCAATTAAAAACAGGAAGAGGAAGAAGGGGAAGGAGGAAAGAAAAGGAATGAAAAATAAAGCCCCGAGTTCAAATCCTGCCTCCACCACTCCCGGCCTCTGAATCTCTCTCCTCATTTGTCGCTGGGCCAGGAGTGGCAGCCTTGCCTGCGGTCAGAATCCTAGGAGGTGAGAGACAGGAAATGCTGCCTAAGAGCCCGGAGTCCCCTGTAGTCCCCTGCTGGTGCCTCTCAAATCTCTGCCTGGGTCAAGGACCAGCTTTCAGTGCCAGAAGAGCTCGGAGGGAGATGATCAAGGCCACCTGCCATTTGACAGACATGGGGACATCAAGACAGGGGGAGAGGGTGGAACTGAGGGGGAGGAAACTTAGGTGTCCTAACCAGACCCCATCACCCCAAACTGTGACACCTGCTCCCATGTGCTGAGGCTGACACCGCACGGAACACTGTTGAAGGGAAGTCCCATTTCATTCTCTCAGCGGGCGCTATGGTCATCCCTTCTCGTGGGGAGGCAAATTGAAGCTCTGAAAGGGGAAGTAACGTTTCCACGATCACCCAGCTGGGAAAAGGCTAAGGCAGGGCTGGAACAGCTAGTCTGACGTCCACCCTCATTTCTAACAGCGGAGCAATAGGGGAGGCCCTACTGCCCACTGGGCACCCAGGGGCTCCAGGGCGCTTTGGAGGTTGTGCTGGACCTGCCCGGTCTTGCCTCCCCAGAATGGAGGTCACCCTGCAGCTAAGCCACGTTCCCCCAACAGTCGCCGCCCCAGGTTTCTGCGTCACAAGGCAGAGTGGCCACCCAGGCAAGGACAGGTCCCTGGCTGTGGGAAAACATGCAAAACACCCGGGCTAGAGGTTTGTTCCCGAGGAGACAGAAGGAACTCAAACTTCCCCTGAAGGGTGCCTGCGTGGGCGAGAGGCCAGCCTGCACCCTGGGGCAGAAACCTGAGCCCAGATTCCCACCACTCCCCTCAGTGCCGCCAGCAAATCCTCGGGTCCCCTCCTCAGGAACCCCAGCGAGAGGAATGAGTTCCAGAAATAAGCCCTCGCAGCCCACACCCCCTCCAGCTGCCCTCCAAGGGGCCTCTCTGGCTGCAAATGATGCCCCAGGGCCAGCAGGCTTGGCACAGCTGTGGCCGGCTGCCTGAGGAATGCACAGACCCACACGTGTCAGAGAGCTCCGCTGGGGCATGGTTACAGGAAACAGGGCAAAACAGCCTGTTGGCACAGTGCACTCCCCCTCTGCCTCCCAGCTCCTGACCTCTGATAGCTGTTGACTGTCCCGGCTGTGCAGGAGGCAGGGCTGGACCCTTCAAGAGACAAGTTCTGTTTTTGGCTGTGTGGCTCTGGGCAAATCACTCCCCCTCTCTGGACCAATCACTCCCCCTCTCTGGACCTGTTTCCTCTGGATGAAGGAGGCTGTCCTGTCAGGCTCAGAAGGGCAACGATTTTGTGACATGCTCCCTTTACTGGGAGGACAGTCACTTTTCCCCACTGTCTCCTCCTGCCCTTCTTCATGTGAAACGAGGCATGCCCCCCGCCCTCCACCCCGGGCACATCAGGCTCCCCCACTGGCAGCCCTTGGCTGTAAAAGGCCCCTCATTAGTGCCGGGAGGAACCTGGGAGAGGGTCCCAGGGCAGCCTTGGGCCAGAGCTTCAGGGCCAAAGTGATAAAACAATAACATTTATTATCACCCCACCGCAGCTGGAGTTCCCCGCCTTAGAGTTTTGAAGCGGAGGTCAGTGGGCTGCACTGGGCACTCACTGCTCCTGGGATGACCGACAGGCCACGTCCACCAGATCCACTGTTTGGAGTCAAGATCTGAAGATTCTAAGAAGAGTCAGCGTCCCTTCGGGGCTCCTTCATGCCCTACAAGAGGTTTCTGCCCTCACTCTCCCCTTCTTTAGAGATGTGGGATGAGGCCCAGAGAGGCTGAGAAGCTTGCGCAAGGCTGCACAGCCGGGGGTTCTGAAGGAAACTGATCCTGCCTGCGGTGCGACTTCCTCTTCCTACCGTGGGCTCTGGGCTCTCTCAGGCACTACGGAGCGAGCTCGTGGTCGCCCGGAGCGGCTATTCCCGCCGGCGTTTACCGCCCGGTCCGGGGACACGCGGCGGCGCGAGCCCTTAGCGACAGGTCCGCTCGCCCCAAGCGGAGGCAGAGCAAAGATTGGAGGCGGCGCCCGGCCCTCCGGGGACGCGCTGCCCTGGACTTAAGGGCTTTTTCTTGGGGACCGAACCTCCAGGGTTGCGGAGCAGAAAGGCTAGGGGATTTCGCAGGCGGCAGGAAACGGTTGGGTTTAAACTAAAAATACCCGCCCGCCCGCAGCTGTCACGCCAGGGCCCCCGCCCCCGAGCCGGGCGCGCCTCCCCGGGTCCCCTTGACTTTCAGCGACCCCGATCCCTGAGGGACGCGCCACGGCTGGGCCGGGGGGTTGAGGACCCGACCCTCTCGGTCCCCGTCCCGGCCTCCCGGCCCGAGCCACTTACCCGGCCGGGAGCTTGCAGGAGCGCGGTGCCGCGGGCACTCCGGGCAGAACCGCCCTACCCCTCCCTGCGTCCGGAGAGGCTCCGGGCTGGGCGGGGCCGGGGCGGGACCCGGACACTCGCCCCCGCCCCGCCCAGTCCTCTGGGGACCCGCCAAGGGAGCCGCCCCCAGGCCCCGCCAAAGTGGCGGGACGAGAGAGGGACGCGCCGGGCTCCGCGCGCTCGGCGGAGGCCCCCGAGGCTCGGCCCCAGTCCGGCGGGCGGAAGGAGCGCTGCCGTGGGGGGTCGCCACTCTCACCCCAGGCCTCGCGCCCGGGGCTGCCCTCTCCGGCTCGGGAGCCGCCCCGAGCCCCGCCCCGCGCCTGCCTCCGCCCGGGTCTCATCCTTGGGGCTGGCGCGGAGCTGCCGCGCCCCGGGGGAAAGTTCGCTCTGCGGACTTCCTCTGTGCGTCAAGCCTTGGGGAGGAGGCTGGGGACCTGGGAGGGCTTGCCCTCTGGGAGCCGAGATGGGAGCAAAGGCAGGGGCACCCCTCCCGGAGGCGCGAAATCCGAGGAGGAAGTGACACTTATCAGCCAGCCTGACAGAGGGGGCGCCCCATCCGGCCCCTCCCACCCCACAGTCCCAGAAGCCACCGTGCGAGGGATCTTCGCGCCCCCGGCTCGGACGGGAGACCCCCAGGATGCCGAGGGGAGGCGAGGGGGGTGAGTCACGAGGAATGTGAATCCCACCCATAAACAACCTCCTATAAACCCGAGGCGCTAGAATGTGCCTCCCCTCGGTCTCCCCGCGCGACCCGCCCCCCAGCGGACACTTCCTCCCACGCGTTCGCAAACCCCTGATCCAGGGACTCCAAGTCTTTAACCTTACAGCAGAGTCTAAATCTTATCTGCCTCTGACTTTGTGCTGCCAGCACATTCAGGCCTTTGGACTGTCCCCCACCTCAGCGCCGATCTTTATCCGAGTAATCACAGGTTTGCACGATCGGGTCCGCCTCCTTTGGATGGGGATGAGAGCCGCTCACGAAGGCTACAACTTGCAGAACTCTGTACCACGTGGACTCCAGTCTTCACAATTCAGGTGTGGCTACGCCCATTTTGCAGATGAAGAGTTAAGTAAATGTCCCAAATCTAATGCTTCCCAGAGGGTGTTTTCCTCTTTGGTTCCTTAGTGAGGCTGGCCAGCCCTCTATCAATGTTTGTTGAATAAATCAGTGTAGAAATCAACGTCCTAAGAGAAAGATTAAATTGTAAAGCAGGACCAGATAGTAAGAGTGAGTGTGTGTGTGTGTGTGTGTGTGTGTGTGTGTGTGTGTGTTTTCCAAATGCAGGGCAACGTAGAAGGATGCCAAAGCTCAGCGTTAACGCTGGGAAGACCTAGCCTGAGCTGAATGCCTGAGTGTCAGCCACACTTCCTTAACTCAGAACCCATTCACTCAGTTATAATTATTCACAGGGTCAGAGGAGATAACACACAAAGGGCCTCTTTCATCCTTGCCCTTTGATTGTTCGAGGTGTCCAGTTATGTTTGTCGTTATCATCCTGACTCCAGCTGATACGCTGCTGCAGGCTTTGGGGTTGCAGCAGTCTAGCTGAAGGTACAGACAGCGGTCAACAATTATTATAATACTGGGCATCTGGATAATGTGCTTTGCTTTTCCAAATGCGGTCATATGTATCTGCTCGTGAAATCTCTGCAAAGATCTCCCAGGTAATTAAGAAAAGTTTCCTGAGTTCTCTCATGATGGAAACAGGTCAGGTGATGTGCACGAGGATGAAGACGGATCCACCAACGCTCCTGAAAGGGTGAGGCCCTTCAAGTCAGTTTCCTGCAGTGAGAGACAGTTTGACGCAGTGGGGAGTCAAGAGCTCAGGCTCTGGTGCCAAACTGCCCAAGTTAACGACTTTCAGCTCATTACTCAACTTTAGCTTCCTCTTCTGTTAAATGGGTCTAATAGTAACAACCTCTCTTGAATGGTTTTGTGCCTGGTATTGTGAGCACCCAGCTCACGTGAACTGCTCTGGAGATAGTAGGATCACTGTGGTTCCTGGGAAACAGCTATTTAGTCTTTTTTTTTTTTTTTTTTTTTTTGCTGAGCCATGTGGCTTGTGGGATCTTAGTTCCCCAACCAGGGATTGAACCTGGGCCCCCAGCAGTGGAAGCTCAGAGTCCTAACCACTGGACCGCCAGGGAATTCCCTATTCAGTCTTTCATCAGACATTTCCTGAGCGCCTACTATGTGCTAGTCCCTGGGAATATGGAGAAGAATGAGTCATTCTTTCGGACGATCACCCGAAAGGAGGTCACAGGGCAGTGATTCTGTGTCCAAGGGGCTGTAGCCTGAACAGGGTAGTGTGGTACACAGATGGACTGTTCTTCTCACTACAGAGCACCTGTCAGAGCTGAGAGACCCAAATCCCAGGCCCAGCTCTGCTGCTTGACTGAGGGAACCTTAGCAAGCCGGGTAACCTCTTAGAACCTTGGTTTTCCCATCCGTTAAATGGCGATAGCAATAACATTTCATAGGTGAGAATACATGGGATAAAAATATTGTATAAACTGCAAAATACCATGCAGACGTTACTAGTTTTATTATTAGCTTGACCCTTACAGGGCCTAGTGCTTTCAGTATAGTCCTCCATTGCTTTCCTTAAGCCTGACATAAAAACAGGAGCTTCCTTTTTGTTCATTAGATGGCAGTCTTTCGTCTGTCTTTTCCCCCTCCAGTCCTACTGTGTGCTCGTAGGGTGAGCGGATGCACCAGCCTGGTTTGTCAACCTCTCTGAGTCGGCTGCCTTCCCCACTGGCAGCTGCCACCCAGTAACTGAGTTGAGGCACCCCTGCCGGATGGCAGTCATCTCAAGCACTAAGTCCATGTGGAAGGGAAAAAAGTTGAATAAACAATGCGGGAGAATGGGGGAGTTTGCAAGTAGGAAGGCTATAAAAACTTCGTCTTCAGCATTACCCACTGCTACAGAAAGGAGTGGAAATGAAAGCTTATCTGGAAAGAACATTCTGGCAAAGGCAGGCGGGAGAGCCCCTCTGTCATCTCTGCAATTGAGCACAGGAAACCCCACCCAGCCTCCCTTTCAGACGTGGCCCAGAGAAGGAGCCACAAGGAGGCCCTAAAATGATGCCGTTTGGAAACTGACTCATTTGGCGATGGGGGTTGTTTGTGCAACGTTTGAAAAGTCTCCCCAAGAGTGAAATTTTTTGTTCTTTCTCCACGTCTCTCCCCTGTGGCCAGCATCTCTACCACCACTCACCTGGAAGCAGGGGCCAATTTAAAAGGCCTGGGGAGGTTATTCAGGTCTGTTTCACATTTGCCTTGGCTAGCTAGCTTCAACAGCAATCCTCAAGTCTTAGTTTGTGTGATTCTTAGTTGTTTGTGTGTTCAGTCTCTACAGAAAGATAACAAGGAAATGGCTCTTCTGACTAATTCAACCCCTCATGTGCGAATGGGTAAACTGAGGCAAGAGGGCAGGAAGGAAGGACCCTGCCCAGGGTCCAAGGGTGGTCATTGGTGTTCTGGAAATTTATGTTTCCATTTCTCCATCCCTAGCCTGGCTTCCCCCTTGGTGACGACTTACCTAGTGCTCTTGGCTAAGCATAGATGAAAAGCTTGCACTGGGGTAGCCATTTCTGTGACGCCTCATCAGAGATATCCCAATCTGGGCGTGGACAGCTGGTTCTCATCCTGGCTCTGCTCTCATTTGCTTCCTTCTTTGTTTCCTCCTTTGCCAATTCTCCTAGTGTTAGTCTGTCTTTTCCCCCTCCAGTCCTACTGTGTGCTCGTAGGGTGAGCGGATGCACCAGCCTGGTTTGTCAACCTTTCTGAGTCGGCTGCCTTCCCCACTGGCAGCTGCCACCCAGTAACTGAGTAGGGGCACCCCTGCCGGATGGCAGTCATCTCAAGCACTGAGCACGGTAACTGGAGTAATTCAGGCTATTCCGCTACATACACGAATTATGCTGCTGCTTTAAAAATTAATTTTATTTAAGTATAGTTGATTTACAACGTGTTAATTTCTGCTGTACAGCAAGGTGATTCAGTTATACATATATATATACATTCTTTTTCATATTCCTTTCCATCATGGTTTCTCACAGGATACTGAATATCGTTCCCTGTGCTATACAGTAGGACCTTGTTGTTTATCCATTCTATACATAGCAGTTTGCATCTGCTAATCCCAAACTCCCAATCCACCCCTCCCCCATCCCCCCTTGGCAACCACAAGTCTGTTCTTTATGCTTGTGGGTCTGTTTCTGTTTTTTTTAAAAAATAAATTTATTTATTTTTGGCGGCGTTGGGTCTTTGTTGCTGCGCGCGGGCTTTCTCTAGTTGAGGCGAGCGGGGGCTACTCTTTGTTGCGCTGCGCGGGCTTCTCATTGCAGTGGCTTCTCTTGTTGCAGAGCTCGGGCTCTAGGCGCGCGGGCTTCAGTAGCTGTGGCACGTGGGCTCAGTAGTTGTGGCCTGCAGGCTCTAGAGCACAGGCTCAGTAGTTGTGGCGCACGGGCTTACTTGCTCTGCGGCATGTGGGATCTTCCCGGACCAGGGCTCGAACCCGTGTCCCCTGCGTTGGCAGGCAGATTCTTAACCACTGCGCCACCAGGGAAGCCCCCTGTTTATGTTTTGTAGATAAATTCATTTGTAGCATATTTTAGGTTCCACATATAAGTGATATCATATGGTATTTGTCTCTCTCTTTCTGAATTGTGCTGCTTTTATAAAATAAAAATATGACGTGCGTCGGAAGCACAGGACTGGATCCTGGGTTGACTGGGTTCTAGCCCTTGTTAATGCTGCTAATTAGCTGTGTAACTTTGGGTCACTTCTGAGTCTCTGAATCTGTGAAATGAGAGAACTGGAAAAGATCACCTCTAAGTTACTCCTCCCAATTTAAAAAACAATGTGAAAAAAAAAAAAAAAAACAATGTGAATCTTGATTGTACTGGATAATAATGTCATTTAGCATGACTGTTAAACACTACTATTATTATACTCCAAGGAATGAGTAATAACAGAAATAAAAATGTTAAGGTAAAGTCGCCATCTTTATTCCTAAAAAATAAAATCCTTCTGAAAGAGCCTTGCTATATTCCGCTCATCAGTGAGCGGGCCCATCTATTCTCTCTGCTTTTGCTTAAGGAACATCTTAAGTGGTTTTTAATTAATTAGATATTGTAGATTATAGAGGTAATCGTAGATTATTGTAATTGTGAGGTAATTGTAGATTATAAAGTTGTATTAAATTATACAGAGAGAGTCCCCTGTGCCTTTTACCTCGTTTACACCAATGGTAACATCTTGCAAAAGTAGCTGGTACAATATCATAACTAGGATATTGACACTGATGCCATCAAGATGCGGAGTATTTCCATCGCCACAGGATCTCTCATGCGGCTCCCCCCTCCTGCCCTCATCCCCTCCTTAACCCCTGGCAACCATTAACCTGTTCTCATTTCTACAATTCTGCCGTTTCAAGGATGTTATATAAATGGAATCATTTATAACCTTGGAATCATGTGTAATCTTTTGGGACTGGCTATTTTCACTCAGTGTAATTCACTGCTGATTCATCCAGGTTGTCACTGTATCAAGAGTTCATATCTCTTTATTGCTGAGTAGTATTCCATAGTATAGATGGATCATAGTTTGTCTAGCCGTTTACCTGCTGAAGGACCTCAAGATTGCTTTCAGCTTGGGTTCTATTGTGAATAAAACAGCTATAAACATTTAGTACAGGTTTTTGGTTCAAGGTAAGTCATTACACTTAAGTTTTAACTGTTAGTTATAGTACCTGTATACAATACCACACCACCAGAATTTTTCCTATTTATTTGTAGTGATGAACACACTTCAAGGATGTTGAAGTGTCTAGTAACTGCCCAGGACCAGGAAGTTGTGAGCTGTGGAAATTCAACAAAAGCAAACTACATGGTTCCTACCATCAGGAATTTACAATCTATTGGGGAAGCAACATTAAGACTGAAACATTTGAAATAACATTGAAATAACAAGGCAGCACTGCAGGTCATCAGATGCTAGACAGCACGGTACAAAATTGACTCTTAGTGGAATCCAGAAACGGGAGAGAGGAGTGAAGGCTCGAGTGTTTGGGGAGGGCATTGTGGATAAGGTGAGATGTGAGCTACATCTTGAATGATGGACAATAATAATGATATTTACCATCTATTACGGGATTACTGTGTGCCAAGCACTGTCCTCTGACTTTACTTATATTAACTCATTTAGTCCTCATCAAGGTAGCTACTATTATCTAATTTTACAAATGAGGGAACAGAGAGGGTAATAACTGGCTCATCATCACACAGCTATCACATGACTGCCCTGGGGTACAAACCCAGGCACTCTGCCTTCAGCCCACACTCGTATTAATAATCACTGCCCCTTCCGTCTGCCTGGTAGCAATAGCAGAGGGCCATTTTCTGGTCATGATTAAATTCCAATCTGTGTCTTAGGTTATATTTTTACACAGAGCCACAATGAACCCCAAACATTACAGCTCTGGCTTCATTATTGTGATGCGTTCCTTATGGGTCAAGGTTACTGATGAGAAATTAGAAGTACTTTGCAAAGAACAGCACCAGCCTTAGTAACGGAAGAGAAAGTCTGCACATAATGAAGAGGACCAGCCTGGAGGTCTGTTGTGTGTGCGTGTGTGTGTGTGTGTGTGTGTATCAGGGCGTGTAAACAGCAGGATTGAGCCCTCCAGTTACACTGATCACCTGCACATGCAGTGAGAAAAACATCAGAGCTTGTTTCGTATGTACCATGAAACACGCAGGGCTGGCTGAGCTCATCTCGTATGATGACTGTGGTTTTGAGTTCTCTGAACTGCTCTGTACTAGGGAAGTCACAGGCACGCTCAGCGATTTCCTTGGTGCTGAACACGTGAGATGTGTGATTACTCTTCTGTCACAGCCTTGACAGCTGCTCGGCTTTCCAGCTTCACTGTTTTGCCTTAAACAATGGCACGGGGCACACTAGGAACCTGGCTTATTTGTTTGATTTTGTTTTGAAACCTGAATGCAGCCGTGATAATGTCAGCGTTGCGAAGCCAGGGGTGGGTGGGGTGCGGGGGTGGGGGGGGAGAGAGGGGCATGGGGAGGGGGGAGGTGTCGCAGAGTGAAAAGCTCATTGGATGGAAATCTCCTGACGTGGTACCTCCGGGGCTAGGCATTCCCCAGCTGGCTGAGGGCAGGGCAGGTCATCACCCCTCCACATCTACAAAATGGGGCCAGTTCGTGCCCTGGGATCCCCGTAGGAGCTGTCATGAGGATCGCAGAGAATAAGGACCGTGAGAATGTGCTACAAACTTGAAGTTCTGTGCAAATGTGTGCTATCTTGGGAAATGAAACCCTCCAATGACTAGGCTTGCCAACCAAAGTTCATGGCAGACCAACTCAGGAAGAGGCTGTGGGTAAGGAAGACGTCTCCATTAAGGAAGAGAAATCTTTTCTTGTTTTTGCTCCCTGGAGACATGTTTTGGAAATCTGCTGAAACGTTCTCTCCTTGCTTTCGGCAGCCTTGGCTATTCTGAACATGTGATAATATTAGAAGCTCAGTGTGATAGGCAGAGTGCCCAGGATGGGCAGCGGGGGCTCTGCACCCAAGTTAGGGCAAGAGAACTGTGCAGGGCATTTGTGCCACTCCCATCACCATGCAATCGGCTGGGCTCTGCTCGGGGGAAACCCACACTTGGGGCATGGCTGGCCCCTCTACTGGACTGGCGAGGCTTGTGTCAAATAGATCCGCACACCTGTATGAAACCTGTTGCTCTCGATGACAATTCTTGGTGTTTCCCCAGCAGAGGCCATTTCACTGCAGGAGCTTCTTTCCAGCAAACCTTAGAATCTTGCTGCAAACTGGCCCCAGACACAGGCAGCACAAACGCTTTTCGAACTGACTGCCACAAGTCCTTGCACTGCGAGACCCCGGCACCTGGCCTGGAATCTTATAGAACTTTAATCCTCATTTTCTTCTTTGATGCTGTCGAGTTGGTGTGCAGAGAAAAACGGCAAGTACCACCAAATGCACCTGCTGGCTCTTCAAATCGGTACTCAGCAGACAGAAGCAGCCCCCGTGAACAGGCAGGAGAGAGCAGCACGCACACCCTGTGTCCTTGGGTATTTCAAAGGTCCTTGCTGATGCTGCGCCAGCGGGATTAATTCACCTGCTTCAGCAATCAGGGCTGTTTCATCATCCCAGCTGAAATGTTTGTTTGTGTCACTGGCAAATCTGGGCAAAGGACTGGACCCTGTCCGCTCAGTTTACACTCTAAGATGGCCTGAAACACAGGTGCACGCCCACAGATAGCAGCCTGAAGACACTATATCCACTGGCCCAGCTCCTTCATGCTCCAGAGACTCGAGAGGTTCAGGGAGCTGCCCAAGGCTGGGGAACACCCTCATTGCCCAGCCCACAGCCATGCTTCGCTTACCTCCACTGCCAAACCCAGGGGACACTTGGGTCCTTACCTGGCCTCTCTCGGCTTCTGACAGCCCTGACGGGGCTTCTCTCCTGCAAGTGCTTGCTCATTTCTCCTGCCTCCTTTCTCGTCTTCGGGCCTGTCCTTCCCTAACTGCACACATCCCCCAGCTTTCATCCCTGGTTTTTCCTTTTTCTTGCTCTCCCTGCCCGAATCTCTTTTACCATCAGGTCCAGACCTGCCCGGGCAATCATCTCCCCCAGTATTTCAGACATAACCTAATGATTTAGATAGATGCCCCTCAGATTCCTGGAAACTCAGAATGTTCAGAAGTAACCCATGACTCACCCCTTCAACCCTCCCTCCTCCTCCCCCAGTATTTCCCATATTCCTCAGCAGGCAGGAGCTCTAGCGGCTAAGCCAGAACCTGGGAGTAAGCCTGAGTCCTGCCCGCTTCTTCCCAGCCTCGTCCCCACATGCACCAGCCACCAGATGCTGTCAATCCTCCCATCAAAGTGTGGAACGTGGCTTTTGCACTGCTGCCCTTCACCCCTAGCACACTAGCCAGAGCGTGGGAATCGTTCCATCTTACAGGGGTCTCCGGACTGGCCTCCCTCGGTCAGTCTGGGCCACCTGCAATTCACCAACATTCCTACCAGGCTCATCTCTCAAGAACTCTGCTGCTTACACTCTGTGATCTTCTCTCAACCCAAGGACAAAATCCTACTGCCTGGTGTGCCCCCAGAGCACGCCTGGGCCTTCATGCCTTTGCCCTGGCTGTTTCCTCTCCCTGGAATGTCCTTCTCTTTCTCTTCATTTTTTTTTGTCCTTCCCTTTTAAATAGCAGCTCTTTACCTCTTCGTCAACACTCAGTTCAAACACCAGCCCCTCTACCGACTGGCTCTGACCCCTGAGGCCCTGACTGGCTGTGTTGGGGCCCACACCCTCAGCCCTCTCCAGTACTTAGTGACATTCTTGCATCTGTCCTCATCATAAGATGGTGAGGTCCCGGGCAGTGGGAGTGTCTTACTCCACTCCATGTCCTGCTTAGCACAAGCTCTACGGCCAAATGTTTCTCTCCCTCCTATGGCATCTGCGGTCAGTATTGTGAGTTTCACGCAGTTTGGGGTTTCTGAGATACTGTCCTATATTGCTTACCATGTCACGTGTTCTCCATTCAGGAGTTATGCATTGAGCACATACTAAGTGCCAGGCGTAGTACTAAGGACCAGGGGTGAAAAAATGAGTTCTGTTGGACTAGAAGCTGATGGTCTAGTGGGCGGTAGGGCATAAAATTAAACTGTGATACACAGAAAACCCCTAAAGGGTTTCCGTCCCCAAAAGTAGTAAAATGGGGCTGAGTGGTAGGACGCACAGTGGTTATATTCTTTGATGACTGTGTATCCAGGGTTTGCAGAACTGCTTTATGCGCAGCTGTCTCCAGGCCTGATGGTAGCTGAGCTCTCAAGCCCTAACTGATTCATACAGTTTAGAAAAACCCAACTTTATGCCCATATTATTCAACACCTCACCACCTAATTAAATGTGTTAAGTATTTCTAAGTGCTCATCATGGGCTAATATGAGACACATAACAGAAGTAGAATAGGGACTTCCCTGGTGGTCCAGTGGCTAAGACTCCGTGCGCCCAATGCAGGGGGCCCGGGTTTGATCCCTGGTCAGGAAACGAGATCCCACGTGCCGCAACGAAAGATCCTGTATGCCTCAGCGAAGATCCTGAGTGCTGCAACTAAGACCCGGCACAGCCAAATAAATAAAGACATAAAAATATATTTTAAAAAAAGTAGAAATAAAACTCTGTTTATCTGTCATAATGAGGGAAGAAAGTATTCCTCTGAAATTTATTTAACACAACCCCCTTAGGCCATGAGTCTGTATAATTTTTGTTGGCAATCTAATATATACTACGTTTCCTTGACTTCTTAACCAAAGCACATGAAATACCATTTCCTTTTCTGGATGATTTAGAATTACTACACAGGGCTCTAATGCTCAAGGAACTGTGACATGTGAGGGATGTTTCCCCTGCTTACACCAAACGCTTCCAGAATGTGACTTTTCAAAAAAAAAAAAGAGGAAAATCCTCAAATATCTGCTTCTCAATTTAAAAAAATCTCCTGTTAACCTGTTAGTCGTTGCTTCTTCCTGCTTTTAGTGCTAGCCTTTTAAATTTACTGCTCCTAATCTGCTGTGGCTGTAATATTAGAAAACTGAGAGAGTAAACCATTCCCTAAAGTTAGAACAGGACTTGGACGGGAACTGAGAGCCGTTTCCTAGAAACCGGCTAGACACTGTGTGCACTGAACCGACAGCACTTACTGGCTCTTGCTGCCCCTGCTTCCTAAGTAAGACAGACTAGTGCCCCCTACCTGTCTCGTGGGGTAAGGCAGAGACTCATTATGAAATGCTCCAAGTTTCTCAAAATACAGAATGATTTTGAAAGATGATGGGTTATTTTTCAAGAAGGGATTAAAAAATCCCTTCAAGGGCTTCCCTGGTGGCGCAGTGGTTGAGTCCGCCTGCCGATGCAGGGGACGCGGGTTCGTGCCCCGGTCCGGGAAGATCCCACATGCCGCGGAGCGGCTAGGCCCGTGAGCCATGGCCACTGAGCCTGCGCGTCCGGAGCCTGTGCTCCGCAACGGGAGAGGCCGCAACAGTGAGAGGCCCGCGTACCGAAAAAAAAAAAAAATTTAAAAAATCCCTTCAAGTAGGAGGGTATTATTGGCCCTGTTCCCCACCAGCCGGCAGTATGCATGAACCATCACAGAGCCGCAGCTGAGCAGTATGAAGAGATGAACCAATGGGAATAGCTCACCAAGTGGACTGACATGTGCTTAGTTACCCTAAGTGCAGGCCACTGGATGTCTGGAGAGGGGAGAAAGCCTGCAAGTATGTCACCTTCTCAAGGCTTTTGATACAAAATTTTCTTGGTGACTCAATTTTGCAAGTGCAGCCTATGCAAAATGCTCCTCCCTTCTTTTATTTATTTATTTATTTATTACAGTGTAACTGGTTTATAATACAGTCTTTTATTAAAACTCCAAAACTCTGGCTCACAGAAATTTGGTATCAATTAATTCTATCTCAGTAGAGTACACTTTCAAAAAGTGTAAAGTTTAGAATTAGCAAGTGGGATTTTTCTGGCCATAAGAGTAGGAAAAAATATTTTTTAAAATCCTCCAGTTTTTTTCCTGCAAAGGAAAATGAACAGTTAATGTCAGCCCATTTCCAACCCACTCCCCCAATCCGTGAAACTGGGGTCCTTCGCTAGCTACTTTGTTGAAGTAGGCTAGAGCAGTGGATTTCCATGACAGCAAGATTTAATTTTTAAGCCTGAGATTATGAAGGCTCAAAGGCTGAAGTGTGAAATGAAATTCTGACTCAACATAATGAATATTTATGGCCTTGGCAATACATCTTAGCCATCATTCAAAGGAAAACAATAAAATTTTCTCAGTGTTCGTCTGGCCGCAATCTCAGTGATTATCAGAGGAAGACACAGACTCCTGCCAACAGATAAATCTTCCTAGCAAGTGTGACACACAACAGTACTGGCTCCTTGCTTTCTGAATTCTGTGGTCTGGGCACCTTCTCAGAAGTCGCTGGAAATGTAATAACAGTTTGAATCATGGAATCTATCTGCTTGCAAAAAAAAAAAAAAACATAACACAAAACATTAAAATCTTTCACTAAACAGACAGTTGAGGAAAATTCAACAATTCTTTTATCACCTTAAGTCTTAACATGTTTTATGATTACCACTTAATTCTTAATATTACCTGACAGGAGATATGATTTGGGCTCTTTCCCTCGAAATAAAGTTCTCAATAGAACAAAATCCAGCAGATGTCTGAGTTTAAAAGCCTATATATAGCCAGAGACTTCAGGCCTCACTGAGAAAAAGCAGCATGGGGACAAAAGAGAATGAAACTTCCAGAAGTGAAAAGCTATGGGTTATTTGTTTCCTTGGAGTTTTGCATTGAAATTGTTGTCAGTTTAGTTTCACAAAGCATAAAAATCACATCTGTATCCAATACATACATACCCTGGAGATAATTCAGGAATATTTAATTTTCTGTGGGACTTGCTGGCTTTGCTACGATTCCACAGTAAGATTTAAGAAGTGCTTGTGAAGGTAAAAAGAGGAACCCAAAGTGCTCAAGTCTGTCAAAAAGATGTTATTAACAATCTTTCTTTTTTTACTTCTGGTTCATTCTTTTTTTAAAAAAATAAATTTATTTATTTTTATTTTTGGCTGAGTTGGATTTTTGTTGCTGTGCACGGGCTTCTCATCGCGGTGGCTTCTCTTGCTGCGGAGCACGGGCTCTAGGCGCGTGGGCTTCAGTAGTTGTGGCTTGTGGGCTCTAGAGTGCAGGCTCAGTAGTTGTGGTGCACGGGCTTAGTTGCTCCACAGTATGTGGGATCTTTTAGTGAAAAGAGAACTTAATTTAGGGACCAAAATGCCAGAGAACTATTATCCTAGGGCTAATGCAAGTTTCAAATGAATTCATGTACACAAAACCAGTTTGTTGCACTACACATGCATGCCAATATTTTGGGGGTAAATGTCTAGGAGCAGAGGAATAGAGTACAAAGTGATTCACTAAAACTCTGCAATCCTTAGATAAAGACATCTTGAAATAGGCATTACCTTTTGCAGATGTCACAAAGACATTTTTCACAAATCCAGGAAGGGGAAGATGTAAGGGGCAGAAAATTCCAAGGAAAATCCAAAAGAGCTTGTAAGTGATGCTTAGGACTGAAGCCAGGCCTCACACCTCTACAGTCCAAATCCCAGAACAGAATCAGGCTCTGCTGTGACATCCAGGCTTTTCGTAAGTGCCTCTTCAGGAATCCATTTTCACCTGTATCTCCCACAGTGTGTTCTAGACTGAACTAAATTTACAGGACATCATTTCTCTTCATTCTACCCAGAGGAGGAGAGCCGGACCTTTGTGATAGAGTGGAAGGGGGCCCGAATGAGGTCTCCCTTCCTGCCTCTAGGCTGAGCCCACATGATGTGAGAACCTGCGATTAGCAAAACTGAGGCCACTCCCATGGCCAGAGAAGTATTTATAAACCCAGCTGTCTTGTCAGATAGAGGAAGTGAAGATCCCAAAGGCATTTCTTTTCTTTTCTTTTAATATTTATTTATTTGGTTACTCTGGGTCTTAGTTGTGGCAGGTGGGGTCCTTAGTTGTGGCATGTGAACTCTTAGTTGCGGCATGCACATGGGATCTATTTCCCTGGCCAGGGATGGAACCTGGGTCCCCAGCATTGGGAGTGTGGAGTCTTAACCACTGCGCCCCCAGGAAGTCCCTGCAAAGGCATTTCTATCTTTGCATTACGGGTCAGCAAACATTTTCTCAGGGGCTGGGCACTGCCTCGGTTTCTCACACATAACAATTACTTCTTAGGGAATCACGTTAATTCCAGGGTTGCAGTGATGCTCTAAAATTACTGAATAGCTAAGGGGCACCACAGAGAACGGTCTCAAGCTTCAGCTTGGGTCTATGGAAATCTGGGTCTCGAATGCCATTTCAGCTCAGGAATGTTTGGTGGCTCAACCTGTTGTACAACACCTGCAGCCACTCTTCTCTTAAAATGACACTCACAGAATGCTCTGGCCAGCTCAGACCTAGACACTTCTGGGTCATGTGCCCTATGCACAACCACCACACCCTGTCAGAATGCAGCGTGACCTTTAGGACTGAAGTTAGGGTACGAAAACACTGACATGCTAAGTGTTCAAACAAAGTTTCATCTTAGGCTCAATAATCCTGACTCTTCATTTAGAGCTGATATATAGAAAGAAATGATCTCAAATTTATAAGGTTTTAATTATGGGTTCAACAGTGAATTTGCTTTTGGTGGAGTGGGGAGAAAGGAGAAATTTTACTAAATATAGTAAAGGCTTATCTATAAATAAGCACAGGGAAGAAAAACATTTTTAGGATGCCTGAGTCAGCATGTTTACATGGTATGATTATTTAGTTTGGGGTCTAATTACACTTTGTGACCCCAAATCCTAGGATTCTCCTAAGTTTCCTGTACTTCCCACCCCTACCTCCCCATTAATGTCCACATGGGAGATCACAAACTGTGATAAAGATGGTGACTTCCATGTTCAAAACACCCAAATGGGGCTTCCCTGGTGGCGCGGTGGTTGAGTCCGCCTGCCGATGCAGGGGACACGGGTTTGTGCCCCGGTCCAGGAAGATCCCACATGCCGTGGAGCGGCTGGGCCCGTGAGCCATGGCCGCTGAGCCTGCGCGTCCGGAGCCTGTGCTCCGCAACGGGAGAGGCCACAACAGTGAGAAGCCCGCGTACCGCAACAAACAAACAAAAAAACACCCTAATGCATTTGAGCATAAATGCAGATTTCTTACAACTGTTTAAGAAGTGTATTTTTATCATACTTTCTCACTACAGAATTTCTAATGAGAAAGCTCGTAACTCAAATGCCACATCATATATAAGAAGTTGGTGCTTTGGAAGAAATATTTTGAACACTATTTTCTTCGATTCTTTAAGTCACTGATGTTTGGTGCTAATACTTGATGAGTGGTTTTAAGTCAAAGACAGAAAGCAGTATGTTCAACACATACAACATTTTGCATTTTAGGTTGCTTTATTAGAAACTTAAATTTAGGTGCATTGTTTCAATTTCTCTGGTCTAGATACATGATCTTTTTTCCTGGCCTTGGTCAATACTATCAAAGCCATCCCACTTAGCTCCCTGAAAGAGCCCCGACTTGCTTTCCTTGCATTTCATGGATGTCCTTATCATACTCGACTGTACACAGCAACTCTATTATAAATTTGGAGAACACAGGCTTTGTATTCTTCCTGCTGAAGGACTACTCTTAACCTTTAATGACAGCTGTATTTTCTCAATTTAATAAAATGTCTGCCAACTGTACTGGCAAAGCCAGTATCACACACTAGATAAGTTACATGACACTCCCCATGACTAGCACTACGTCTCTGGATCCTCACATCGTAAGTTTGCAAATTCTTCTCCCTATTCCAGTTAACGCAAGAGCGGAATGAGACAGTTCAGAGTAGGCAATAAACAATTCAGGTTTTCTGGAGTGAACTGCCAATATTTATTAAAAAAAAAAAAACTAAAACAAACTTACCAGAACATAAGTATGAGTAAAAGTTAGGTGACTTTGCAAATAATATAGCCCCTACTGTTAGGTGCACCAGATGCTGGACTTTTGAAACAACAGTTTCACATCGCTTCCTGTATGTTACTGTCCTGTATATTTCTGTATGATGTTTGTTCCTCTGATTTACCTGGAATCAATGACTCTAGAGGGGAAAAAAAAGGACTCTTTAAGAAGCTGATCAATTTTGGGTCCCACATTAGAAAACTACCAAACATCAATAACAACCACGGGGATAAAACAAATACGTCACTGGGGAGCACTTCTGAGTAACATCTTGAGTTTATTTTCAGCTTACTGGCCTCAAGTCTCCCGGTGAACGATTATTTGGAAGATTCACTTGCTGTCAGCACATGTACTAATTTTCTGATTTTTAAACTTGAGCACCTCCAAAGCAGAACCAGGTCACCTCCAGCCACAAATTTTTAAATACTTAGGGTTTAAAAAGAAAGTAATTTGTAGCAGTACTTAGTGTCCAACAGAAACCACTCCATCTGTTAAACAACATCTGACTGCAAAAGCTTCTCTTACTGTCGGTTGATAGATAATGACATGGCACAGCCATTATCACCGTGGCAACAGTAATCGGAAACTATCAGAGGAAAATTGCACATGGCACTGCTGTCCCTTGAGCAGCCATGCCTCAGCTTCCTCTGGAGAATGCTTTCTCTGCAAGTCTGGTGTGCTCTAGGGTACCACCAACCCAGCACCGCTCCAAGACTACAGACCACGTGGCGATTTCACTGAGCCCCGCTCTTCTGGGATCATTCTTTCCACCAATGTGAGCACCTGCTAGGTTCCAAGCACTGTTCTACGTACTGAGAATACAGTAATGAATGAAGTCGACAGTCTGGGAGGGAAGTCAATAAACAAGTTAACAAATATATGTCAAGATGTACTAAGCACAATGGATAACAGAGAAAGCAATGGGCCTAGAGAGGCTTCCCTTTCCTCCTCTCTACCCTCACATTGATTTGTACCTGCTTCTCATTTCTCAAGCTCTGGGCACAGGTCCCGCGCCGGCACCGTGCCTTGCACGCAGCAGCTGCTCAGAAAACGTCTGTCGAATGAACCAATTCCTTTCTTAGTTCCCCATTCAACCTTTCCTGGGCCCAAGCCCAGGGGCTTAGGTCGGCTGGAAAGTCAGCGAAGCCCCGATCACACAGACGAGAGCTCTTTACAAACTTTAAAAATCAAAGTTGTTTTAGTGAAATAATCGCGCTGCAGAGGCGGGAACCACGGGAAGGGGTCTGGGCCTCTGCTCCCACGGGGGCAGCGGGACCACAGGAGGGCTGCGACACACGGCCCGGGCCCCGACGCCGTAGCCCCGGGCAGGCCTGGCCGCCAGAGCCCGGCGCAGTCCCTGCTCTCGCCGCGAACAGCCGCGGCCTTACTGAAGCTCCGGGAAGCTCACCTAAGCCGGGAACGGCGGATCCAAGCCTGCTCCAGCCCCCCCACCACCCGGAACGCCAGAACCAGCGGCCGGCCAACCGCGCTGCCGTGGCAACGCAACCTCCGCCCGCACCGGAACCGGAACCTTCATCTGGAAGTGACCCCTTCCCGGCGTTCCGCGGAACGACGAAACCCCGCCCAGCGCCTGTCCCAAGTCCTCCCGGAGCGTCCCAGCAGGCCCGTCTACCCTTCAGAGAGAAGCCGTCTTCCCTCTCGTTTCGCCTCCCCTTGCCTCGGAGCGTGACCCTGATGGACATCCACTCTCTCCAATCAACTGACAAAACGGTTTCCGTAGGCGATAGAATGCGGCTCAGGCGTAAGGACCGCCTCCAACCTGTCGGGGCGGGACGAGTAACATGATTGGTGGAATCCAGCAATTGAGGGCCAGGGTTCTCCAATCACGGAGAGCTTTTTGTCGCCGGTCCAATGAGGGCCTCCGGGGGGCGGGCCTGGCCTCCGCGGGCCGGGCCCCGGGAAGGCTTCGGCTGGCTCGCCCAGGTCCTTGGCGGTCGAGAGCTCAGGCCAGCGTGCGGGGATGAGCGGGTCCCTGGGCCGGGCGGCTGTGGCTCTGCTCCGCTGGGGGCGCGGCGCGGGCGGCGGCCTGCGGGGCGCGGGCGTGCGGGCGGCGAGCTCGGGCGGCAGCGGCTCGTCGGAGCACCTGGACGCGCTGGTGAAGAAGCACAGGGTGGTGGTCTTCCTAAAGGGGACTCCGGAGCAGCCCCAGTGCGGCTTCAGCAACGCCGTGGTGCAGATCCTGCGGCTGCACGGCGTCCGCGACTACGCGGCCTACAACGTGCTGGACGACCCCCAGCTCAGGCAAGGTCAGAGCCGGCTGGGGGCGGAGCTGGGGGGCGACCGGCCGAGGCCACTCTGCGGGGTCGAGGGTCTGTCGGGCAAGGTTCGTCCGGGGGCTCGAGGGGAGTTCAGACACGAGCTTCCACACGGGTCTAGGGTGGGGGCCTGATCGACTTGAACTGGATCTCGAGGATCTGGGCCTCTGGGCTAACATGGGCAATGGAGTAAGTCCTAGCGGTTCCCCAGTCCTCACTCTGAGCTGAAAAAGGCATTTCGGGGCCAGTGCTCTTCGGCTGAATCCAAGGAGCGTGGTCAGCAGCCTGACTCCCTGCTCTGCAGGGCTGGGAAAGTGGGCGGAGAGGGATACAAGAAGAGCCATTAGAGGTAAGCACTTCGGGGACACTTTGAGGGGCTGCCCTGCCTCGTGGATAAGGGGAGGTGCTGTTGATGGCGGGGGGAGGGTCGAGGTTGCCCTTGTCTGAGGCTAGGGGCTCAGAGGCTGGCCTGTCGTGCCTCAAGGCTCGGGGTGACAGGGACCGTTCTCTGTTGCTGCTACAGGAGCGGTTGACACAGCTTTTGGACAGGTGTTAGTTGGGATCTGGTGTGGGAGAAAAAGACATGAAATTTATTTTTAGATACTCAAGGATGGGGGAGATTTGTGGTGGCTAGGGATTGGAGAGGCTTGTGGGGAGAGGGACGAAGAATGACTTCTGGGCCCTAGCTCACTCAAACTTGGAGCTCCAGGAACCGGTCAGGGTCTGGGGCAGACACAGTAGTGTCTGTGACTTTTCAGTGGCCCAGAGGGGAGAATGGAGGGCCCTGACAGTTAACTAGCATCTTTTCTGATGAGCACCTTGCTGAGAACCTTACCTGCATTCTTCTATTTTATCTTAGTGCGGGAGGAGAGAGAGGCCAGAACACCTGGGTCTGTTCCTTGGCTGGGGTGGGTGGGCTTGTTGGAGGCATGGGGGGACCGTGCCTGTACCCCCTGAAGGGTGGCATTCCAGTTAGACTTTCAGTGACTGAGTTCTCCCCGAGTTTCCTGATGTTGTTTAGTGACAGTGTTCTAAAAAGTGTTTTAGGGCCTCAAGTTCTATGGTAGTCTACATTCAGAATTCTGTATTTTGCTCTTCTACATTTGAAGTTGTCAATCATAGTCATTCCAACAGAGATGGGACAGGCTGGCGTCAGGGAAAGGCTCTGGGTTAGACTCCTTTGGCCAATCAGCTGTGCAACCGAGGCAAGGTACATGACTGCATTTTCCTTTTCGGTAATATGAGGATAATGAAACCACACTTGGCAAAGGTTTTGTGAGGAAAAAAGGGAAAAAAAAACTTTTAGAAAGTGCCTTGTCCTCTTATCTCGCACTCAGAAGGCATCCATTAAATGGTAACCATTTTATTATTAGCACTTTATGGTTTTAAAAGTATTTTTTCCCATGGAATCTAATCCTTATAGAACTCTCGGTTTTGGTGGATGGAAACAAGGGGTGAAGCAGCTTAGCGTTACTGGGAGGCACACGTAATATTTCCATGTGCTGTGCGCATGGCCCTCCCCCTCCTGGAGTCCTGGAATGCTACCAGCTGCTGGCTTTCTTCACAGACAGGGTGATCTGCAGGCGTCTTCTTGCAGCAGCAGTGGCGTCTCTGCCTAAAAGATAAGATAGGAGAAACCACTCTGTAATCTTTCTGCTGGGACCTTGCCTCAGGCCGCTTGCAAATTGCCACTGTGGTCCTTATTAGAACGTTGTGTTGTTGATATCTTGCTTAGCTTAAAGTTTTGAGAGTCTTTGGTTTATGAATTTCTGTTCTCCTGTTTAATATAACCAGAGATGGTATAACTGAATCACTTTGCTGTACACCTGAAACATTGTACATCAACTATACTTGAATTAAAACATTTTTCTGAAATATAACCGGAGATGGGCTATACTGGAATATGGCCAGTAAACTGAAAGTCACAGCAGGAATAAGAATGTTTGCCGAGAGCACTTATGTATCTGACTTCCAGTCTTCTGTTCTTAAGTGTTCAAACAATAGCAACGGGAATTTAACCCTTAAATTCCTTGACCATTGGGCTTCATCAGACCATTCCTTTTAGTTAGTGAGTGTGTTGCATACATATTGAACATAACACGTCTTTGAACATAACCCGTCTTTCGTTGCCTAGAAAAGTAAACCTTAGGGTAAGTATTAACCTCTAGACTAGGGCAGGGTGGTGTAAGCACGTTGTTAGAGTGGGCAGTAGTTTAGCCAGGGTGAGGCATTGAAACATGAAGGTTCTTCATCTGTTCGCTCTCCACACCTTCAGCTTTACCAGGAGAGACTGACAGGCTGTCTGATGCTTGCTTTTGCCAACTAAAGATATGTCTGTGAACTTTTCCCAGACCCAAGGTCACTTCTAGTAACAGGATAGGGGCTTCTGCAAAATTGGCCTTTCCTGTTTTCTTGTGCCAGAGAAGGCTGAGTTTTAGAAAGGACCCAAGTCGGAGGAAGACCCTCAGACACTGTCTCCTAGTTCTGGGCACTGGGTCCAGGGAGTATGATGCACAGAGGTGTCAGCCTGAGGCCTGAGACTGAGGCAGCTTTGCGTTTTGGCCTTCCTCAAGGTTTGTTCCTTTCTAAAAATCTGGAGCACCCACAAGACGGCCACATAGGGTCACGGTGGATGGATGTCACCATATCCTGCTCTTGGTCTTAACAAAGACTAACCTTTACTTTCAGTTGCAAAAGTAACATGTGCTCATGGGAGAAATTTGGAAAACACTGAAAATCTAAATAAAATGAAAATCCCCTGTAATTCCGTATAAACCATTATTATTAACATTTGGATCTAGTTTCTAACAGTTTTTTTTTTTTTTTCTTTTTTAACAGAGTTGAGATCACCCATGTCTATATATAGCATTTTGCCCTCCTGAGAGCAGGGAACGTGTCTTCTGCGACTCCCTGAGCACTGTGTGTGATGCTTATGCAAAGCGAGCTTTCAGTGCGTGTTTTAATGAATAAATAAATGCTTCTTTTATTTATCATTTTATCATAAACTCTCTTTCCTGCTCTTAAAAACATTATAGAACTCGAATTTCTGCCTACTCAGATCACCACTGTATTCCTCGAGTCGGGAACAGCGTCTGTTGAATGAATACCCATCATCCTATTGTTGAATGGTTATTAAGTATTTGAAAATATGCCCAGCCTTTCCAGTATCAAGGAATTTCAGGCAGTAGTAGAGCTATGACGTTGGTAAGCATTAAAAAGCAGATAACAAGTGTGCACGGGTGTCTGGTGGGCAGGTTGTATGCTGCAGATGGGGGTATAAAGTGGCACCCGCACTTGGAAGGAGTGACTATCAGTACCCAGTCAAGTTGAAGGTGAACAGAGCTGAACACCCAGCTCTTTCACTCCCGGCTATTTAGGCTACATCAGGGATCGACAAGCTTCCTTGTAAAGGGCCAGAGGGTAAATAGTTTAGGCTTTGGGGGCCTGGTGGTCTCTGTTACACCTATTCAGCTCTGCTGTTACAGTGTACAGCAGTCAGGGACAACACATAGACGGATGAGCGGGGCGAAGTTCCAATAACACTTTATTTACAAAAGAATGTGGACCGGCTTTGGCCCGAAGGCTGTAGTTTGCCACCCCTTTGTCTAGAGAGACTGTCCCCTGCATGTGAGCTAGGAGATGCATGTAAGGGTGAGCACTGCAGTGTTCCTTGTGATAATGAAAAGTGGGCAAGAACAGATCTTGGTCTGTTAGCAGCAGACTGAAGAAACCAACTGTAGCTTAGTCATGATGGAAAACTAAATTGTGGTTAAAATGAATTAGATCTAGGGACTTCCCTGGTGGTGCAGTGGTTAAGAATCCACCTGCCAATGCAGGGGACACAGGTTCAATCCCTGGTCTGGGAAGATCCCACATGCTGCGGAGCAACTAGGCCCATGCACCACAACTGCTGACCCTGTGCTCTAGATCCCGCGAGTCACAACTACTGAAGCCCGCGTGCCGCAACTACTGAGCCTGTGCACCGCAACTGCTGAAGCCCGCGCGCCTAGAGCCCATGCTTGGCAACAAGAGAAGCCACTGCAATGAGAAGCCCGCGCACTGCAACGAAGAGTAGCCCCCGCTCTCCACAACTAGAGAAAGCCGCACAAAAACAAAGACCCAACGCAGCCAAAAATTAAAAAAAAAAAAAAAAAATGTATTCTCAAAAAAGGCGATGCTTAGTCAAAAAGCAAGTTACAAAAAGGTAATTGTGGCTTAACGTCGTTTGTGTCTATAAATGTTAAAGATGTGGAACAGTCCCATGGATTGCAGATCCATGTGTCGTGCAGGTGGGGCTCACAGTGGGGCAGGAATGACAGATGCCAGCCTCCGGCCAGAGACCACCTCTGGTGGTCAAGAACCTGGCCTTTGGACTCCTGGACACCTGGACTCAAATCCTGTCTCTACCGTATGTCAGCACTGTGACGCTGGTTAAGTTATTTAACCTCTCTGAGCCTTCATTTCTTCATCTGTAAAATAGGGATAATTATACATAACTTGTAGGAATTTTGTAAAGATGAAATGAGATTAGATATGTGAAAAACTTAGAGTATGAAACTCAGGAACCCTTAGCTCAGTAAATGGTATTTTTATTATTGCATTGCATGCTTCACTGGTATGCATTCTTTCCTGCATTCTTTCCCTCTGTTTACTTGCGTACATTGTCAGGAGAGCATTTCTGTGGAGGGTGGGGTAGAGGACACTGACGTGGAGAGAGTAGCCACAGTGCACCTGGCGCTGTGGGAGCTTAATTCATTTCACCAATTATATCTTATTTAATCTTCATAACAAATATGTGAGGCATAGAGTTATTCCCATTTTACAGAAAAGGAAACAGGTTGAGAGATGAGCAGATTTATCTGAGACTGTATTTACAGGCCAGCCAGCCACAGTCTGCTGACCCCAAACCAGGGCCTTGACCCTCTCGGCACCGTGGTTTACTTTTTGGCAGGCAGTGCTAACATCATTCTCTTAAGTTAAGGAAGATGGAGAAATACGTGATTCCAGGAGGAGGTGACATGACTTGCCCGAGGAACAGAGCCTCGTTAAGTGGCAGAGTTGGCATCAACCTGTGTCAGACTCTGAAGCTCGTGTACTGAAAATCTACCACAAAAAAAGAAAACTATAATCGTGTTGCTCTTACAATTATTGTCCAAACCAGGAATGGGGTCCAATATTCTGAAATGTCATGAATTTTGAAAAGTACCTTTTGAAAGTTCTGCAAGGGAATTTTCCAGAACATTTTCTCCCCTCTCACTTGATACTTCAGAACATGACATTTTTTTGGTGGGGCAGTAGGTGTATGTAGAACAGATTTTGTAAGACAGCCTCCTAACTCCCAGTCCTAGTGTTACCTGTTATATAACTTGGCAGTCACCATTTTCTGTCCCAAACTGAATCACAGTTGGTCATCTATAAAATATGGTTATCATTAAAATCCATTCTTGGGTATGCTTTTCTAATTTTCAAGAGTTGCTCTCTGATTCTGAGTTATTCCATGTGATATTTACAAGAATTATCACTGTATATTGCAGTTACTGAAAATTTAAAGGGTGAGAAAAATGAGCCATGTTTAAACAATTAATTGTGAATTGACAGAATTTGTTTTAGTTTTCAATTTATGAATGTAGTCTTACTGGAAGTTTCTCACTTCACTCTGTAGGAAGCAATTTGGGTATTTCCTTAAATATTTAAACTTGTAATCGGACTTTTTAAACATGGAAAATGGCATTGTTTTTAGGAGAGATGCCAGAGCTTTGCTTTGACAACAGCCACCTGTAACACTTGATAATCTAAAAATTAAAGAAGTAGTTAAGTTTAATTTTGATAAAGTATCAGCTGGTAGGCACCTTGGATGCTGTCACGATGCCATGTGTTCTGAGGTGGGTTCTTCTGAGTTCTTGAAGTTATTAGGACAGTCACAGGCCAAGGGGTTTGGAAGGAGTTAGCCTCCCTTGCATGTGACTGTATGTTGGATGTTCAGGATGGTGGAAAGCCCACTTATTTTTGGTAGTTTTGGCGGTTAGGATGGATTTCCTTCCTTCCCTTATAGTTGAGGTGTATGGTCTGCAACAATGTAATGTTTAGTTGTTGCCTAACGCTTTGGTTGAGTGTAGTACCATAAAAACGATTGATGAAAGCAAGTCATTCTTTTACTCAACAAAGATTTTATTTTAAAAAATTGTACTTTTTAGGATAAAACGTGGTTTTGGGTGGCCCTCAGATGGCAAATTTGTTTTCACCTTTGGTTTGTTTCAAAAATTGTAGGCACTCGCCAAAAGAATCAGTAGATATTCATTGCCATGAAAAGCTTAATACAGTGTATTATTAATTGGGAAAAAAACCCAGATATAATATTGTGCAGATAAATGGTTCATGTACATAAATGTAACAGATGTTTAAGAAAGTTTAGAAGTAAAAAGTTCATATTCTGAACGTTTCTTTATCTCCCCCCATCATAAAGTAAAAAAAGATGTGTTATTGGAAACGTAAAGTTAAGTTCTGATAGACTCTTTGTGTTTGAGGGTAGAGTTTAAAAAAAAAAAAAAATCCAAAATGAAGAGCTTACATGCTAAGTAATTGTTTATGTAGCACCAAACATCAGAGTGATGAAAAACTTGAATTCAAAAAAAACCAAAAAACAAAAAACTTGAATTCATCAGGTATTCAAGTATAAAGGCATTCTGATGGTTAATGGAATTTGCCCTTTATTGGTAACCTCCAAACCTCTAGCTGATTTTTTTTTTTAAACAGAAACCCAGAGTGGCTTAGAAGTGAGCTTTTCCGGGCCTATAACGTTGTAACCATTTCTCTCTCCATGAAGTCTGTCTGCAGAAGAAAGATAAAGCTCTCTACTGGGGGCCCTCTAGCGCTGTCGGTTAGAGCGAAGTTGCTGGTTTTTTTTTTAGAAAGCAGTAACTTTTAAAAGAGAAAAACACATGGTATCTTGGGAAGGTTATTTGTAATATAACTCATATTGGTAATCTTATTTGGTAAAACTCATCTGATAATAAATGCTAGGGCATCAAGAAAAAGGTTTTGTATTTTTAGTTTGTTTACACAAAAACCACCACTTGACCGATTTCTAAAATTTGTGTAATACTGTCTTTTGCCTGAAGACTTTGTTGACTTTTCTGTTTCATTTATTTGTACATTTAAAAAAGTATACTTCATCTCAACCTCTGAGTAGAAAAGGAAGTAAAAGGTAAGGAGGAATTTAGAAAAGAGGGAGTGATCTTTTCTGCCTTAAGATTGAAACCACATTTCCTTCCTAGCCATCATCCTCGTGGCGCAGCACTGCACAGAGTCATCCCATGGCTTCACTGTCCCTGAACATGCTTCATCTCGGTGTGTCCTCAAAGCCGTTGTCTCTTGGGCGGGGAGGGGGTCTCACCCCGTGGCCCTGTGCCCAGCCCAGGACGTGGACCTTCGTGAGCTTTGGGCCTTTCCTTCATTTCACTCAGTCCCTGCGAGTTCTGTGCTGAGTCAGATCAGCTGTCCCATGGAGAGCTCATCTGAGGGGCTGAATAGGACGAGGGCCACAGTCTAGCCACAGGAGAGGGATTTTTCTTTGGGTTAAAGAATTATTAAAGATCAAAGCCAATGACTCAGTGTCTGTAAATTCACCAGCTGAGACAGGCACGGGAAACATTAGGTGGGGGCTGCCCAGTGTGCCAGTGAGTTACCAAGACGGATCCACGTTCAGTAGGCCATTTGGGAATGGAGTGGCATTTCTTCCGTTTGTTTGTTTTGCTGAAAACGTGGCCCGCAGAAGCATGGGGAATATAGCCTTCTGTATCTTGTGTCACTTGCATTAACCAGTCAAGTTCTCTGCCATTAATCCAGGGTCGATTGTGTGTCAGGTAGTTTATGAGAGCCTTACTTAACCTGATTCTCATCAAAACTTTGTGAGATAAGGGTGGAAACAGAGGTTGGAGGCCTCACTTTATAATTGGAAGAGTCAGCGGTCCATTCAACTCAAAAGCTTATGCTCTTTGTAGCAAATACACGGTCCCCCAGCGATGGGGAGCCAGGAAGGGTTACGGGGTGTCCCTAGGAGCAGGGAAACGTATTTTGCCGTACAAGTATTTGACCACTGACATGACGGTTAAATGTTCTTTCCCCGTAGGCATTAAAGACTATTCCAACTGGCCCACCATCCCACAAGTGTACCTCAACGGCGAGTTCGTGGGGGGCTGTGACATTCTTCTGCAGATGCACCAGAATGGGGACCTGGTGGAAGAACTGAAAAAGCTGGGGATCCGCTCCGCCCTCTTAGATGAAAAGAAAGATCAAGACTCAAAGTGAGGGTGGCCCACGCGAGGAAGCCGCTGGTGTCAGAATCTCACTGCCAGAAAAGCCTTCCTGATTCTGGGTTTTGCTCTTCAGATGACTGTTTGCACTGATTCCTCCAGTTTGCAAACAGCCTGGTGATTTTAGCATGTCTGGTGTTTGAGCAAGGAATATCCTACCGTGAACGTAATTGTAACCACTGCACTGTCATAATCAATGTTGTACGACGAGATTGCTGTACACACGATTCCTTCTTATGTTGTCCTTTGCTCTTTGCTTGATTCAGGAGTAAACCTAGGAGCTTTTGAATCATCATTATTATTCATGAGTCCTCTGCAAATATGTCAGTCTGCAAAGATCATATACCCCCCCGTCCCTAATTTTTTGTAACTTGTTCTGTTAAGAAAAATGATGGACAAGGAAGAAAATAAGATAACCGGGGTGTTGTTTTTTAAAATAAACTGCCAACCCAGGGATACCACGTGTGAGTTGTTAATCTGAATAGCAATAAGTATTTGTCTTCGTCCGTTTGGGATGCTATAACAAAATACCGCAGACTGAATGACTTATAAACAGCAGATACTGATTCTCACAGTTCTGGAAGGTGGAAGTCCAAGACCAAGGCTGTAGCACATCAGGTGTATGGTGAGGGCCTGCTCCTGCTTCACAGACAGCTGTGTTCCCACTGTGTTCTCACAGAAGCTCTTTGGAGTCCCTTTTATAAGGGCACTAATCTCATTTATGAGGGCTCCACCCTCATGACCTAATCACCTCTGAAAGGCCCCACCTCCTAAAACCATCCCTTTGGAGGTTATATGTCAGCATAGGAATTTTGAGGGGACACAGACATTCAGTCGTTAAGGACTTTTAGCACCTCTGACCTTTTGATTTTAGGAATTAAGAGTGATTCTCATTCATACTCTTCTGTTAAATTTGCCACAAAAATTGCCATCAAGCTGTACTCTAATTTTTCGAAGGGAATTAAGTGTTGTGAACACTGAGAGGTGTTGATGATCCAGTTGGAGGCTTGGGCGGACTGGCGAGAAGTGAGGTGGGGAGGCTGGAGGGGGGCACCCCGCTCGCCCTTCTCTGAAGACCTGTGCTTGGCCACCTGCGCTGCACTTGGACAGGGAGCAGCATTAGCAGCCGTCCAAAGAATGGGATCTCATGAGTCTTTTATTCCTTAAAAATGGGGCCTTTGGGCTTCCCTGGTGGCGCAGTGGTTAAGAATCCGCCTGCCAATTCAGGGGACATGGGTTCGAGCCCTGGTCTGGGAGGATCCCACATGCCGCGGAGCAACTAAGCCCGTGCGCCACAACTACTGAGCCTGCGCTCCGGAGCCCGTGAGCCACAACTACTGAAGCCCACGCGCCTAGAGCCTGTGCTCCGCAACAAGAGAAGCCACCGCAATGAGAAGCCCGAACACCGCAACAAAGAGTAGCCCTGCTTGCCGCAACCAGAGAAAAGGCAGCACGCAGCAATGAAGACCCAATGCAGCCAAAAATAATAAATTAATTAATTAATTAAAAAAAAGAATAGATACCTAAAATTAAAAAAAAATAAAATGGGGCCTTTATAAAAAAGGACACAATTGTAATCATAGCCAAGATCTTCCAGTATGTGGTGTCTTTTACCAAGACTGTGCTTCTCCACCTAGGCTGGAGGTGGAGCTAGAGGTAAGCTTGACAGCAAGCGACTCGTGGGAAGAAAGCCCATCCTGTCACCGTGTGCCTTTGGGTCCCCAGAAGCCTTCATTCATCTCCAAGGGCTTAAACAGAGCATTTATTTAGAAGCACATCTTTACAGTGGCAGAGGTAAGAAGAAGATGCATTTTTTAAAAAATTGTTTATTTATGTTTGGCTGTGTTGGGTCTTCGTCGCTTTCTCTAGTTGCGGCGAGCGGGGGCTAGTCTTCGTTGTGCTGCGCGGGCTTCTCATTGCGGTGGCTTGTCTTGTTGCGGAGCACGGGCTCTAGGCGTGCGGGCTCAGTAGTTGTGGCTTGTGGGCTCTAGAATGCAGGCTCAGTAGTTGTGGCGCACGGGCTTAGTTGCTCCACGGCATGTGGGATCTTCCCGGACCAGGGTTTGAACCCGTTTCCCCTGCCAATGCAGGCAGATTCTTAACCACTGCGCCACCAGGGAAGCCCGAAGCTGCATTTTTTAATGAAAAGAGCAAAAATGACAAGGAAAGAGGGATGGCTTATTTCCCCGGAGCTGTTCTGGAGGCTTGTTCCGTGTTGATTATTGAGTTTACATGAGTGCCACTTGGAAAAGCTCTGAAGACGGACAGACTTGGTGGGTAAGGACTGACCTGCCGGGTGGTCTTGTAGCCCACAGCTCCTGGCTCCATCCTTCCCCCAGAGGTTGTGAGATTCCCAGGAGAAAAGAAAGGCAGGTTGTAGCCCATCCCCACATCCATGGGGACTGTCCCACATCCATGGGGACTGCCCTACATCCGTGGGGACTGCCCTACATCCGTGGGGACTGCCCTGTCAGGTGAGAGGACTGCCCCTCGTAAATTACAGAGCTCAGGGCTTCAGGGAAAAGAAAAGCAGATTACTGCCACAAAAAGTTTTACATTACGGGGCTTCCCTGGTGGCACAGTGGTTGAGAGTCCGCCTGCCGATGCAGGGGACACGGGTTCGTGCCCCGGTCCGGGAAGATCCCACATGTCGCGGAGCAGCTGGACCCGTGAGCCATGGCCGCTGAGCCTGCGCGTCTGGAGCCAAAAAACAAGTTTTATATTACGTGCATTGTATGCTGCATCCCATCAATACCTTTCGGGTCTGCTCTAAGCTAAGAGCTTACACAGACCCTTAGAGGAGGTTGGAGCTCACTTGTTGGAAGCACTTCGCTTTACAAATGAATGTGAGGGCACTGGAAGGAAGCCCTGTGCTCAGAGCTGCCTGTGCTGCTGCCACGTGGTGGCCGACCGAGGCTGTGACCTTGTCCTTTGGAAAGAATACCGTTAACAAACCACTTTTTACTGTCCCTGGATGAGTACCAGGCCATGGGGCACACACATGAGTCTGCAGAATTGTCCCTTGCCTTCACATCTGGTGTGTCATAGGGTACCTTTCCATAATTTTGCTCCTTTTGGCTTTTCCTTAAACCTGCCTATGTCCCCTTAGGGTTCATCTAAAAACTGAAATGATAAGAAACTTATTTGTAGGGAAACATCAATGTAGGAAACCTCCCTGGAATATTAGCGCTAGGGGAGAGCTGCTAGGCGAAGAATTTGACTCAGATGCTTATGAATCATAGATCATATCAGTCACCAGAGAGCTTAAAAGTTTAAGGAATCACTGAGCTCTACAAGAAATGGAAATGTTCTTTCCAAAGTTAATGAATCCTTTTCTTCTCTATGCTTGACAAGTCGCTGCCAAGTGGGAAATTGCAGATGCTATCTGATGTCAGTCTGAATAACTTTAATGATCTGCATAATTAGAATTCACTGTGATAATTAGAACAGTGGCACCAAAGTTCATTGTACACACAGCAATATCACACATCATCTATTTAAAAATGCAGGGTCCACTTCACGGCTTTCCACTACAGGACACTGGCTTGTATCATTTGATTTATGTCACAACTTCAGTCCTGTGTTGTTAGACCGTTTAGAAATAGATGAAGTTATTTTAGAACACTTGTATGAGTTGAGGTAGTTTTTGTCTTGTAAGCTGGTAGTTACATAAATGTCATTACACTTCATTTAAGTTTGGGAGGTATTTTAGAACAGCAGGTAAGTTTTCAGGCGTCTTGGGTTTCTTGTATTGGCCCTATTGAATTGACTTGGGTAGAATCTGGGACCTCAAGCTTTCCTGTAATTACCAACGCCCCAGCAGCTAGCTTGAGAAAGAGCTCTTGTAAATTTATGAATGAGCTTGGTTATTTAGAGGAAAATTGTTTCTTGAGAGGTTGGGTCCCTTGGTGTTCGTGACAGGAGAGATCGGGCTAAGGGTTCAGAGGATCGACCTTCGTGCTGGCCAAGTTATGTTGGAGTACATTTAAACCAGAGGCAAGGAAGCTTCCAGGTGGGGTCCGGAGAGTCACGGACAGGCAAAAATAGATACCGGTGGATGGTCACACCAAAAGGAGCTGATTTGATAGCTATTAAAAAAGATAGATTTCTTAATCCAGTTGAGAATTTTTTTTTTTTTTGGCCGCGTCAAATGCGGTTCCCTGCCCAGGGATCGAACCTGTGTCCCCTGCAGTGTAAGCGCGGAGTCTCAACCACAGGACCGCCAGGGGGGTCCCATACAATAGCTAATTTGAGGGAGAGGGGAGGAACAGTGAAAGGGGGAAGAGCTGTTGTCACGCCACCCATCAACGTGGCCAAGATGGACTTGTGGGAGGTCGCATCCCGTCCTGTTTCCTGAGAGCAGTGTCACTGCAGGTCTTCAGGCTGCATGGGCTGTGCAGCTGAGCTGGGAGCAGATCTGGCCTGAAAGCCTAAGTGCACCTTGCTTCGAAGGCCTTTTCCCTGACTGCAGCCAGAATGGCCTTCCACAGACACACTACTTACACTTCTCACTCCCCTACTTACAGACCTCCCAGGCCGCTGCCCCAGAAGGCCTTCCCTCACCTCCCTGCTTTGTCCCCATGGCACCAGATTGTCATTGCCCTTTTGCTTGGCTTCACTCGAGAATCCGCTACTGCTAGCATATGTAGTGCTTAGAAAAATGTGTAAAAAATAAGCAAAGGATTCTCTTTCTCCATTCCGTCCTGATGAGTCACAAGAAGCGTTAGGTCTTTACAGTTCACCAGGGTAGCAGCACAGGGCAACCCCTAAGAGCTTGGGTTTGGATCAAACTTCCTGGATTCCCATCCCATTTCTTCCCAGATGTGTGACTGGCCTCAGACACATTAATAACCTCCCTTGCCTACTCTACTGAAGAGGACAGTGGGGAACGTCACCTACACCAGGCTTGTTATGAGATGGGAGAATCCACGTCAAAAGCCAAGCCCATAATGAGCTTTCCAGACAGGTTAACCTCCATGGTTACCTTGGACTAGATCTGGACTTGACTGCGGTATATTACTCACCATCATTGTTAGGCTTAAGGGAGTAGAGCTAAGTCCATATTTAGTAACAGGCCATTGTTTGGTTGTCCCCAGAGCATGGAGACTCATCTTTGAAGGTCAATGACAAGATCTAATATTTGTGATCATCTCAGTGGAGTGTACCCATTATTCAGCTGTTCTTGGGGCTGGAGTCGGGAGGGCCCTGAGACAGAATTCCCTGTAAATTACTTTCCCAAGACTATAGTTGGACTTATTGCCACCGAGTTTTAATTTTTTTTAATAGTATTTCTATTTCATGCAGTGGGAAGTCTGTACTGAACTGATAGGTTAGAATAAGCTTTATTGTGTGGAGGTATGCTTGAAAGAACACAGTTTAACCTTGAGTTAATTCTAATTTATCAGTAACAAGGATTGTCATGCTGGGTTCTACTGTACCCAAGTAGTAATTTTCACAGGGATACATTTTGCCAGGAAATAAGAGGCTGATAGGTTCCCTCGTTCACAGGAAGTTAGGTGATGAACTGCAGAAAATATTTCCAGATTATTGGTAGGTCCGTCTAGTCCTAAACTGACAATGAGCCTTGGTAATCAGCAACAGGGATGAGCCAGCCTTCTGGGGCGTCCATGCTAAGCCCTAAGCCCTAGACTATGCGATGGGACCTCTTCCCACTCTAGACCCCAGGTCTGGGGCTGAGCCTTCAGCTGGGAGTCAGGTACCCCTGTCCCTACCCTGAGCCAGGGCAGGCTCAAAATACTTGGAATCTGAAGGGGAACTTCAGCAGTGCCTTTTACGTATAAGCTGTAACCCTGAGAACCAAGAAGCACATTTCCCATTATCCTGGCTTTTTTTTTTTTTTAATATTTATTTATTTATTTGGTTGCACCAGGTCTTAGTTGTGGCAGGCGGGCTCCTTAGTTGTGGCTCGCCAACTCCTTAACTGCAGCATGTAGGCTCCTTAGTTGTTGCGTGCAAACTCTTAGTTGCAGCATGCATGTGGGATCTAGTTCCCTGACCAGGGATCTAACCTGGGCCCTCTGAATTGGGAGTGCAGAGTCTTAACCACTGTGCCACCAGGGAAGTCCTATTTTTAATTTTTAAAGGAAACTCCAGACTGTTCTGCGTAGTGGCTGCACCAATTTACATTCCCATCATCTGAGAGATATTTATTTATTTATTTTTTTTTTTTTAAACATCTTTATTGGAGCATAATTGCTTTACAATGGTATGTTAGTTTCAGCTTCACAACAAAATGAATCAGTTATATATATACATATGTTCCCATATCTCTTCCTGCTTGCGTCACCCTCCCTCCCACCCTCCCTATCCCACCCCTCCAGGCGGTCACAAAGCACCGAGCTGATCTCCCTGTGCTATGCGGCTGCTTCCCACTAGCTATCTACCTTACGTTTGGTAGTGTATACATGTCCATGCCTCTTTATTGCTTTGTCACCGTTTACCCTTCCCCCTCCCCATAGCCTCAAGTCCATTCTCTAGTAGGTCTGTGTCTTTATTCCTGTTTCACCCCTAGGTTTTTCATGACATTTTTTTTTTCTTAAATTCCATATATATGTGTTAGCATACGGTATTTGTCTCTCTCTTTCTGACTTACTTCACTCTGTATGACAGACTCTAGGTCTATCCACCTCATTACAAATAGCTCAATTTCGTCTCTTTTTATGGCTGAGTAATATTCCATTGTATATATGTGCCACATCTTCTTTATCCATTCATCCGATGATGGACACTTAGGTTGTTTCCATCTCTGGGCTATTGTAAATAGAGCTGCAATGAACATTTTGGTACATGACTCTTTTTGAATTATGGTTTTCTCAGGGTATATGCCCAGTAGTGGGATTGCTGGGTCATATGGTAGTTCTATTTGTAGCTTTTTAAGGAACCTCCATACTGTTCTCCACAGTGGCTGTATCAATTTACATTCCCACCAACAGTGTAAGAGGGTTCCCTTTTCTCCACACCCTCTCCAGCATTTATTGTTTCTAGATTTTTTGATGATGGCCATTCTGACTGGTGTGAGATGATATCTCATTGTAGTTTTGATTTGCATTTCTCTAATGATTAGTGATGTTGAGCATTCTTTCATGTGTTTGTTGGCAGTCTGTATATCTTCTTTGGAGAAATGTCTATTTAGGTCTTCTGCCCATTTTTGGATTGGGTTGTTTGTTCTTTTGTTATTAAGCTGCATGAGCTGCTTATAAATTTTGGAGATTAATCCTTTGTCAGTTGCTTCATTTGCAAATATTTTCTCCCATTCTGAGGGTTGTCTTTTGGTCTTCTTTATGGTTTCCTTTGCTGCGCAAAAGCTTTTAAGTTTCATTAGGTCCCATTTGTTTACTTTTGTTTTTATTTCCATTTCTCTAGGAGGTGGGTCAAAAAGGATCTTGCTGTGATTTATGTCATACAGTGTTCTGCCTATGTTTTCCTCTAAGAGTTTGATAGTTTCTGGCCTTACATTTAGGTCTTTAATCCATTTTGAGCTTATTTTTGTGTATGGTGTTAGGGAGTGATCTAATCTCATACTTTTACATGTAGCTGTCCAGTTTTCCCAGCACCACTTATTGAATAGGCTGTCCTTTCTCCACTGTACATTTCTGCCTCCTTTGTCAAAGATAAGGTGACCATATGTGCGTGGGTTTATCTCTGGGCTTTCTATCCTGTTCCATTGATCTATATTTCTGTTTTTGTGCCAGTACCATACTGTCTTGATTACTGTAGCTTTGTAGTATAGTCTGAAGTCAGGAAGCCTGATTCCTCCAGCTCCATTTTTCGTTCTCAAGATTGCTTTGGCTATTCGGGGTCTTTTGTGTTTCCATACAAATTGTGAGATTTTTTGTTCTAGTTCTGTGAAAAATGCCAGTGGTAGTTTCATAGGGATTGCATTGAATCTGTAGATTGCTTTGGGTAGTATAGTCATTTTCACAATGTTGATTCTTCCAATCCAAGAACATGGTATATCTCTCCATCTATTTGTATCATTTTTAATTTCTTTCATCAGTGTCTTATAATTTTCTGCATACAGGTCTTTTGTCTCCTTAGGTAGGTTTATTCCTAGGTATTTTATTCTTTTTGTTGCAATGGTAAATGGGAGTGTTTTCTTGATTTCACTTTCAGATTTTTCATCCTTAGTGTATAGGAATGCCAGAGATTTCTGTGCATTAATTTTGTATCCTGCTACTTTACCAAATTCATTGATTAGCTCTAGTAGTTTTCTGGTAGCATCTTTAGGATTCTGTATGTATAGTATCATGTCATCTGCAAACAGTGACAGCTTTACTTCTTCTTTTCCGATTTGGATTCCTTTTATTTCCTTTTCTTCTCTGATTGCTGTGGCTAAAACTTCCAAAACTATGTTGAATAAGAGTGGTGAGAGTGGGCAACCTTGTCTTGTTCCTGATCTTAGTGGAAATGCTTTCAGTTTTTCACCATTGAGGACGATGTTGGCTGTGGGTTTGTTATATATGGCCTTTATTATGTTGAGGAAAGTTCCCTCTATGCCTACTTTCTGCAGGGTTTTTATCATAAATGGGTGTTGAATTTTGTCAAAAGCTTTCTCTGCATCTATTGAGATGATCATATGGTTTTTCTCCTTCAATTTGTTAATATGGTGTATCACGTTGATTGATTTGCGTATATTGAAGAATCCTTGCATTCCTGGAATAAACCCCACTTGATCATGGTGTATGATCCGTTTAATGTGCTGTTGGATTCTGTTTGCTAGTATTTTGTTGAGGATCTTTGCATCTATGTTCATCAGTGATATTGGCCTGTAGTTTTCTTTCTTTGTGACATCCTTGTCTGGTTTTGGTATCAGGGTGATGGTGGCCTCGTAGAATGAGTTTGGGAGTGTTCCTCCCTCTGCTATATTTTGGAAGAGTCTGAGAAGGATAGGTGTTAACTCTTCTCTAAATGTTTGATAGAATTCGCCTGTGAAGCCATCTGGTCCTGGGCTTTTGCTTGTTGGAAGATTTTTAATCACAGTTTCAATTTCAGTGCTTGTGATTGGTCTGTTCATATTTTCTATTTCTTTCTGATTCAGTCTTGGCAGGTTGTGCCTTTCTAAGAATTTGTCCATTTCTTCCACGTTGTCCATTTTATTGGCATAGAGTTGCTTGTAGTAATCTCTCATGATCTTTTGTATTTCTGCAGTGTCAGTTGTTACTTCTCCTTTTTCATTTCTAATTCTATTGATTTGAGTCTTCTCCCTTTTTTTCTTGATGAGTCTGGCTAATGGTTTATCAATTTTGTTTATCCTTTCAAAGAACCAGCTTTTAGTTTTATTGATCTTTGCTATCGTTTCCTTCATTTCTTTTTCATTTATTTCTGATCTGATTTTTATGATTTCTTTCCTCCTGCTAACTTTGGGGTTTTTTTGTTCTTCTTTCTCTAATTGCTTTAGGTGCAAGGTTAGGTTGTTTATTCGAGATGTTTCCTGTTTCTTAAGGTAAGATTGTATTGCTATAAACTTCCCTCTTAGAACTGCTTTTGCTGCATCCCATAGATTTTGAGTCGTCGTGTCTCCATTGTCATTTGTTTCTAGGTATTTTTTGATATCCCCTTTGATTTCTTCAGTGATCACTTCGTTATTAAGTAGTGTATTGTTTAGCCTCCATGTGTTTGTATTTTTTACAGATCTTCTCCTGTGATTGATATCGAGTCTCATAGCGTTGTGGTCGGAAAAGATACTTGATACAATTTCAATTTTCTTAAATTTACCAAGGCTTGATTTGTGACCCAAGATATGATCTATCCTGGAGAATGTTCCATGAGCACTTGAGAAAAATGTGTATTCTGTTGTTTTTGGATGGAATGTCCTATAAATATCAATTAACTCCATCTCATTTAATGTATCATTTAAAGCTTGTGTTTCCTTATTTATTTTCATTTTGGATGATCTGTCCATTGGTGAAAGTGGGGTGTTAAAGTCCCCTACTATGAATGTGTTACTGTCGATTTCCCCTTTTATGGTTGTCAGTATTTGCCTTATGTATTGAGGTGCACCTATGTTGGGTGCATAAATATTTACAATTGTTATATCTTCCTCTTGGATCGATCCCTTGATCATTATGTAGTGTCCTTCTTTGTCTCTTCTAATAGTCTTTGTTTTAAAGTCTATTTTGTCTGATATGAGAATTGCTACTCCAGCTTTCTTTTGGTTTCCATTTGCATGAAATACCTTTTTCCATCCCCTTACTTTCAGTCTGTATGTGTCTCTAGGTCTGAGGTGGGTCTCTTGTAGACAGCAAATATATGGGTCTTGTTTTTGTATCCATTCAGCCAATCTGTGTCTTTTGGTGGGAGCATTTAGTCCATTTACATTTAAGGTAATTATCGATATGTGTGTTCCCATTCCCATTTTCTTAATTGTTTGGGGTTTGTTATTGTAGGTCTTTTCCTTCTTTTGTGTTTCTTGCCTAGAGAAGTTCCTTTAGCAGTTGTTGTAGAGCTGGTTTGGTGGTGCTGAACTCTCTCAGCTTTTGCTTGTCTGTAAAGGTTTTAATTTCTCCATCAAATCTGAATGAGATCCTTGCTGGGTAGAGTAATCTTGGTTGCAGATTTTTCTCCTTCAACACTTTCAATATGTCCTGCCACTCCCTTCTGGCTTGCAGAGTTTCTGCTGAAAGATCAGCTGTTAACCTTATGGGGATTCCCTTGTGTGTTATTTGTTGTTTTTCCCTTGCTGCTTTTAATATGTTTTCTTTGTATTTAATTTTTGACAGTTTGATTAATATGTGTCTTGGCGTATTTCTCCTTGGATTTATCCTGTATGGGACTCTCTGTGCTTCCTGGACTTGATTAACTATTTCCTTTCCCATATTAGGGAAGTTTTCAACTATAATCTCTTCAAATATTTTCTCAGTCCCTTTCTTTTTCTCTTCTTCTTCTGGAACCCCTATAATTCGAATGTTGGTGCGTTTAATGTTGTCCCAGAGGTCTCTGAGACTGTCCTCAGTTCTTTTCATTCTTTTTTCTTTATTCTGCTCTGCAGTAGTTATTTCCACTATTTTATCTTCCAGGTCACTTATCCGTTCTTCTGCCTCAGTTATTCTGCTATTGATCCCATCTAGAGTACTTTTAATTTCATTTATTGTGTTGTTCATCGTTGCCTGTTTCATCTTTAGTTCTTCTAGGTCCTTGTTAACTGATTCTTGCATTTTGTCCATTCTATTGTCCATTCTATCTCCAAGATTTCGGATCAACCTTACTATCATTATTCTGAATTCTTTTTCCGGTAGACTGCCTATTTCCTCTTCATTTGTTAGGTCTGGTGGGTTTTTATCTTGCTCCTTCATCTGCTGTGTGTTTTTCTGTCTTTTCATTTTGCTTATCTTACTGTGTTTGGGGTCTCCTTTTTTGCAGGCTGAAGGTTCGTAGTTCCTGTTGTTTTTTGTGTCTGTCCCCAGTGGCTAAGGTTGGTTCAGTGGGTTGTGTCGGCTTCCTGGTGGAGGGTACTAGTGCCTGTGTTCTGGTGGATGAGGCTGGATCTTGTCTTTCTGGTGGGCAGGTCCACGTCTGGTGGTGTGTTTTGGGGTGTCTGTAGACTTATTATGATTTTGGGCAGCCTCTCTGCTAATGGGTGGGGTTGTGTTCCTGTCTTGCTAGTTGTTTGGCATAGGGTGTCCAGCACTGTAGCTTGCTGGTCGTTGAGTGAAGCTGGGTGCTGGCGTTGAGATGGAGATCTCTCGGAGATTTTTGCTGTTTGATATTATGTGCAGCTGGGAGGTCTCTTGTGGACCAGTGTCCTGAAGTTGGCTCTCCCACCTCAGAGGCACAGCACTGACTCCTGGCTGCAGCACCAAGCGCCTTTCATCCACAGGGCTCCTTAATTTGGGATGATTCGTTGTCTATTCAGGTATTCCACAGATGCAGGGTATATCAAGTTGATTGTGGAGCTTTAATCCGCTGCTTCTGATGGGTGGTTGCCATGGTCAGCTGCTAAAGATAAATCCTCTTCTTTAAGCCCATCCTGCCCCACAGATAGGAAATTCCACTTTTTGTTGGACTAAGAAGCCTCCAGCTGCCCCAGCGCCACACTGGAAGAGGGCCTGTTTTTTTCCCTTTGTGCTTAGTCTAGTTTCACTCGCTCACAGGACGCCACGTGCATAGGCCTCACACCGGGCACCTCCTGAGAGATATTTAGACGGTAGAACTGGAGATGCTGGGATGAGGGAGAAGCAGACCTGAGTATGAAGCCCATGGCCTGGGAACTGACATTTCCTGTGCCAGTCATGGGATTCCAGACCTTTCTGTCGTGTGGGGCTTCCTGACACCAGAGACCACCGATAGTGTCAAAATGCACAAGCAATGGGTAGTGTTCCCATTTACATGGGTGTGGTGGGAGTTTGGGAGAGGAAGTGAGAGAGGTGAACCTCGGCATCTTATTAAACTTGACAGGAGACCCACCGAGTGTGTAGATGGTGAGAGTCACGTGCTATCAGAGGGCTGCCAGGAATCCTCCGTCAAGTCCAGTCCTGTGAGAGGGGCTTGGAAGCCTGCACAGCGTGAGCCCCGGCTTTCTAACTGTCGCTAGTGCGTGCAATAGATTTTCATTAGCGTAGGTGCTGTTGAGGTCTTTGATCAATCCTGCCATCTGGTCCAAATAACTGACCCGTCACTTTGAGGTTGTCTAAACCCTGGTAATAAACAGCGGGAACAAGAGGGGGCTTAGAATGTAGTCTTCAGGGCTCAGCCTCCAGTTTGGGATAATAAAGCTTCTTGCGGAATTTACGCAGGTCTTCTTGGCCCTTGGCATTAAACGGTCTGTGTGTGTGTGTGTGTGTGTGTGTGTGTGTGTGTGTGTGTGTGAAATAATTTTTTTTTTAGAATAACAAAAAATATTTTACTAAAACATAAGATTTACAGAAGTTTCCAGACAAGCCATACAAAATGGTCACACGCTTTTTCTTGAAGGGAGGATTCTACACTTGACAGCAAAGTCACAACGTTATTAGTGAGGGCTGTGATGTTTGTTTAATGTTCCCATTTTGGTTCAAACAATCAAGCTTGTCCATCTACAGTGTCTAAATAAAGTTAGACTTGGCTAGAGAGCATATTCTAAAGAATGGGTTAGCTGCTTTTTTTTTTTTTTTTTTTTTTTTTGCGTTACGCGGGCCTCTCACTGTTGTGGCCTCTCCCGTTGCGGAGCACAGGCTCCGGACGCGCAGGCTCAGCCGCCATGGCTCACGGGACCAGCCGCTCCACGGCATGTGGGATCTTCCCGGACCGGGGCACGAACCCGCGTCCCCTGCATCGGCAGGCGGACTCTCAGCCACTGCGCCACCAGGGAAGCCAGGGTTAGCTGCTTTTAACCAATGCAATCAGATCACCATAAAAATGGGGAAAGGAGCCCATAAAATTCAAATAAAACTACCTTCCCCCGACCACCAAAAAATAATAATAATAAAGAAAAACACCCACACCCCTGCAGCTAACCCTGACAACTACCTTCATTCACAGCGCTTTATACTCAAACCATGATGGGGAAATGAATAAAAGCAGAGAAGGGCCACTGCTTTTAAACGTCTCGCAACAATCCAGATGACACTTCTAGCCTCTGCTCCTGCTTTACAACAGTGAGTCAGAACAAGACATAGATTTGCTACTGTGCATTCAATCACCAGGGGACTGAAGATGTCTGGGCTTTTATTCTGTAATGTTTCTAAGACTGTGTCCATTAAATGCGAACAAAAAAGGAAGAAGTCTTGGCAGAACAGGAGAAGTGACGCACACTTGATGATCGGATCGATTTCAATATTATTCATGGCATATAGCCTAGTCCATGCTCTAACTGTTTCTATGGCTTGGGCTTCGTTGGTCTTCCACTGCTCTGCTACATCATCTGCTGACGGGTCATCTGGGTCGGGAGCACTTAACAAAGCCTGGATCGATAGCAGGACTGCGCGGATCTGCAGTGCTGGGGACCACTTATCTTTCAAAATATCTAAAACATATTCTGCCCAACTTGTCTACATTAGGATGATAAATTTTGGTCATGAAACGTACTTTAGGGGCTGCCATTGGGTATTCTTCTGGAAGGAATAGTTCAAGTTTAAAAGTTCCTCCCTCAAAGGGGGAATCCTGAGGGCCAGCAATGACCACATGAAAATAACGGGCGTTGCTCTCATCTGGTTCTGCTTTAATGCCGGGAACTGGCTCTGCCAGCAAACGCTGGGTTTCCTTGATAATCGTGCAGGGCAGCCCGGCCATCTTGTCAGATCCCGAGTTCGGCCTCTGGTCTCGTCTCTGGCTCCGCTCGCCTCACGCACGAGTGTGTGAAATAATTTTCATGTGGGGGGTTATTTATTAAATTGCAGCATTTCCCCATTAATACATGTCTTCCAATCAACCGTTTTTGTTAGAGAGATCACAGCTCTGCTAGCAGTGAGTTAGGTTTTCTTAGAAATCAGTAATCAGTCCCATAGCATTTCCCAGGGGTCTGGGGTTTCTGCAACAACATTGGAGGCATCAAAGGGGAATGCAGAGAGTCTAAAATCTGGTTGAAAAAATCTGTATTTAAATGCCCTCTCAAACCACTGACACAAGTATAGACGTAGATATAGGTACATGTATAAATTATAGATGCATCTGAATCTGTCATCCTTGGAGAGCCTTTGTCGCCATTGAACTCAGCTTTGTCATCTCTAAAATGGGGTTAATAACAGTCTCTACCTTATGGAACTACTATGAGGATGAAATGAGATAATATCACCTAAAATTCTTGGCAAACGATCACTTATCTTTCATGTTTTTCTTTGTTTTTTCTTCTTCAATTTTTTCTTAGTTATTCTTTCTAGCTTCCTCTTCCTCATGAACTTCAGAATCATTTTGTCAACAGATTCCCTTTTTTTTTTTTTTTGCGGTACGCGGGCCTCTCACTGCTGCGGCCTCTCTCGCTGCGGAGCACAGACTCCAGATGCGCAGGCTCAGCAGCCATGGCTCACGGGCCCAACCGCTCTGCGGCATGTGGGATCTTCCCGGACCGGGGCACAAACCCGCGTCCCCTGCATCGGCAGGCAGACTCTCAACCCCTGTGCCACCAGGGAAGCCCTGTTGGAAGATTTTTAATCACAGTTTCAATTTCATTACTTGTGATTGGTCTGTTCATATTTTCTATTTCTTCCTGGTTCAGTCTTGGAAGGTTATACCTTTCTAAGAATTTGTCCATTTCTTCCAGGTTGTCCATTTTATTGGCATACAGTTGCCTGTAGTAGTCTCTTAGGATGCTTTGTATTTCTTCAGTGTCTGATGTAACTTCTCCTTTTTCATTTCTAATTTTATTGATTTGAGTCCTCTCCCTCTTTTTCTTGATGAGTCTGGCTAGTGGTTTATCAATTTTGTTTCTCTTCTCAAAGAACCAGCTTTTAGTTTGATTGATGTTTGCTATTGTTTTCTTTGTTTCTATTGCATTTATTTCTGTTCTGATCTTCATGGTTTCTTTCCTTCTGCTAACTTTGGGTTTTGTTTGTTCTTCTTTCCCTAGGTGTAAGGTTAGATTGTTTATTTGAGATTTTTCTTGTTTCTTGAGGTAGTCTTCTATAGCTATAAACTTCCCTCTTAGAACTGCTTTTGCTGCATCCCATGGGTCGTCGTGTTTTCATTGTCATTTGTCTCTAGGTATTTTTTGATTTCCTCTTTGATTTCTTCAGTGATCTCTTGGTTATTTAGTAACGTACTGTTTAGCCTCCATGTGTTTGTGTTTTTAAAGTTTTTTTTCCCTGTAATTCATTTCTAATCTCATAGCGTTGTGGTCAGAAAAGGCGCTTGATATGATTTCAATTTTCTTAAATTTACTGAGGCTTGATTTGTGACCCAAGATGTGATCAATCCTGGAGAATGTTCCATGCGCACTTGAGAAGAAAGTGTAATCTGCTGTTTTTGGATGCAATGTCCTATAAATATCAATTAAATCTATCTGGTTTATTGTGTCATTTAAAGCTTCTGTTTCCTTATTTATTTTCATTTTGGATGATCTGTCCATTGGTGTAAGTGAGGTGTTAAAGTCGCCCGCTATTTTTGTGTTACTGTCGATTTCCTCTTTTAGAGCTGTTAGCAGTTGCCTTACGTATTGAGGTGCTCGTATGTTGGGTGCATATATATTTATAATTGTTATATCTTCTTCTTGGATTGATCCCTTGATCATTATGTAGTGTCCTTCCTTGTCTCTTGTAACATTCTTTATTTTAAAGTCTATTTTACCTGTTATGAGTATTGCTACTCCAGCTTTCTTTTGATTTCCATTTGCATGGGATCTTTTTCCATCCCCTCACTTTCAGTGTGTATGTGTCCCTAGGTCTGAAGTGGGTCTCTTGTAGACAGCATATATATGGGTCTTGTTTTTGTATCCATTCAGCAAGCCTGTGTCTTTTGGTTGGAGCATTTAATCCATTCACGTTTCAGGTAATTATAGATATGTATGTTCCTATGACCATTTTCTTAATTGTTTTGGGTTTGTTTTTGTAGGTCCTTTTCTTCTCTTGTGTTTCCCACTTAGAGAAGTTCCTTTAGCATTTGTTGTAGAGCTGGTTTGGTGGTGCTGAATTCTCTTAGCTTTTGCTTGTCTGTAAAGCTTTTGATTTCTCCATCGAAACTGAATGAGATCTTGCGTGAGTAATGAATCTGAATGAATCTGAATGAGATCTTGAGTAGAGTAATCTTGGTTGTAGGTTCTTCCCTTTCATCACTTTAAGTATATTGTGCCACTCCCTTCTGGCTTGTAGAGTTTCTGCTGAGAAATCAGCTGTTAACCTTATGGGAGTTCCCTTTTATGTTATTTGTCATTTTTCCCTTGCTGCTTTCAATAATTTTTCTTTGTCTTTGATTTTTTACAATTTGATTACTATGTGTCTCGGTGTGTTTCTCCTTGGTTTTGTCCTGTGTGGGACTCTCTGAGCTTCCTGGACTCAGGTGGCTATTTCCTTATCCATGTTAGGGAAGTTTTCGACTATAATCTCTTCAGATATTTTCTCGGGTCCTTTCTCTCTCTCTTCTCTTTCTGGGACCCCTATAATGCGAATGTTGTTGCGTTTAATGTTGTCCCAGAGGTCTCTTAGGCTGTCTTCATTTCTTTTTTCTTTATTCTGTTCCACAGCAGTGAATTCCACCATTCTGTCTTCCAGGTCACTTATCCGTTCTTCTGCCTCAGTTATTCTGCTATTAATTTCTTCTAGTGTAGTTTTCATTTCAGTTATTGTATTGTTCATCTCTGTTTGTTTGTTCTTTAATTCTTTGAGGTGTTTGTTCTTTAGTTCTTCTAGGTCTTTGTTAAACATTTCTTGCATCTTCTCGATCTTTGCCTCCATTCTTTTTCCAAGGTCCTGGATCATCTTCACTATCATTATTCTGAATTCTTTTTCTGGAAGGTTGCCTAACTCCACTTCATTTAGTTGTTTTTCTGGGGTTTTGTCTTGTTCCTTCATCTGGTACATAGCCCTCTGCCTTTGCATCTTGTCTATCTTTCTGTGAATGTGGTTTTTGTTCCACAGGCTGCAGGATTGTAGCTCTTCTTGCTTCTGCTGTCTGCCCTCTGGTGGATGAGGCTATCCAAGAGGCTTGTGCAAGTTTCCTGGTGGGAGGGACTGGTGGTGGGTAGAGCTGACTGTTGCTCTGGTGGGCAGAGCTCAGTAAAACTTTAATCCATTTGACTGCTGATGGGTGGGGCTGGGTACCCTCCTTGTTGGTTGTTTGGCCTGAGGCAACCCAACACTGGAGCCTAGCTGGGCTCTTTGGTGGGGCTAATGGAGGACTCTGGGAGGGCTTATGCCTAGGAGTACTTCTCAGAACCTCTGCTGCCAGTGTCCTTGTCCCTACCGTGAGCCACAGCCTCCCCCGCCTCTGCGGGAGACCTTCCAATACTAGCAGGTATGTCTGGTTCAGTCTCCTCTGGGGTCACTGCTCCTTCCCCTGGGTCCCGATGCACACACTACTTTGTGTGTGCCCTCCAAGAGTGAAGTCTCTCTTTCCCCCAGCCCTGTCAAGGTCTTGCAATCAAATCCCACTAGCCTTCAAAGTCTGATTCTCTAGGAATTCCTCCTCCTGTTGCTAGACCCCCTGGTTGGGAAGCCTTATGTGGGGCTCAGAACCTTCCTTCCAGTGGGTGGACTTCTGTGGTATAAGTGTTCTCCAGTCTGTGGGTCACCCACCCAGCAGTTATGGGATTTGATTTTACTGTGATTGTGCCCCTCCTACCGTCTCACTGTGGCTTCTCCTTTGTCTTTGGATGTGGGGTATCCTTTTTTCTGAGTTCCAGTGTCTTCCTGTCGATGATTGTCCAGCAGCTAGTTGTGATTCTGGTGTTCTCGCAAGAGGGAATGAGAGCACATCCTTCTACTCCACCATCTTGGTTCAGGCAAGACTGGTAGTTCTGAGAATGCTCTTATACCTTCATTTAATTTCTAGCTAGCGATTTCCTCTCAGACAAGAGCTGTGAAAGCTTAGCGCACTCTCCCAGGGTGTACTTTTTCTATACTTTTTCTGTACTTTTTCTATAAGTCTGTCTTAGACAAACTAGAGCTGGTGGATGGATGACTCCTCTGGTTACAGCTGCGAGAGGAAGCTCAGCTCGTTATTTTAGACCTGGCCTCAAGAACTGTCTGGACACTTTTTCCATAAAAGGTAAATATTTTCGGCTTTGCCAGCCATGTTGTCTCTATGGCAACTCCTCAACCCTGCAGTGAAAGCAGCCCCGGACAATACGGAAACAAGTGGGCGTGGCTGAGTGCCCAATAAACTTGGTTCACAAAAACACGTGGTGGGCTGGAGCCCCAGACAATATGGAAACAAGTGGGCGTGGCTGAGTGCCCGATAAACTTTGTTCACAAAAACACGTGGTGGGCTGGGTTTGACCAGCCGTGGTGTAGGGCAATGGTTAAGAGACCAGGCTCTCGAGCCAGGCTGCTTGCACTCAAATCCAAGCTCTGCCACTTTTTATCTAATAGCTTAAGTCAATTATTTAACCTCTTTGTGGTTAAATTCTTTTGATGGTTCATTTTATGTGTCAACTTGACTAGGCTAAGAGATGCTTAGATGGCTGGTAAAACATTAATTTTTGTTACCGTCTGTGAGGGTGTTTCTGGAAGAGATTAGCATTTGGATTGGTAGACGGAGTAAAGAAGATCACCCTCACCAATGCAAGTGGGCGTGATCCAGTCCATCAAGGGCCTGAATAGAGCCAAAAGACAGAGCAAGCACAAATTCACTGTCTCTACTTGAGCAGAGACATCCACCTTCTCCTGCCCTCAGACATCAGAGTTCCTGGTTCTTGGGCTTTTAGGCTTAGACTGGGAGTTACACCATCTGCCCCCTTGTTCTCAAACCTTTAGACTTGGAATGAATTACGTCATCAGTTTTTATGGATCTCACCTTGCAGATGGCAAGACTTTTCAACTTCCATAACCCCATGAATCAATTTCTATAACAAATCCCTTATTTCTCGCTCTCTCTCTCCCTATATATCTTTCTACTGTCTATCCCATTGATTCAGTTTCTCTGCAGAATCCTGACTAATACAGTCCCCCGATATCCACCCTCCCCCTTTTCGTAGCAGGGAAGTTTTTAGCTGGGCACATGGCATCCCAGAATAAAGACTACATTTCCCGGCTCCCTTGCAACGATGTGTAGCCATGCACTTATGTTTTATTCAATGGCATCTAAGCCGAAAGGTCATGAATTCATTTCTAAGAAGTCTTCCTTCAGAGACAGCCCTTCTCTCTGCTTTTCAAAAATCCCTTCTGTCATGCTGCCTGCACTATGGTGCTGCCAGTGTGGTCCCTGAGGGTGAGGGACACCACCCAGAGACAACAGCGTGGTGAGCTCTGAGTGAGCTCTGAAGACTCCCCGGAGCAGAGACTCCATGTGTGTCCAGCTGAACTGCCGAGAGAAACACAATTGCCATTGTTAACTAGGGGTTTGTGTCACTCACAGCTGAACCTAAATTAGCTAATGCCTTCTTTGAGCCTCAGTATCCTGTTTGTAAGGTGGTAACAATAGTACTTCCCTTGGGGGTTTGTTTTGAGGACTTAATGTAACAGCGCATGTAAAATGGTTAGAAAAGTAATAGGTGCTCGATAAATATTAGCTGCTATTTAACCCACATAATGACTCCATTACTATCTGCATATGCTGGATTAGAAGACTAGGGTTCAGGGAGATTAAGTTAGAATTATATTCATCTGCTTTTAAAAATAAATATGCATACCTAGTGGCTTAAACAAGGTAGAAGTTTATTTATTTCTTTCTTTCTTGCTTGTGAAACAGCCCAGGGCTTGTGTGTCAGGTCCTCAAAGCTCTCTGTGTGCTCAGATCCCCAGTCTTTTGGGTATAACCCTGCTCCTCATGGTCCAAGGTGGCTGCAAAAGCTCCTATCATCACATCTACTTTCTAACAGGAAGATGGAGGAAGGTACACAGAAGGGTGCACATGCTTAGCTTAAAAGACCTGTTGGAGGTCACACTCAACACTCTGCCTACCTCTCATTAGCCACCTTGTGGTTTCATGGGCACACTTAGAGGCAAGGAGGCTGGGGATGTATAGTTTTTTAGACGTAGAGCAGCCTCTACTGCAATGAATTGCAGAGTCAATATTTAATTCCAGGACCCACTCATTTCAAAGCCCATGTTCCAATCTACTGCCTTGCATTGTTTCTCATCTCTATTTGCCCTTTCAGTGGGTTGTGGAAAGAGCTTGGGCTGACAGTCAAATTCAGGTTTCACCACTTATCGGTTGTGTGATCATGGGCAAGTCAGCTGAGTTCTTGGTGTCTCATCAAAAGGCAGAGACCACACGTACTTCCCTCTGGGCTGTTGTAGGATCACATGAGATTGCCAACAGCAGGAGCCCAGATTTGGGGGACTACGGTTTTTTTTGCTTCATTTTGAGCACCCACTGTGTGCCTGGTATCCACTGAATTGCCTAGAGGTAGAAAAATAATGGATAACGAATGTGAAATACTAAGGGACATGCAAAGAAGGGTGATTACTTGAGCGTGATTGCATTTGATTGATTTTTCTGTCCTCTACTGCAGACGGGCAACGAGCCCACTTGGCTTCCCCAGAGAGCTGACCTTGTGCGGACTCCTCTCCGCGAACCAGGGCCAAGGCCCAGGGCCACGCATGGAGACTGGCTGGGAGCAGATGCAGGAGGGGTGAGCCTGGGCGAGGACTCTCTCAGCCGCCCCAGCGGGCACCCCAGGCACACTAGGATGGGGGGAGGCAGGGGGCGGGCTGGGCCTTACGCTGTCAGGGGCAGGGTGGGGACAGCACCCTGAGCAGGATCCCGGCCCGCCCCCTCCCAGCAGCTCCAGGAAGTGACCTTAATTCGATGGCAGGGAGAACTGCTGACACACACGGTGACGTTCCTCTGGGCAGGTGCAAAGGCAGGGAGCTTTCCTCTTCTCTCAAGGCTTAATATCTCTCTACTGAGGGCAGGACCCAAACCATGGAGACAGAAAAGCCTGTGTCCCAGCTTCCCTGGCATTGAGACTCACATTCTGATTTCAAGGGGTCAAATTCCTCCATTTGTCCTTAACGCTTCACAACGTTAAACACTGACACGCTTTGTTCCTCAAAAGACAGTCCTGCTGAGCAGTTCAGAGGGATCAGGCAATCGTTCTCTGTAAAGGGGCAGACGAAACACATTAAGGAGCGGGTCCGAGGGCCTCTGTCACCAGAAACGGCACGGAAACGAATAAATCAGCGTGACTGTGTTCCTATAAAACTTTATTTTTGGACCTTTGAATTTTAGAACATTTTTACTTATCATGAAATATTATTAAAAACCATTTTTTTCAACATTAAAAAATGTGGGGCTTCCCTGGTGGTGCAGTGATTGAGAGTCCGCCTGCTGATGCAGGGGACGCGGGTTCGTGCCCCAGTCCGGGAAGATCCCACATGCTGCGGAGCAGCTGGACCCGTGAGCCATGGCCGCTGAGCCTGCGCGTCCGGAGCCTGTGCTCTGCAACAGGAGAGGCCACAACAGTGAGAGGCCCGCGTACCGCAAAAACAGCAAAACAAACAAACAAAAAATGTGAAAACCATTCTTGGCTTGGGAATGTCTCCTTCTCAGACTCTATCAGGGCTTCTCTGCCTCCACCCACGACACTCTGCCTACTGCTCCCCAGTGGTCACCACTGCCCCCAGGATGGAGGATGGAGTGACAGCTCCTTACCAGGCACTCAAGGCCTTGCAGGTCCAGCCCCGCCAGCCTCCTTGCCTCCCTGTCTAGCTCTCTGCTCTGGCCTCCCTGGCCCCCTTCCGCTCCTTTATGGGACAGACCCTCTCCTGCCTCTAGGCCTTCCCAGGGTCTGGTCCCTCGGCCTTAGCACTCTGACCCCCACCAGGATTTGCCTATCACCCCGGTCCCCCCAGATTTCAGCTGCAAGTCACTTTCTCAAAGCCTTCTTTCTCATTCTCCATTGGGTTAGACCCTATTACACATCCCCAAAGGTCCCTGCACCTCCTTCCTGCAATCAACATCCTTGGAATTCTCTGTTTACTACCCTGTGCCCCGCGAGAATAGAGGCCCATTGAAAGCAGAGATGTGCCTGTCTTGCTCACTGCTGTACTGTGGGACACACAGTAAGGGCTCACTGTTCACTGCAAGGAAGGCTGCTTCCCTGGTCTTTCCCCTTGGCCCTTTCATTCTCCCACTAGCTTCTCCCTGGGCCATCTTACCCAGCTCCAGATGCCAATATCATCTCCCGCACAGGTTTTCACACTTTCATGGGCATCAAAACCACCTGGAACTAGTTTCAACGCAGCTTCCTGAGGTCCATTCCCATCAATTCAGACTTGTTAGGACTGGTGTGGACCCCAGGTACCTAACCACCCTGACACCTACCTCCCCACCACACACATTCAAAACCAAGAAATGCTCATGTCCAGCATTCATGGATCAGGCTTTGAGAAATGCTCATCTATAATAAGCTGATGTTATTAAGCATCTTGAATAAATGAATGAATGAATGAATGAGGGTTCTGCTGCTCTATATCCAAGGACAGACACCTATAGGCTTCAGTGGAAACAGGGCCCTTAGTTCTCCTGAAAACTCCCATGGAGAGGTTGGGCAGTTATATGCCCTGTTCATTCATTTATTATAGAATGTAGCAAATACTGTTTGTTATAGAAACAGTAACAAACAGTAGCAAATACTGTTTGTTATAGAAACAGCACTCCGGAGGGACAAGCCATTGGGCTAAATACGAAAATGTAATGGTTCATAAAAACAGACATGATCCCTGCCTTTATGCAGGCTATATTCTATTGAGGGACACAGAATGATCAGAGTCAAACAAATATTTAATTAGAAATGGTAATAAGTGCTATGATGACAGGGAAGTGAGGGGGAGGGTACTAGTCACCTGCTCTCAGACCCATCGCCTGCCCCTCCTGTTGTGGTAGCTTGCCTCCAGCGATGGCCACCGTCAATTCCTTCCTTCCTTGTACCCACATGACACTACCCCATTGGGAGGTGGGGGATATTTTCCCGTCTGATTGAATGTGGGCTAGCCTGTGACTGCTTTGATCTGGAGATCTAATAATACAGTGGAAGTGATGTTCGAGGCTAGATCATGAGTAGTCTTGGACCTTCCTCCTAGATTTTTGGAAATGCTTGCTCTTGGGACACTCCTTCTTGGAATCCAGTCATTATACTGTGAGAAGCCCAAGGCTCCTGGAGCAGCCACGTGATTGACAGCCGAGCTGCCATTCAGCTATAACTCTGTGAGACATCCCAAGTGAGCCCAGCAAATCCACAGAATGAAGAGAGATAATAAATTGTTATTTTAAGCCATTACGTTCTGGGTTGGTTTCTTACACAGTAATAGATACTGAGAGAAGAAATTAGTAGAGGGAAATGAGGTGCTGATCTGTTTGGGACTTTGTGGCAGGTGAGAGCTGGAAGGATTTCAAACAGAGACTGTCAGTGAAGGTTTGAAGGACAGCAAAGAAATTTTTATTGGAGACTGGAAGAAAAGAGATGTGATTTATACACTTGCAGCGCAATTAGTGAGATGGTTGCCTGTGTCAATTTGGAGCATAAAAACTGTACCTAATGAACTTATGGGTCTAGCTAAGGAGGTTTCCAGGTGGAATGTTAAAAGTGCCAACTGGGTTCCTTTCAGCTACTTATAAGATATGGATATAGATGGATGAGCTGAAAGAAAAAGGAGCTGTTTGGTTTTCACAGAATTTGGAGGAAATATAGAGTACTCAGGGCAATCTTTCCAAATGACAAGATGTTTTCAAAGTAAGAAATGGCCTCATGGCAAAGATCAAATCCGGGGACTACCAGTAAAATATCACCTGTCAAAGTTAAATGAAGTCCAGGGTGCGACTGTAAGACCTTTTCTTAAGATATCAGGAAGATTTGGGACTTCCCTGGCAGTCCAGTGGTTAAGACTCTGCGCTCCCAATGCAGGGAGCCTGGGTTCGATCCCTAGTCAGGGAACTAGATCCCACATACATGCCGTAACTAAGAGCTCATATGCCACAACTAAGAAGTCTGCATGTCACAACTAAAAGATCCTGCATGCTGCAATGAAGATCCCACATGCAGCAGTGAAGATCCCGCGTGCTGCAACTAAGACCTGGCACAGCCAAATAAATATTTTAATAAAAAGATATCAGGAAGATTTGAGGATGTGCTTTGTAGACCGTCTCTGTTAGACAGGAGGACTTCTGACAATCTTAGGAGGCATCTTTTATACCATTTCTGCTAGACAGCAGGGCCCTTTTTCTAAAAAGAATCTCAGAGGTGTTGTCCCACAGCAGCCTCACAGGTAGCCCAAATGTAGAAAGGTGTATCCTAGAAAGAAATGGGTATTTTATACTTTGATAATAGGAAACCCACACGAATTTTAAAGGAGATATATCAGCTTAGACTGAAGGGACAGAGAGACAGTTCAAAATGAAAAGACACCTTTTGGGTCTGAACATAGTATAGGCATGAGGCAGGTTGAGAAAGCAATTTGACTGTGCACATGGACCATTTCTTTTGGAAAAGGAGGTGCTGCCAAAATCTTGGCTCCCTGTACACCAATGCCAAAATGAGATATAGAGACAGAGTTTTGGAGGAGAATGAAAGGGTGGCTTTATTCTTTGCCAGGCAAAGAGAGGAACACAGTAGGCTAGCACCTCAAGAACTGTGCCCCCTTCCCTGGGGAATAGGGAGAGGTCTTATAGTCAGTGGTCAGGGGTATGCAATAAGGATCAAGGCAGTAACAATCCTGCATTCTTCTTTCTTCTGCAGAGTTTCAAAAGGGTAGGGTTGATGACAGGATTAGGGTGTGTGCAGTGTCTCAGGTGGTCTCCTAATCTCCATGAGCTTCTTTGGTCCCTTTAATCTTGCCTCAGGTGGTTTCCTGGTTGCTCCTCCCTTGATTTGCAACTGTTCAAGAATCTGCCCTTTGGAACACAGGGAAGGTCATGGAGGCTGGAGTCTTGCCTACAAGAAATGGGGGACAAAAAGACCTCCATGCCTGGGAGCCCCCATAGGACCCCGCTCGGTTTCAGAAGGATGATTAAGAGAGCAGAACCCAGAGCCCGGAGTCATGGAGAAGCATTCCCAGGGAGCAGGACTGGGTTTTATTCAAGGAACTAGTGATGTGAACGCAGTTGCATTTCAGAATTGCTATGGACCAGGGACCCCTAGGTGCCTCCCATCCTCCTCACTTCTTGTTTCCCCCACCGCTTCTTGATTGGGAGTGTTACTACATTTGTCCTTTGCTTGTATCACACTACGTTGGGAGTGGGAAAATGAAGGGAGACATAATTGTCTCTTTAATTTTCAGGTCTTCAGATTGTGAGGAACTGTACTTGAGCTGCACCAGAGGAGGCTTGTCTTAGTCTGCTTGGGCTGCTGTAAAAATGTACCACAGACTCAGCGGCTTATAAACAGCAGAAATCTATTTCTTACAGTTATGGTGGTTGGGAACTCCAAGATCAAGGTCATGTTCTGGGGAAGGCCTTCTTCCTGGTTCATAGCTAGCAGCTTCTTGCTGTGTCCTCACATGGTGGAAGGGGTGAGGAAGCTCTCTGGAGCCTCTTTTATAAGCCACTAATCTCATTCACTTAGGCACCTCCCAAATTCCCTACTTCCAAATACTATCATCTTTGGGCATTAAGATTTCAACACATGAATTTTGGGGGGGATACAAATATTTAGAACATAGGAGCTTCATCCACAGCTGAACCTGCTTTATATAATGGGGCCCTAGACCTTGAGCCTGAATTCAATTCCATAATGGAATGAAAGTTTGGGTATCTCACAAGAAGATGAGTAAATTTTGAAAAATTTGCAAGGGACGTGAATTGTTGTGGCTATAGAATGGATGATAGTAGCTTGCCTCCAAAGATGGTCACCATTAATTCTTTTTCTCCCTGTATACACATGCTATGTTCCCACTGTTCAGTAAAGTTTATTCTTTTAACCCATCAAGTCCAACTTGTGCTTTGACCAATAGATACTGCAGAGATGATGTCCAAGGCTAGGTCATAAGAAGACTTACACTTGCTCCCTGGGTCTCCTGGAAAGCTTGCCTTTGGTATATTCCCTTTGAGAATCTAGCCGTCAAGCTGTGAGCCATCCCCAAGCCATGTGAAAAGGCCCTATGTCAGAGTTCTGGCTGACAGTTCTAGCTAAGCTTCCAGCTGACAGCCAACTTCAACCAGCAGCCCTGTGAGCATGCCATCTTGGAAGTCTAGCCTAGTTAGGCCTTCATGGAACTGCAGCCCAGCTATCATCTGAAACTAGATGAGATACCTCAAGTGAGAACTTTCCAGCTGAACCCAATGAACCCCCAGAACCATGGGTGATAATAATAGTTTTAAACCACTAAATTTTGGAGGGGGGTTGATGTAGCAATAGATAACTAGAACATATTCTTTGCTTGGTATCAAGTAAACTTAAATTTCCTAGGCCCCTTTGACATCTTGGTTCTCAGAAGTTTGGGCCAATGGGGGGCACTGGTGGGAGACTGGAAGATGGAAGGAAGGGAGAAGCCAGGTTATTTCCTTTCCCTCCCTCTGTGCTTTGGGTGGCGTCTCCTGCAACGGCTGCATCCCTTCTTTGCCTCTGTCTCTTATCAGAGAGACCCTCCCTCTGTGGTCCCAGCTCCCAGTAGGCAGCCCTCACTGGATTCTAGCTCCAGCCAAACTGCCTCACCTTCTGGCTTCTGGGAAATATCTGTTATCCTGCTGACCCCAAAAGCGGTAGCGGCTCCCTACTGTGTAACCAATTCCCACATTTAAATTCCTTCTATTTGAAACACCTAGAGGGGTCTCTGTTTTCCTAGTTGAACCTTGAGCAATATGGCATTGAAGAGGAAAACATGATCTAGCCTAGCGGGTCAGAAAGGCTTCCCAGTTTAGAAAGGGATGTTTCAGCTAAGCTCTGATGAATATGTAGGATTTCTGGGCATTGGAGATAAGCAAGTACGAATACAAATGATCCAAAGGGGAAGGCAGATCAGCGTATGAGAGGTACTGGAAAATGAGCAATGTGCCGTGCCACAGAGAAAATGAGAGGGAGTATGGCATGAGACGAGGCTGGAGAAGTTGCAGGATTGAGAACCCCTGGAGAATCAGGGCTTCTCAATCCTTGGTGCTATTAGAATCACCTCACCCCAGGCTAACTGAATCAGAATCTCTTAAGGATTGGGCCAGCAGGATTATTATATGCAGTCCGGGCTGAGAACCAGCCCATGCAAAGCATTGGAAGCCATGGTCTTTTTTTTTTTAATAAAAAATTTTTTTTTTTCGCCACACTGCAAAGCACGTGGAATCTTAGCCACCCCAACCAGGGATTGAACCCTCAGCCCCTGCACTGGAAGCATGGAGTCTTAACCACTGGACTGCCAGAGAAATCCCAGCCATGGTCTTTATCCTTGTCAATGGGAAGAGCCAGAGTGGGGGTGAACTTTCTGGCTGTTGAGTGAGGAAGTGATTAGAGGGACCCAGAGCGGAGGCAGGAAGACCTGTAGAGGCTATTGTGAGAGTTCAGGGAGAACTGATGTGCTCCTGGCTTGCTGATGGTGGACGTGGACAAAAGATGACTCAGTACTTGCGGGGCTAGGTTTTCTGAATTTCTCACTCAGGTCTTTATGTTTTATCACCTTGCTCTTCATTTTCTTCTCCCCAGTGGTTCCCTGTAGCTGGGCTCTGTACTCACGTCCACCTTCCCTAGATAGCTTCCTTCTAATGAGCCCTGCCCGGGGTCTACCACTCCTCTTTGCGGTAGATGATGCAGCCATCTCAAAGCCCTGCAGGGAGCTGACTTTGGCAGAACTTGGGAGCCCAAATCCTCCAGGACTCTGTAATTTTAAAACGACTTGAATTTTGATTGTATTTTGGCAGTTTCAATTAGAAATGAGAAGTATATGGAAATAGAACCTTTGGCCAGAGAAGAACCTCAGAGTTTAAAGTCCTTGTAGATGGCCTTTTCCAAACCCTGGATTTCATAATCAGAGGAGATGCGTGAGCTCCCAGGAGTTCAAGACCCAGACCCAGCTAAGACTTATTGCTTGGACTTTTCTTCACATCTTGCTGTACTAGTGATTTAAGACCATGAATTTGCAAATACTCTGCCTGAAGTTCATTCTTAAGCTCTGGAGACCTCACCCTGACTCCCAGGGCCGTAATTATCATAAGAGTATCCCAAGGATAATCTTTTTGTAAATTTAAACCAATGCATTTTCATTTCCCAGTTTCCCTGTAGCCACTCCCTCCAGGGGAGCCAGGAGGCTTATTGCTCCAAGGCAGGAGAGGTTTGCAAGACCTGATTTTGAAAGCACTTAAGAGAGAGAGAGAGAGAGAGAGAGAGAGAGAGAGCGCACGAGAGCGCGCGAGGATGTGCTAGGATTGCTTTATCTCTGTCTTTAGCATATCAAGGAAAAAGCCCAGTGGCTCTCAGAGATGGTCTGTATAGGAGGGGCCTGGGAGAATGAGGATCTGGAGAAGTAAAGCAAAGAAAGCAGTTGGCCCCTGGGGGCCTGGAGGATTATGGGAAAGGAAAGAAGGAGGTGTGAGGGGTTGGAAGGCAAAGGAGTCAGAAACCTGTTTTCTGATTTTAATTCTTGGTCCCAAGGCTGGAAGATAGGGGAGAGTGTTAGATCTGTGCGGATGTCAGAAAGGTAAAGGGGGGCTGGTGACTATTCCCCTGGCCCCCACCTTCAGAAAGTTGCCAAGAGGGTCAGCCAAGGGCACATCGTTGTAGCTCAATTTGGATTTTTTCAATTCCAGGAGTTGACCCTTCTCTCATAGTTATTGGTCGTTAGTGAGGTGTCTCTTCTGATCCTGTTGAAAACCAAAGTTATAGGAATAATTCCTGTGTCTCCTGTCCCTTTTGTGAGGGGGAGACAGCCCAGGATGTCTGCTCCGTGCTTCTGCCAGCTTTCCAGGCAGACCCTTCATCTCTGCAGCAATTACCAGCTGATCATCTCCCCAGTGCGCCGTGTCAATATTTCCTGGAGTGCTGCCTAATGACATGTTTATAGCCCAGGGCCTCCCAGTTCCATAGAGTCCCCACCACAGCCGCAGTGAGGACTCCCTGCTCATCAGTAGGGCTGGGCAGTGTGGCTGCGGACAGAGGGTTGAGCTGATGGAGCCCGAAGGAGATCACCTGGTGCCCCCAGCCCATGTGGTGGAAGGGACCAAAGCTCTGAGAGGACAAGAGACTGTCTAAGGCTGTCCTCCCCACTCAGCAGCCAGGGGCCCTCGTGGGTAGTGAGGACCTGAAATAGGGTGAGTTGGAACTGAGGCGTGTGAGAGTGTGAAATGCAGATAGAGTTCAAAGACCGTAATCCAAAAAAATATATATCTTCTTAAAGTTTGAAAAATATTTTATATGATTTTAAAGGTTACTTTACAGTTATCACAAAATATTGGCTATATTCCCCGAGTCGTACAATACAACCCTGAGCCTGTCATACACCCAATAGTTTGTACCTCCCACTCCCCACTCTTTCTTTTGAGACATGATTGCTATCTTTATCTTATTTATTTATTTATTTATTAACATCTTTATTGGAGTATAACTGCTTTCCAATGGTGTGTTAGTTTCTGCTTTATAACGAAGTGAATCAGCTATACATATACATACATCCCCATATCTCCTCCCTCTTGCATCTCCCTCCCACGCTCCCTATCCCACCCCTCTAAGTGGTCACAAAGCAGTGAGCTGATATCCCCGTGTGATGTGACTGCTTCCCACTAGCTAGCTATTTTACATTTGGTAGTCTATATATATGTGCACACCACTCTCTCGCTTCGTCCCAGCTTACCCTTCCCCCTCCCTGTGTCCTCAAGTCCATTCTCTATGTCTGCGTCTTTATTCCTGTCCTACCCCTAGGTTCTTCAGAACCATTTTTTTTTTAATTCCATATATATGTGTTAGCATACGGTATTTGTTTTTCTTTTTCTGACTTACTTCACTCTGTATGACAGACCCTAGGTCCATCCACCTCACTACAAATAACTCAATTTCGTTTCTTTTTATGGCTGAGTAATATTCCATTGTATATATGTGCCGCATCTTCTTTATCCATTCATCTGTCGATGGACACTTAGGTTGCTTCCATGTCCTGGCTATTGTAAATAGAGCTGCAGTGAACATTGTGGTACATGACTCTTGTTGAATTATGGTTTTCTCAGAGTATATATATACCCAATAATGGGATTGCTGGGTGTTATGGTAGTCCTATTTTTAGTTTTTTAAGGAACCTCCATACTGTTCTCCATAGTGGCTGTATCAATGTACATTCCTACCAACAGTGCAAGAGGGTTCCCTTTTCTCCACACCCTCTCTAGCATTTATTGTTTGTACATTTTTTAACGATGGCCATTCTGAATGGTGTGAGGTGATACCTCATTGTAGTTTTGATTTGCATTTCTCTAATGATTAGTGATGTTGAGCATCCTTTCATGTGTTTGCTGGCAGTCTGTATATCTTCTTTGGAGAAATGTCTATTTAGGTCTTCTGCCCATTTTTGGATTGGGTTTTTTGTATTTTTTATATTGAGCTGCATGAGCTGCTTGTAAATTTTGGAGATTAATCCTTTGCAGTTGCTTCATTTGCAAATATTTTCTCCCATTCTGAGGGTTGTCTTTTCATATCGTTTATGGTTTCCTTTGCTGTGCAAAAGCTTTTAAGTTTCATTAGGTCCCATTTGTTTATTTTTGTTTTTATTTCCATTTTTCTAGGAGGTGGGTCAAAAAGGATCTTCTGTGATTTATGTCATAGAGTGTTCTGCCTATGTTTTCCTCTATGAGTTTTATAGTGTCTGGCCTTACATTTAGGTCTTTAACCCATTTTGAGTTTATTTTTGTGTATGGTGTTAGGGAGTGTTCTAATTTCATTCTGGACAGCTGGACCAAATTTCTTCTCTGATTGCTGTGGCTAAAACTATTTACATTTAGCTGTCCAGTTTTCCCAGCACCACTTATTGAAGAGGCTGTGTTTTCTCCATTGTATATTCTTGCCTCCTTTATCAAAAATAAGGTGACCATATGTGTGTGGGTTTACCTCTGGGCTTTCGATCCTGTCCCATTGATCTATATTTCTGTTTTTGTGCCAGTACCATACAGACTTGATTATTGTAGCTTTGTAATATAGTCTGAAGTCTGGGAGCCAGATTCCTCCAGCTCCATTTTTCTTTCTCAAGATTGCTTTGGCTATTCAGGGTCTTTTGTGTTTCCATACAAATTGTGAAATTTTTTGTTCTAGTTCTGTGAAAAATGCCATTAGTAGTTTGATAGGGATTGCATTGAATCTATAGATTGCTTTGGGTAGTATAGTCATTTTCATGGTGTTGATTCTTCCAATCCAAGGACATGGTATATCTTTCCTTCTGTTTGTATCATCTTTAATTTCTTTCATCGGTGTCTTGTAGTTTTCTGCATACAGGTCTTTTGCCTCCTTAGGTATTTTATTCTTTTTGTTGCAGTGGTAAATGGGAGTGTTTCCTTAAAATCTCTTTCAGATTTTTCATCATTAGTATACAGGAATGCAAGAGATTTCTATGCATTAATTTTGTATCCTGCTACTTTACTAAATTCATTGATTAGCTCTAGTAGTTTTCTGGTAGCATATTTAGGGTTCTCTATATATAGTAGCATGTCATCTGCGAACAGTGACAGCTTTACTTCCTCTTTTCTGATTTGGATTCCTGTTCTTTCTTTTTCTTCTCTGATTGCTGTGGCTAAAACTTCCAAAACTATGTAGAATAATAGTGGTGAAAGTGGACAACCTTGTTTTGTTCCTGATCTTAGTGGAAATGGTTTCAGTTTTTCACCATTGAGAACAATGTTGGCTGTGGGTTTGTCATATATGGCCTTTATTATGTTGAGGTAAGTTCCCTCTATGCCTACTTTCTGGAGGGTTTTTATCATAAATGGGTGTCAAATTTTGTCAGAAGCTTTTTCTGCATCTATTGAGATTATCATATGGTTTTTCTCCTTCAAATTGTTAATATGGTGTATCACATTGATTGATTTGCGAATATCGAAGAATCCTTGCATTCCTAGGATAAACCCCACTTGATCATGGTGTATGATCCTTTTAATGTGCTGTTGGATTCTGTTTGCTAGTATTTTGTTGAGGATTTTTGCATCTATGTTCATCAGTGATATTGGCCTATAGTCTTCTTTTTTTGTGACATCTTTGTCTGGTTTTGGTATCAGGGTGGTGGTTGCCTCATAGAATGAGTTTGGGAGTGTTCCTCCCTCTGCTATATTTTGGAAGAGTTTGAGAAGGATAGGTGTTAGCTCTTCTCTAAATGTTAGGTAGAATTCGCCTGTGAAGCCTTCTAGTCCTGGGCTTTTGTTTGTTGGAAGATTTTTAATCACAGTCTCAATTTAAGTGCTTGTGATTGGTCTGTTTATATTTTCTGTTTCTTCCTGGTTTAGTCTCAGAAGGTTGTGCTTTTCTAAGAATTTGTCCATTTCTTCCAGGTTGTCCATTTTATTGGCATAGAGTTGCTTGTAGTAATCTCTCATGTTCCTTTGTATTTCTGCAGTGTCAGTTGTTACTTCTCCTTCTTCATTTCTAATTCTATTGATTTGAGTCTTCTCCCTTTTTTTCCTGCTGAGTCTGGTTAATGGTTTATGAATTTTGTTTATCTTCTGAAAGAACCAGTTTTTTCTTTTTTCTTTTTCTGCTCTGTGGTAATTATTTCCACTCTTATCTTCCAGGTCACTTACCTGTTCTTCTGCCTCAGTTATTCTGCTATTGATTCCTTCTAGAGAATTTTTAATTTCATTTATTGTGTTGTTCATCATTGTTTGTTTCATCTTTAGTTCTTCTAGGTCCTTGTTAAACATTTCTTATATTTTCTCCGTTCTATTTCCAAGATTTTGGATCATCATTACTATAATTACTCTGAATTCTTTTTCAGGTAGACTGCCTATTTCCTCTTCATTTGTTTGGTCTGGTGGGTTTTTACCTTGCTCCTACAACTACTGTGTGTTTCTCTGTCTTCTCATTTTGCTTAACTTACTGTGTTTGGGGTCTCCTTTTTGCAGGCTGCAGGTTCGTAGTTCCCGTTGTTTTTGGTGTCTGTCCCCAGTGGCTAAGGTTGGTTCAGTGGGTTGTGTAGGCTTCCTGGTGGAGGGGACTGGTGCCTGTGTTCTGGTGAATGAGGCTGTATCTTGTCTTTCTAGTTGGCAGGACCACATCCAGTGGTGTGTTTTGGGGTGTCTGTGACCTTATTATGATTTTAAGCAGCCTCTCTGCTAATGGGAGGTGTTTTGTTCCTGTCTTGCTAGGTGTTCGGCATAGGGTGTCCAGCACTGTAGCTTGCTGGTCATTGAATGGAGCTGGATCTTAGCATTGAGATGGAGATCTCTGGGAGGGCTTTCGCCATTTGATATCACATGGAGCCAGGAGGTCTCTGGTGGACCAATGTCCTGAACTCGTCTCTTCCACCCCAGAGGCACAGGCATGACTCCCAGCCAGAGCACCAAGACCCTGTCAGCTATACAGCTCAGAAAAAAAGGGAGAAAAAAAGAAAGAAAGTAAAATAAAATAAAGTTAATAAAATAAAAAAATTGAAATTATTAAAAATAAAATAAATTAAAATGTAATAAGAAAAAGAAAAGAAAAAGAAAGAAGAGAGCCACCAAACCAAAAAACAAATCCACCTATGATAACAAGCACTAAAAACGATACGAAAAACAAAACAAAACAAAAAATGGACAGACAGAAGCCTAGGACAAATGGTAAAAGCAAAGCTATAAAGACAAAATCACACAAGGAAGCATCCACATATACACTCACAAAAAGAGAAAAAGGAAAAAAAAATATATATATATATATATATTAACAAAAGGAAGAGAGAAACCAAATCAATAAACACATCTACCAATGATAATAAACTCTAAATTCTAAACTAATATAAACATAAAACCAGAGACAAATTAGATGCAGAAAGCAAACCCCAAGTCTACAGTTGCTCCCAAAGTCCATCGCCTCAATTTTGGGATGATTCGTTGTCTATTCAGGTATTCCACAGATGCAGGGTAAATCAAGTTGATTGTGGGGATTTATTCCACTGATCCTGAGGCTGCTGGGAGAGATTTCCCTTCTCTTCTTTGTTCTCACAGCTCCCTGGGTTCAGCTTTGGATTTGGCCCCGCCTCTGCGTGTAGGTCGCCTGAGGGCATCTTTTCTTCGCTCAGACAGGACGGGGTTAAAGCAGCAGCTGATTAGGGGGCTCTGGGTCACTCAGGCCAGGGGGAGGGAGGGGTACAGAATATGGGGTGAGCCTGTGGTGTCAGCGGTCTGCGTGACATTGCACCAGCCTGAGGCACGCCGTGTGTTCTCCCGGGGAAGTTGTCCCTGGATCACGGGTCCCTGGCAGTGGCGGGCTGCACAGGCTCCCGGCAGGGACGGGAGCTGTGGATAGTGACCTGTGCTTGCACACAGGCTTCTCTGTGGCTGCAGCAGCAGCCTTAGCATTTCATACCTGTCTGGTGTCTGCGCTGATAGCCAAGGCTCACGCCCGTCTCTGGAGCTCATTTAGGCGGTGCTCTGAATCCCCTCTCCTCGTGCACTCTTTTGGGAAGTCTGAGTTCTTCTGCCAGTGTTCAGTAGGTGTTCTGTAGGAGTTGTTCCTCATGTAGATGTATTTCTGATGTATTTGTGGGGAGGAAGGGGATCTCCACATCCTACTGCTCCACCATCTTGAAGGTCTCCCCCACTTTTTTTTTTTTTTTTTGCGGTACGCGGGCCTCTCACTGCTGTGGCCTCTCACGTTGCAGAGCACAGGCTTCGGATGCACAGGCTTAGCGGCCCTGGCCCACAGGCCCAGCCGCTCCGCAGCATGTGGGATCCTCCCAGACCGGGGCACGAACCTGTGTCCCCTGCATCAGCAGGCGGACTCTCAACCACTGTGCCACCAGGGAAGCCCTCCCCCACTCTTATATTGCCCTTCCTCCCTTCCCTCTTCCCACTGGTAACCGTTGGTTTGCTCTCTATATCTGTGAGTCTGCTTCTTTTTTGTTATAGTCACTATTTTGTTGTATTTTTTAGATTCCAAATATAAGTGATATCATACAGTATTTGTCTTTCTCTGTCTGACTTAATTCACTTAGCATAATACCCTTCAAGTTCATCCATGTTGCTGCAAATGGCAAAATATTCTTTTTTATGGCTGAGTAGTAATCTATTGTATATATGCACCACATCTTCTGTATCCATTCACCTGTTGATGGACACTTAGGTTGCTTCCATATCTTGGCAATTGTAAATAATGCTGCTATGAACATTGGGGTACATTGTCTTTTCGAATTCGTGTTTTTGCTTTTTCTTGGAATTGTTAGGTCATATGGTAGTTCTATTTTTAGTTTTTTGAGAAATATCCATACTGTTCTCCATAGTGGCTGCACCAATTTACATTCCCACCAACAATGTAGGAGGGCTCCCTTTTCTCCACATCCTCACCAACATTTGTTATTTGTGTTCTTGTTGATGATGGCCGTTCTGACAGATGTGATGTGATATCTCATTGCGGTTTTGATTCGTATTTCCCTGATGATTAGTGATGTGGAGCATCTTTTCATGTGCCTGTTGGCCATCTGCATTTCTTCTTCTTTTTTTAAAAAAAAATTATTTACTTATTTATTTATTTTTGGTTATGTTGGGTCTTTGTTTCTGTGCACAGGCTTTCTCTAGTTGCGGCGAGCGGGGGATACTCTTCTTTGCGCTGCGTGTGCTTCTCATTGTGGTGGCTTCTCTTGTTGCGGAGCACGGGCTCTAGGTGCATGGCCTTCAGTAGTTGTGGCATGAGGGCTCAGTAGTTGTGGCTCGTGGGCTCTAGAGTGCAGGATCAGTAGTTGTGGTGCACGGGCTTAGTTGCTCCGCGGCATGTGGGATCTTCCCAGACCAGGGTTCAAACCCGTGTACCCTGAACTGGCAAGCAGATTCTTAACCACTGTGTCACCAGGTAAGTCCCTGTATTTCTTCTTTGGAAAAATGTCTATTCAGATCCTCTGCCCATTTTTTTTTTTTTTTTTTTTTTTGTGGTACGCAGGCCTCTCACTGTTGTGGCCTCTCCCATTGTGGAGCACAGGCTCCGGACGTGCAGGCTCAGCGGCCATGGCTCACGGGCCCAGCCGCTCCGCGGCATGTGGGATCTTCCCGGACCAGGGCACGAACCCGTGTCCCCTGCAATGGCAGGCAGACTCTCTACCACTGCGCCACCAGGGAAGCCCTCTGTGCATTTTTAAATTGGGTTGTTTGGGGTTTTTTTTTTTGATGTTGAGTTGATGTTGACTACAAAATATTGATTACATGTTGTGATGATAATGTTTTGAATATACTGGGTGAAATAAAATACATTATTAAAATGAATTTTACCTGTTTCTTTTTTCTAATGTAGGTACTGGAAAACTTTAAATTATGTGCCTGTCTTGCATTATATGTTGATTCGATGGTGCTGGTCTAGGTTCTCACAGGGAATTAGTGGCAGTGGATGAGAGTGTGTGTGTGTGTGTGTGTGTGTGTGTGTATACTGTGTGAGTATATGTATGTGTATGTGTTTGTGTATATGTGTGTGTGTGTGTCTGTGTGTGAATGTGTGGGTATATAATGGGGGGTGGGGCATGGCTGGGCGTGGGAAAACTGAGCTGTACAGTCAGGGTCTATAACCCTGCTCAAAACCTGGGACATTTTCATTTCAGCATCTTATGCTCTGGCATCTATTACATGCCATGCACACATCACACACAATTTCCTTAAACCCTCAGGGGCACACAGTGATCTGGGAAGAACCCTCTTGCCTGCACAGGCTCAGAGGGGCTGAGGAACTCATCAGGTCACACGCTGAGAAGTGATGGGAGGGGGCCACGATGGGATTCCAAGCCACCGTCCTCTCCACTGCAGGACCAGACCCTGCCTTGAACATCTTCCAGTCCCTCATGACACCAGCCCTCACGCAGAGGCTGGGAGAGGGTGGAAGAAGGGGCTGCAAGGGAGGATTCAAAGTGAATTCCATGTTGCTGTGACCCAGGTGCAGGGCCAGTGCACATCAACCCCTGTCCCCCCATGTTCTCTCCTCACAGCCACGCTGCTTCAGCGGTCAGGCCTTGCACTTGGTCCCAAATTCATAAAGATCAAAGAAATTGCAATGTTATTCGTGTCTGTTCTTTCAACATGTGTAGAAATAAATACTTGCATGTTCAAGAAAAAAACGCAAGTCCGTGAGTGCCTGGGACCAGCCTGGGCTCAGATGCTGATTCTGCCTCTTTGTGGCTGTGTGACTCTTGCCTCCATCTCCGCATTTGTGTCACGGGCCCCTGGTGCCTGCCTGTGTCGGGAGTAAGTGAAGTGATGCTGGTAAGATGCTGGCCACAGACTAGATGCTTAATACACAACACTTCCTCTTCCCTTCCTCTTTAGCTGTCTGTTTAAAGTTCTCTTCCCAACTGCTCAGATGTGATGATTTCCTCTTCGATGATTTCCTAGACAAGTCTAGATGGGTAAGAAGCAAGCAAACACAACCTCGAAGAATAGTAAGTTATCCACAGCCACTACTTTTTGTATATTTTATTGACGTGTACTCGATTTACAATGTGTTAATTTCTGCTGAACAGCAAAGTGATTCAGTTATATATATTCTTTTTCATATTCTTTTGCATTATGGTTTATCACAGGATACTGAATCTAGTTCCCTGTGCTACACAGTAGGACCTTGTTGTTTATCCATCCTATACATACTAGTTTGCATCTGCTAATCCCAAACTCCTAATCCACCCCTCCCCCACCACTCTTTTGCTTGGGAAACACAAGTCTGTTCTCTATGTCTGTGAATCTGTTTCTGTTTTGTAGATACGTTCATTTGTGTCATATTTTAGATTCCATGTATAAGTGATATCATATGGTACTTGTCTTTCTCCTTCTAACTTCACTTCCTTCCTTGATGGTGTTTCAATATAGGAATCATGTCATCTGCCTCTTTGCATACCTCTGTATTTGTTCGTCATTGCTATGTAACAAATTATCCCAAAGTGGATCATACGGTAGTTCTAATGTTAATGTTTTGAGGAACCTCCTTACCGTTTTCTGTTGTGGCTGCACCATTTTACAATCCCCTCATAGTGCACAAGGATTCCAATTTCTCCTCATCAATACTTGTTATTTTCTGATTTTTTTGGTAGTAGCCATCCTAATGGGTGTGAGGTGGTATCTTGTGGTCTTGATGTGCACTTCCCTAATTATTAGTGATATTGAGCATCTTTTAGTAAGCTTATTGGCCATTTGTATGTCGTCTCTGAAGACATGTCTCAAGTCCTTTGTTCATTAAAAAAAAAAAATTTATTTATTTAATTTATTTTCTTAGTTGTGTCGGGTTTCAGTTGCAGCATGCGGGATATTTTGTTGTGGTGCTCAGGCTTCTCTCTAGTTGTGCCTGCAGGTTTCTCTCTCTAGTTGTGGCACATGGGCTCCAGGGTGAATGGGCTCTGTAGTTTGCAGAACACTGGCTCTCTCGTTGAGGCATGCGAGCTCAGTAGTTGTGGTGCGCAGACTTAGTTGGATCCTGTGGCATGTGGGATGTTAGTTCCCCAACCAGGGATCGAACCTCGTCCCCTGTATTGGGAGGAGGATTCTTTACCACTGGACCACCAGAGAAGTTCCCCTTTGTTCATTTTTAAATTGGGTTTATTTATTTGTTATTGAAGTTTTTACATTTTCAATGGTTAAAAAAGAAGATTTTGTGACTTGTGAAAATTATGTGCAATTCAAATTTTAATGTCCGTAAATTAAATTTCATTGGGATACAGCCATGCTCACTTGTTTATATTTTGTCTGTGGCTGCCTTTGTGCTACAGCAGCAGAGTTGAGTGTTTGCAACAGACTGTATGTTCTGTGAATCCTAAATATTTTACTATCTCATCTTTTACAGAAAACGTTTGCTACTCTTGGGCTAGGATGTAAGAGGTAAAGAGAAAGCCTTCTGAGGCCTGAAGGCAGGGTGTTGTTGCCTTCTGAAGACAGTCGGGGGCAGCAGAGAGCGGATGTGCTGGAGATTCCATATGGGTTCTGCAGCCCAGAACCACAGGGTGGATTCTGCCCAGGGTACCAGGGCTCATCGGCTTGGAAGCGTTGGTGGAAACCATCAGGATGCGTGTGAGGCTCAGCCAGGAGAGAGTAGAATCTTCCGGGGTCTCCCTGCCCTCCTCCTGCTTTCCCATCTCTCCTTCAGGTAGATGCCCGATTGCTCTTCCCCACAGGCATATCTGGCCCCACCACTTCCTGCTTGACCCTCTTCACTGGCGCTTTCTGCTGTCTTAGAGATCAAGTCCAAGTTCCATAAGTCTGGCTCCCAAGGCTCCGTTTCTCTCTGCCTTTATTTCTTGGTCTTCATCGCTTGGTTCCATCAGTGTGAGCTGACTCCAAACCTCACACTCCAATAATACAAACACCACGCTCCCTGCCCCTCGTGGCATTTTCTGGCCTATGCATCTTTGTTCACACCCTCTGATGGCATGCTCTCACCCTGAACCCTGGCCCCTCCACCTCTTTAACCCTGATAACTGCCTCTATCCTCCTTCAGGCTCAGCTAAGCCTCCACCTCCTCCAGGAAGCCTTCCATGACCACCTACTTCCACCCCAGGCACAGCAGGTACCTCTCTTCCAGCTCCTTTAATTCTCAGTGTCTACCCCCCACCTAGTACCTTAAACATGGCCACAGGTGAGAGAAGGACCAGGACCTAGGGATCTTTGGGTCCCCAAGACCTATTAGAGTTTCCAGCACATAGCAGGCTCTCAGCAAATGTTTGGAATGAATGAATGAATGAAAGAATGAATTGAGATAAGAAAGGAGTAAGATGTACAAACAACTATATATAAAATATATAAAATAGATAAACAACAAGGACCTACTGTATAACACAGGGACTATATTCAGTATCTTGTAATAACCTATAATGGAAAAGAATCTGAAAAAGAATATATATATACACACACATATTTATAACTGAACCACTTTGCTGAAACTGACATAACATTATAAATCAACTCTACTCCAATAAAAAAATAACTAAAAAAAGCAAGGAATGAGATCCCTTCAAGTCCAAAAGCTGCTTTGGCATCGTCCCCCATTTTCCCAGTGAGGCTGTACCTGGGCAAAAAGAGATGCTGGACATTGCAAATCCCTGCAGATTTGTGAGCTGAACTGGTTAAGAAGTATCCCTTCTGCTGCTAGGAAATTTTACCCAGTGGGGTTGAAGCCTGAGGCCCTCCCTGCCCCTTTTTGCCTAAACAGTCTCAGGTCAGGTGCATTTGGCACTTGAGACGGCCCAGTTGCCATGGGGACCCCAATGATCACTCGTCACACTGCCCTCTGCAGCTGAGCAAGGTGGTAATGTTCTGTGACAGTATGGACACCCACTCCCCAGAGCAGGAGGAGACCAGGGCTCAGAGGCAGAATAAGCTTCATGGGTCCTCCTCTCATCCTGTCCCCCTCCTTGGACTGGGGCCCACCAACCTGGGGTGGATCAGAGCCAAGAAGAGCACTGGAGTGGGCATCAGATGACCTGAGTCTGAGGCTGAGCTGTGCTGGCAGTGGCTGTGTGACTCTGGGGAATCGCTTGCCCTCTCTGAGCCTTGGCTGTAACCTCCTGGGGTTACTGGAGGAAGACCACATGAAGATTTATCTGCGAGGTCTTTCTACAGTGTCAGTGACTCTGAAGATTCACAGGTGGCTACTGGGCAGGCCCCACAGGACAAAGCTACCACACACGTAAAACCTCTTTAACGGCCATCCAGAACCATTTAAAGGAAGAGAACCTTTGAAATTCCAGCCAGGTTCTCAGATGCACCTGTAGCTCTAGAGTCTTCCAGCGTGCTGACTCCACAGCTCAGCTCAGAGGCTCAAACTCATTTTAGAATTCGCTGGAGGAATTACTCACTATACAAACAGACTCCTCCTGTCAAGTGCGATTTGTAAGTATCATTTACAAAAGGAAGTCAATTAAAACTTTCCCTGCTGACTCAGGCCTTCATGCCCCTGCCCTCCCTGGCCCGGCAGAGTGTCACTCTTTTTTTTTTTTTTTTTTACATCTTTATTGGAGTATAATTGCTTTACAATGGTGTGTTAGTTTCTGCTTTATAGCAAAGTGAATCAGCTATACATATACATATATCCCCATATCTCTTCCCTCTTGCGTCTCCCTCCCTCCCACCCTCCCTATCCCACCCCTCCAGGCGGTCACAAAGCACCGAGCTGATCTCCCTATGCTATGCGGCTGCTTCCCACTAGCTATCTATTTTACGTTTGGTAGTGTATATATGTCCATGCCTCTCTCTCGCTTTGTCACAGCTTCCCCTTCCCCCTCCCCATATCCTCAAGTCCATTCTCTAGTAGGTCTGTGTCTTTATTCCTGTCTTACCCCTAGGTTCTTCATGACATTTTTTTTCTTAAATTCCATATATATGTGTTAGCATACGGTATTTGTCTCTCTCTTTCTGACTTACTTCACTCTGTATGACAGACTCTAGGTCTATCCACCTCATTACAAATAGCTCAATTTCGTTTCTTTTTATGGCTGAGTAATATTCCATTGTATATATGTGCCACATCTTCTTTATCCATTCATCTGATGATGGACACTTAGGTTGTTTCCATCTCCGGGCTATTGTAAATAGAGCTGCAATGAACATTTTGGTACATGACTCTTTTTGAATTATGGTTTTCTCAGGGTATATGCCCAGTAGTGGGACTGCTGGGTCGTATGGTAATTCTATTTGTAGTTTTTTAAGGAATCTCCATACTGTTCTCCGCAGTGGCTGTACCAATTCACATTCCCACCAGCAGTGCAAGAGGGTTCCCTTTTCTCCACACCCTCTCCAGCATTTATTGTTTCTAGATTTTTTGATGATGGCCATTCTGACTGGTGTGAGATGATATCTCATTGTAGTTTTGATTTGCATTTCTCTAATGATTAATGATGTTGAGCATTCTTTCACATGTTTGTTGGCAGTCTGTATATCTTCTTTGGAGAAATGTCTATTTAGGTCTTCTGCCCATTTTTGGATTGGGTTGTTTGTTTTTTTGTTATTGAGCTGCATGAGCTGCTTGTAAATTTTGGAGATTAATCCTTTGTCAGTTGCTTCATTTGCACAGAGTGTCACTCTTTAAAGAGGTATGTGGCTTTTAGGACTAATATTGTGAGAATTCTCCTTTCCTCTATTAATTAGATAAGATCTGGGTTTGGTTGAAATCTTTTGAAGTTTCAAGCTCTTGCTGTTGAGCTCTTTTTCCTTAGAAATAAATGAAGATGGTTCTTTATTTCTTCATTCATTCATTTGTTTATTCAACAAATGGATGCAAGCTACTCATCTCTTTTGAGTTTGTGCTTGAATCTCACCTTCACCATGAGGTTTCCCCAAATACCTGTTTGTTTGTTTTTTTTAATATTTATTTACCTATTTGGTTGCGCTGGGTCTTAGTTGCGGCTCGTGGGCTCCTTAGTTGTGGCATGTGAACTCTTACTAGCAGCATGCATGTGGGATCTAGTTCCCTGACCAGGGATCGAACCCGGGTCCCCTGCATTGGGAGAGCAGAGTCTTATCCACTGTGTCACTAGGGAAGTCCCCCCAGCCACCTGTTTAATTAAAGCTGCAACCTGGTCTCCCCACAACACTGCTGGTCCCCCTTTCCCTGCTCTCTTTTTCCCCCCATCACCTCTAACAGACAAAGTAATGTACTTATATATTACGTTTATTGTTTATTTTGTCTTCCTGACTAGAAGTTAAGTCCCCTGACAATAGGGATCTTTGACTACTTTTTTCACACATGGACCCAACTGCTGGGACAGTGCCTGGTGAATAGCAAGTAATCAATGAATAATTTTTAATGAATGAATGAATGAATAACAAGCTATGGACTTATAGGAAAAGACCTGAGTTTTCAGTCTAAGACAGAGAAGACAGTGATACAGGCCAATGGAAGGAAGCAATGTTTATTGAGTGCTCTCTGTGGACCCAACCTTTACGGTAAGGGATCTTTGTCACTTAATCTTCACAATGACCCTACAAATTAAGTGATTGTTCTATTTTCACACAACGAAATGTCTGTCTAGAGAAGTTAAGCTATTTGCCTTAAGTCACAGCTGGTATGATGTGGATCTAGGTTGCAAACCCAATGCTATCCTACTTTAAAGTTCCAGGCACTGCAGCATGCATGTAGGAACCAATGCACTGGGGCTTCAGGGAAGACTTCCTGGAGGAGGTGGCTTCTGCACCATCTTGAAGACACGACACGGTATGGATATGCAGGGATGAGGTGCAGGTACTGTTATTTGTGATAGAGAAAAGGGTGAGCTGCCAGCCTAGAGAGAGGGTCATCCAGGGAAGGAGCAGCGATCAGAGCCCAGGCCACCTGGGAAGGACAGTCGTGGCCAAGAAGATCGGAAAGCCAGAGTGGGGTCAGGCATCAGGTGAGGCTCAGGTCCAAAACTACCACTTTAATTTTCAATCTGCAAAGCTTTCATATATACTATTGAAAGATGCACCATTCTCCCTAAAGTCCTTAAAATAGTCACAAATCAGCATTTCTCTGCTTTACATCCCCTCAAAGGAGGCAGATCTAAGATGTACTGACACAAAATAGAATTACCTTTTGGGTCTTCTGGGCCAACGGTTATAAAAAGCCCATTTGGTGGAAAGTCCAGCTGTTGCCAAAACGTTTTTTAAAAGCCTCCAATTGTCACGAGTGCCTACCATGAGCTGGACGTTTTTCATCTATTATGTTTGATTTAAGTACTCTGAGGCAGGCGGCAGGATGGTCACTGTAAGGATGAGAAAATCGAGGCTCAGAGAGGTTAAGCTCCTTTTCCAAAGTCACAGGGCTCGTGGAGGCACAGGTAAAAGTCGCGAGTCTGCGCTCACTTGCCTGATGCTTCTTCTGCCCCTGATAAATGCACACATGTCCTTGGAAAGGCTGCTTTAGCGGCTGCCAACAGGGTGTCTACTGTGAAGAATAATTCATTTTAGGTCGCTGTGCCTCATCCTTTTAGGGAACTGTGGAAATGGTCCCTAGGAGCTCAACTTGATCCATTTAGCCGGGAACCTCCTGCAGGGCTGAGCAGATGAAGTGAGCAGGGAATCTGGGCTTCTGTCAACCTTCGTTTGATGGTGACAGTCTGGGAAAGCTAATGCCGAGGGAAGCATCATTTTCAGGACCAGAAATGTGCACCCGGCTTGCCCTGCCAAAGTCTGGGAGTTCTCCCATTATACATGCATCCAGCTGGATGTTCATCCACTGGGCTAGGTTCTAGGAATATGAAGATGAATAGGACACGAGCTTCGTACCTTCCAGGAGTTCCCAGCATAGGAGAGAAAACAGATGAGTAAAAAGGTCATCTTAGTACAGTTCCTCCCAGGCAGAGAAGCAGTGGTGAAAGATACTCCCAGGGGACAAATAAAAATTCTAGAAAATCGGAAGCTTTGAACCAGCCCCCTAATAGCTCTGGTTCTGGTCCATTACTCCAAATGGCCCAACAAAAAAGCAGGATGGGTTGAATTCCCTCTCCCATCTTCATTCTGAGAACAGCATTGTGTTCCTGGATCACTTTATTTCTACCCACTGCATGAGCTCTTCATCACAAACCATACAGTCCCCTAAGCATGTGTACAAGTGGTTTGGGGACCGTCTAATCCTAAGAGGCTCCCATGCACAGACTTTTCCACTGTGATACTGCATGTTGTTCTGGTTTGAGGGACTCATTAAATGACACCTCTCTTTCCCAGTCTGAGTTCAGCAGATGGAGAGCAAAATAGCACCTCTATGCATTAGGTTGGAGGATGTAATAGTTAGCTTTTTGCTTCATAACAAACAAGCCCCCAAAACTCAGTGGCTTATGACCAAAGACAAAAAAAAAACACCATTTACTTTTCTAACTCATGGATCTGTGTACTAGAGCAGCTCTGCTTCAGGCTGTGGGATGGGCTTATCTCTGCTCTGTGTGTCTCTGATGCTGGGACCAGGACATGCTCTTCTCATGGCAGGTGGCATAAATGCCAGGGACCAGCAGACACATGTGATGCCTCTTAAAGTCTCAGCATGGAAATGGCACTTTTACCCATATTGCACTGGCTAAAGCAAATCCCATGGCCGAGGTCAGCATCAGAGCGGCAGGTTCACCCACAATGAACCATTCCAAGAACAGGAAAGAAATCATACTTGCTGTGTGTAATGTGGCTTGGGTGCATGGAAACAAAGGAGATGTTGAACCCTTTATCAGAAAGTCCCACCCATTCTCATTGGCACAGCTTGACCACCACTAGCATCCCTGCATGGGGCCTGCCCCTGTAAACCTAGGGAAGGGCAGCCCAAAACATATACTTCCTGTGGGAACCTGGGTCACTCCCTGAGGAGAAGGAGGGAGGAAGGAGGGGCTGAGCTGGGCATGCCCACTTCCCCTCCCCCTAATCATAATTCATGGTATGAGTGAAGGTTGGCAGGAGGCCAAGAGTGCTACCCTAATTGATGTCCCTCAAAGTGGAAACAGAGCAGAAACAAGGTACCCTCCTTGTATATACGTGTGCACATGATACATCTTGGCACTTGACCTTCCACAGCCCACCAATGTAGGCGTACACCCTCCTTGCAAGGATGGTACCCCATAAACGGCCATTTGTTTTGAGGGTTGTGTTCATTTAATTCACTTGACACCCATCTATTGAAAAATCTGTTATGTTCCAGCAGCGTCAGGGATGTTTAAGATCGTAGGTCTGAGACACCCTGGCCTTAGGATTCCCCATCTCTTCTCATATCAAATATATTAAAACACATCCACCCTATGTAAAATTTTTCTTTTGCCTTAGAAGTTTGGAACGGCTTTTAAGGCCTTGGTTTTACTTTTTAAATTATTGGGTACAAGTCATTCTTTATGATCATCTATGATCTCTCAGCAACCACTGAGGGATTCTTGCAAAGAGAAAAAAACTACTCTACACACTTTTCCATTTATAATGACATTTTATGAACATTAAATGGAACAATGAATGAAACTGACTTATTGTTATGGTTAATAGACAAACATTAACTGTATTTTGCACTTTTCCCCCCAAATTTGGAGCTATCGTTGTTTTCAGGTCTCACGCATTTTTTTTTTCAGCTCTTGAGAATTTAGCTGTCTCTAGGCACTGTGCTTAGTTATCCCTCAAGGATGAGATAGCTCTGAGCACCGTGCAGGAAGCTGCGGGCAAAAGGGCAGGGAAGGTGGGAGTCCTGCCTTCAGGAAACTCTCAGTTTAGAAGGTGAAACAGAGATGGAACAATGTAAGTTACAATGGCATGTGAGAAATGGGATCCTAGGCCTGTGTCTAGGGTGTAGAGGGCACAAGAGAAGGAAGGAGGCAGCCAGGGCACAGACTTCTTGGAGGCAAAGAAGCTTGGCTGTGACCTGAAGAGTAAGTGGATCCCCCCAAAACGGCGAGAGGGTAAGCAGGGTTGGGGGAGAGCAGAAGGGAGTTTGGGAAAGGAATTGCAGTTTTAGGAAAGGAGGTGAGGATACATGAAAAACCATGAAAGAGCATGTTGGGAAGACTTGGGGTAATTTATTGCGGCTGGAGCACAGAATGGGAGGAGGCAGGTGACAAGCACGTGGCCGTGGGGCGCCGTCTTTGTAACCGAGTCCTGGCCAGGCCTCATCAATCTGCTGACCTGGCATTGTGATATGAAGGTGTAACTTCTGAGGTCTGGAATTTTCTTCTGTTAAAGTACTCCTGCACCATTTATGCTGGTTTTCTTTTTGGTAAAACTTTTTATTAATAGGTTAATATTCTGCCATTGCTTTTCTTTTACATTTTATTTATTTTAAAAAAATCTCTTGGGCTTCCCTGGTGGCGCAGTGGTTGAGAGTCCGCCTGCCGATGCAGGGCACACGGGTTCGTGCCCTGGTCTGGGAGGATCCTGCATGCCACGGAGCTGCTGGGCCCGTGAGGCATGGCTGCTGAGCCTGCGCGTCCGGAGCCTGTGCTCTGCAACGGGAGAGGCCACTACAGTGAGAGGACCGTGTACCGCAAAAAAAAAAAAAAAAAAAGACACACAGGCCGGATGTAGGGCTTGTTTTTATTTTTATTATTTATTTACTTATTTTTAAATTTCATTTATTTATTTATTTTTGTTTGCGTTGGGTCTTCGTTGCTGTAGGCAGGCTTTCTCTAGTTGTGAGCGGGGGCTACTCTTCGCTGCGGTGCGGTGGCTTCTCGCATTGTGAGGCATGGGCTCTGGGCACGCAGGCTTCACTAGTTGCGGCCTGTGGGCTCAGTAGTTGTGGCTCTTGGGCTCTAGAGCACAGGCTCAGTAGTTGTGGCGCACGGGCTCAGTTGCTCTATGGCATGTGGGATCTTCCCAGACCTGGGCTCGAACCCATGTCCCCTGCATTGGCAGGCGGATTCTTAACCACTGCGCCATGAGGCAAGTGCGAGGGCTTGTTTTTAACTCTTTCCTTCATGTCTAGGTAAACTCACTGGGGGCCTGGTTGCTTGCCCAGGCAGCCCAGTCGTTTAGATCTTTTCTCTCTTTCCTCTATAGCTATTAATTTCTTAACATTTTCATTCCATTGTCTTTTTCCTTTTCAGTTGGAAGTATGACCTAGCAATCTGTATTAGTTTCTTAGGGCTGCTGTAACAAATTACCATGAACTGAGTGGCTTAAAACAACAGAGGTTTATTGTCTCACAATTCAGGAAGGCAGAAGTCAAAATCAAGGTGTCCACAGAGCCATGCTCCCTCCGAAGGCTCCGGGGAGGAATTCTTCTTTGCCTTTTTCTAGCTTCTGGTGGCTCCTGCCAACGTTTGGTATTCCTTGGTTTGTAGCTGCATTACTATAATTTCTGCCCCCGTGGTCACATTGAGACAGACTGGGACCTGGGACCCTTTGCTGCAGTGCTGCAGTGATTGCACCTGGGCACACCTCTCCTTGAGCGACAAAATACAAAGAAACTGTATGGGACTAAAAATAACTGTGCGCACATGCGCAGTTGGGACAAATTCTGGATAAAAGATACAGAGACTGAAAAACCCACCTGCCACTTTTGAAGAGCCCCGAGCAGAAGCAGGGGGTCGGGAGCAAAAAGCTGTGCGTGCCCCCTGCACCCAGCGTCACCTAAGGGGTGGGCGAACCACGGAAGCCGCCCCTCTGGCCCGACCCCTGGGCACACCCCTACCCTCACCCCATATAAGCAACAAGCTCGCCCGGCCCCCGCTCAGGGAGCGAGCAAACAAGGGAACCTGTTGTTTGTTCTCCCTCCCCCGCGCTGCAGCAGGGGCCCCAGTAAAACCTTGCCGGAATTTCTTGTCCGGCCTCTGATCAATTTCTATTGGTTTAGGAGGCCGGAAAACCACTGGTCGGTAACAACATGGCCTTCTTCCTCTGTGTGAATCTCTGTGAACCCTTTTGCCTCTTCACCAGTCCTTGGATTTAGGCTCTGTTCTAATCTGGTATAACTTCATCTTAACTAATTACTTCTGCAAAGATCCAATTTCCAAATAAATTCACTCCCGAGGTTCTGAGTAGACATGAATTTTGAGCTCATACTCAACCCACTACAACTTCCTTAATTTGATTTTCGGCTTGGTCAATTCCGTCTTTAGTGCCTCAGATGTAGATTTCATCTTTGCAATCGCATCCTGGTTTTCCTGCAGGCTTTCATTGTTTCAGCCCATCTCTTCAGGTCAGCCTGCTGCCCTAGGGTCTCAGACTCATCTGAGGCTCCTTGACCCTCTTCTAGAGAGGCCATGTCTTCTTCTGAGACCCCCTGAAAATGATTCCTAACAGTTTCCTTCTGCTTAATGGAGAAAATAATTTTCAGAGCAATTCTCTCCTGAGGTTCCTTGCAGTGTGACATTTCTCTGTGGCTGTGTATTTTTAATGGGTCCGGGGTGGCTTTTCCCCTCTATTGACCCATTCTTTATAGAGACAGATTCCGTCTACCCAGGCCCTACACGTGTCCGCAGTGGGCAGTGTGGATTGCCTTTGGTAGAATGCCTAGAGAGCTAGAGCTACAGGAAGCGGGAAGGTACCTAACTCCTCTCCCCATCTCTGATATCCAGCCAGCATCCGCTGGTTCAGCTCTGCCGAGTTGGTTGAGACCTTCTCCTGTTCTCTCAGGTCTACAGGGAGGAACATTTGTGCTTCGAATAGTGGCTCCCATTCAAACCAGCCTGATCAGAATCACTTATGGATCTTTTCACAATTACAGATGCCTGGGTCCCATCCGTAAAGAGTCTGAGTGAGTAAGTCTGGGGAGGGGCTGGGCAGTCTGGGTTTGTAACAGTTCCCCAAGGGATGCTAAGACACAGCCAGGATTAGGAACCATGTTAGCACAACGATTTGTTCAAGTTTGTTTCCCCCATGGGGTTGTGTGCTCCGGAATAATGATGCACATCCTTACCCAGCATGTTACTCTATACCAGGCACTGTCTAAGCACTTCATGTATACTTACTCCTCACACCAACCCTATGAGGTAAGTACTATAATTACGCCCATTTTACAGATGGGGAAATTGAGGCACAGAGAGGTCCCGTAGGTAATAAGAAGTCGAGCCAGGATCTGAACGTCTAGGCTTAAATAATACTCGGCTTCTCCCTCCATGACTGCAGAGCCTGTGTTTGACTGGCTCACCCCGGAAATCTCAGTCCCCACGTAGCATACAGCAGGTACTCCATAAGTGATTGCTCTATGAATGACGTTCCCCTCTGCCAGACTGCTTTGCCCTGTGACAAGGCTGCTGGCCAGAGCATCTTGACTTCGACATGCTGCTGCTGGGAGCGCAACTGGGGGGAATCCAAAGGGAAGTCTTGACTGGAAGCAGGTGGAGGTGAGCCAGTGGTTATATTCCAGGAGGACGCTGAAAGACACACACTTACAGAACCCAGAGAAACAGGGGCAACGGGCAGTGGGTTGACAGAGATGGCATGTGAGCTGACTGGCCAAAGAGTGGAAGCCGGGACAGCTCAGCAGTGGAAGCCATGTGCTTCCCTGGGCAATGTGTGTGGCCAGTTGCTTAACCTCAACGGCGGGGTCTGAACAGGAGGAGCCGTGTCACCTTGGGCAAGTGTCTTAGACTTTCCAAGCTACAGTTTCCCTTACCTGAAAAGGAGATTAATGATATCCGCTGCTTCCCATCTTATCTCATTGCCAAGCACTTAGATTACTTCTTTATGAGCAATGGTGACAAATTTTTAGGTTCACAGCAGTCAGCCTGGGCATTCCTCATGGGGGAGAGGTGCCTTAGTAGAGCAGGGCCCCAGATAAGCCCACTGTGGTGCAGAAAGATGCTGGGTTTCCAGGGCTGCATGTGGGCGGGGGGGTGGGTGGGGGGCGGTGGAGGGGGTGGGGGGTGGGGAAGGGATTGACTGTTGCTCAGGAAGTGAGTGGGAGGAAGAGGAAGCGAGGAAAGGGGGTGGGGCCAGCGAAGGGCCTACAGTCAACAGTCAGAGAGGTTTCTGTGTGTCCTCCTGCTTGCTTTTCATTATTTTTCAAACTGTAGTTACAGTTACAATGACCATTTGTTTCTTTAAATGACCTTCAATGCAGACCAAGAGCCCTGGGCTGCAAAGCCCCCAGTTATTTAAAGATATAAAGATGTGGTTTAGGCATTGCTAGGTTCTGTGACTTGGGAAGATATCTTGGTACCAAAGGTGACTTTTCTTGCCCTCCTCCTGAAGTGATGGGCTCATTTGCCTCCCCACCTCCCTCTGCGAGAGTATAGATCAATCTAAATAACTTCACCAGTGGAGTGTCAGCAATGTTTCACTTTCCAGGTGGTTCCAAAAATGTCAGTGTCATTACTGGTGCTATTTTTTATCATTGCCCCATATTTCCATTTCCTCGGTGGGGATAGGCATCTCTTCCCAGTGACGCACGGGCTTATAGAGTCCTGGGGAGGGTGGCATGTTTGTGCAGTTCACCCCATCTTTCCTGCCTGTCCTACACTTGAACTTTCTTCCCCAAAGCCCAAGCCCTGTGTATTCTTAAAGACAAAATGCAGCCATCCCTCCAACAGGAAGTGAATGTCCCCTCTTCTAGGCTTCCCCATGTTTTGTCGGAATCCTTTGGTGGGTGGGGAACTCTCCCGCCTGCTGTGGTGCTGATCGTTCTTCAAGGTCAGAAGGACAAGGCCATCCTCCTCTTTTTTATTATTATTATTTTATTTATTTCGTTTTGGCTGCATTGGGTCTTCGTTGCTGCGTGCAGGCTTTCCCTAGTTGTGGCAAGCAGGGGCTACTCTTTGTTGTGGTGCACGGGCTTCTCATTGTGGTGGCTTCTCTTGTTGCGGAGCATGGGTTCTAGGTGCACAGGCTTCAGTAGTTGTGGCTCGCGGGCTCAGTAGTTGTGGCTCGCGGACTCTAGAGCGCAGGCTCAGTAGTTGTGGCACACGGGCTTAGTTGCTCCGCGGCATGTGGGATCTTCCTGGACCAGGGCTCGAACCCGTGTCCCCTGCATTGGCAGGCGATTCTTAACCACTGCACCACCAGGGAAGCCCTATCCTCCTCTTGAAGAAGAACATAGCAGAGTAGAAAAAGCAGATGGTTCAGGGAAATGGGTGCATCCTTTGGAATAGGGTTTGAACTCTGGCCAGGTGACTTAACAGGTAGGATGGATAAGTGATCAAGCCTGTCTGAGGGGGGTTTCTCCTCTGTAAGCCAAGTATCATAATCCCAGTGTCAGAGGTTGTGGGCGGGAGGCAGTGAGATACTCTCTATCAGGTGTCTGACACAGTGGCAGGAAGAGTGGGGACAACCAGGATTTATTGGTTTCTCTATTTTCCTCCTGTTGGGCAGGCTGACGGCACCCATGGAACTGGCTGTGGATGGAGGGGAGGAAGGAAAGGAGAGAAATACAGCAGGGAGTGGGAAGGAAGGGACCGAATGGGGAGGAAGGAAGGGAAGGAAGGGAAGGAAGGGAGGGATGAAGCAGAAAGGTACATGATGGAAGGTAGGACCATCAGACGTCCAGGCAGTTTCTGTGGTTGGACTACGGAGACCAGGGCCTTAACTAGGCTAAAACTTAGGCCAGGGCTGGCCTGCAGGGCTCAGCAGGGCTCAGCCCAGCCGGCAGCTCAGGTGAGGCTGTAGGTGTGATGGGAACATGGCTGGTACAGCCCGAGCGGAACAGGGCTATCATTCAGTAGGCAGGAGTCTGGTTCTGAGCTGTTCTGGCCTGAGCTTAGACATCCAGGCAGTTCTGGAGAGAGGCCAGAGGTTGGCCTCCTCCTGGTGGCTTTGAGGGAAGAGGCTTTGCGGTCAGGAAGCCACAGGTGAGCTGGCATCACCTCAGAGCAAAGCCCGCTCAGACTTAAAGGGCCAGATCTGTTACACCAGGACCGCTTCCCCCAGAGATTGGGGCTGTGCTCTTTAGGGCCCAAAAGTCCATTCGCCTCATCCATGCACTGAGCCTTTATTGAGGGCCTGCTGTCTGCAGTGCTAGATGCTGATGATGTAGCGGTGAGCAGCACACTGTCCCAGACTTGAAGGAGTACCTAGGTTAGTAAGGGGTCACAATACCATAAGTTAAGTGCTGTGCTGGAGATGGTAGGGGCTGTGGACGGTCAGGGTGTGTATCAGGGGACACAGTGTGCCCCAATCTTGCCTTGGAGGTCAAGGATGTCTTCAAGGTAGAGGTTACGTCTGAGCTGAATCTTTTGCTTGGTCGAAAAGGATGGAAGACTGTTCCATTTAGAAGATGCAGCAGAGCTGCCTTTGGGGGCAGGAAAGAGCATGGGGCCTGCAGCTGCGATGTGCTTTTATTATGACAGTAGGGGAGGCTGCTAGTGACGGATGCACGGATGCCGGGTGAGGGCCTTGACGATTTATGGTGAAGGCATGGATGGGTCAGTGATAGATGAATTTTGACCAGGGGAGTGCCTTGGTCTGGTTTACGTTCTAGAAGCATCGTGCTGGGAAGATAAGAGTGGTCAGGACCAGAGGGCAGGTGTGGGAGCGTGCACCAGGGTTCTAAGAGTAGAGGCGGAAAGGGGGACGCGGAGAGGGGAGATTAGGGAGGCAGAGTTGGCCTTGGTGACACCCAGATGTGAGTGTAAGGAAGAGTGAGACGAGCACAAGGGGACACAGAGGCTGCAGGACGGTCACCGGGGCTGCAGGGGAGACTCTGGAGACAGACCCCAGCCAGGAGGATGTTGGGAAAGTCAGATCAAGGCATGCTGCTGGTCGGAAGTAGAAGGGAGGTGCCGATGGAGTAAAGGGCCACACCACCAAGATATCCGGGAGAAATCTCCCACCCTTCGAGTTGGAACCGTGTCCCACAAAAGAAATGGAGGCAAATGACACATATGTGATTTCCTGAGGTGGTCTGCATCCAGGCCACGGGCACAGGACCCAGGCTTCTGCCCTTTGAGTTAGAAGCCTGTGAAGAAGCAGGAGCATCCGGGTGGGGGAGGCAGCCGCTGAAGCCCCTTTGGATTTCGGGTCAGCAGTTGCCGGGTCCAGGGTCCAGCCCTGGTGGTGGTGTCTGTGCCCGACACTGTTGGCGGCTGTGTCTGCAGTCAACTAGGTCTGCCGGGCAGTTTGGGGTCAGTCTCGGTTGTGTAGCCTACAAGCCCTGTTCTCTAACCTTCCTCAAGAATGCAACTTCCCAACGTCTTTCTTAAATTAAACAAAAAAAATCATGGTAAACTACGAATACCATAAATGTACCATTTAACTGTTTCTAAAGGTACGGTTCAGTGGCATTTCACACGTTCACATTGCTGGGCTACCATCACCATCTACCTCCAGAACTTTTCCACCTTTTCAAACAGAAGCTCTGTAACCATTAAATATCAACTTTCCATCCCCGCCCCGCCCCGCCCCGCCCCGCCCCGCCACTGGCAGTCCCAATTCTACTTTCTGCCCCTATGAACAGTATCTGTCCTTTTGTGACTGTCTTATTTCACTTAGCATAATGATCCTTCAGGTTCATCCATGTTGTAGCACTTGTCAGAACGTCCTTCGTTAATAAGCTTGAATAACATTGCATTATATATATATATATATATATATATATCTCTCACATTTTGTTTAAACATTCATTCATTCTTAAATTTTAAAATAAACTGTTAATTTCAGAATAATTTTAGATTTACAGGAAAGTTGCAAAGACAGTACAGAGTCTGTATACTTTACCCAGGTTCCCTTGCTGTTAACATCTTACATGAACATAGTACATTTGTCGGAACTAAGAACAATATCAGTACATTACTGTTAACTGTACTTTAGACCTTATGTGGATTTTACCAGTTTATACGCTAAGGTTCAACAGGGTTTGGTTAGCTGTGTGGAATGAGAAAAAGCCGGGGCTTTGGGCTCCGGTGGCTGAGTGGATGGTGGGCCTTGTGCTGAGATGGGGAGGAGGTTTGGTGGGGAAAGGGATGGAAGGTCACCAGTGTCTTTGCAGAGCTGTGATTCTTCCTGGGTCTTTACACAGGTCTGAGCTTGGCTGGGGGCAGGTGCCGGTAGGTCTTGGGAATTATTCTAGGAACCCAAAGCATCACTTCACCTGAGTCCTCCTCTTTCAGGAACTGTCCAGGGTAGAGAAGAAACTCACGGCCAGAGTCAGGTCTTGCCCGTGGGACTATACTTCCAGGATCCACACAATAGTTTGGACAGCAGACCCCACTTTCATTCTCCAATTTCCCACTTACAAGATTCATCAGCACCTACCTCCCGTTAATTCCCATGGAAACACATCTATGGCCTCTCCTCATCAGCATTCCACCTTAAAGCTGCCAAAGACTTCCCAGAGGAAGAGTAGAAAATTCTTCAGTCACTTCCCTGCTTGTCCTTCTCTCTTTAAGGAAAACCTTCTCTTCGGGGGCTGCAAGCACTGACTTGGGAATGAAGATTCCCTGGTCCAATCCTGGCTTTATTTAACTCTCAGGGTGACTTGGCTGAGGCCCTTCCCCTCTCCAAGCCTCAGTTTCCCCTTCGGTAAAATAAGAGGGCTGCTGTAGAGCAGTATCCTCAACCTCTACCCCACCAAGATGCTCTTTGTTTTCTGCCCTCAGAGGCCACATGTTTTTAAAAATTAACTTTTATTGGAGTATAGTTGCCTTACAAGAGGGCACATTTTGGAAAGATGTTGTCTGTCAGATGGAGCTGATTTAATAACATTAGGTCTTTCAGGTTTTATTAAAGACATTCATAACTTCCAACCAGACCTTCTGGTCACAGTAAAAGCAAACTGGGTTGTCATTTCATGCAAGAGCTAGTGCAGCCTCATTTGGCTGGGAGCACTGTGTTCCCTTTGGAATTTAAAAGCATTAAAAATCATTCTGAGCTCTCCATGACCACCCCTGGGAACTCAGGTTCAGTACCACTTGTTGTGTGGCAAGACCAAGGTATCTGGCCCATAGAACCAGCTCTGTAATTCCGTGAACTAGAAAGACGGTAGAATTTGGAGTCACTGACTGGAGTTTTTAAAAATTTCAAGCCTACTGCTTAATCTGGTGTGATCTTGGATAGTGTGACAAAAGCTCACACATTCTTTGATACTCCTTCCTTTAAAAGGTGGAGCTCAATCTCCCTCCCCTTAAGTGTGGGCTGGACTTAGTGGTTCTACAAATAGAATGTGGTAGAAATGCTGGTGTTACACTTCCGACACCAGATCCTGAAAGGCATTCCAACTTCCTCCTTGCTCTCTCTCTCTTGGATCACTTGCTGTTCTACAAATAGAATGTGGTAGAAATGCTGGTGTTACACTTCTGACACCAGATCCTGAAAGGCATTCCAACTTCCTCCTTGCTCTCTCTCTTTGATCACTTGCTCTGGAGGAAGACAGTTGCCATTGCTGTAAGGACGCTCAAGCGGTTTATGAAAGAAGTCCTCATGCTGGGGAACTGAGGTCTCCTGTCAACAAACATATGAGTGAACCATTCCAGAAGCTGTATTAGTTTTTTATGGCTACTATAAAAAATTACAACGAACCTAGCAGCTTAAAGCAACACACATTTATATTACAGTTCTGTAGGTTACAAGTCCGGCATGGGTCTACCTGGGCTAAAATCGAGGTGTCATCAGGGCTGTGTTCTCTCTGGAGTCTTTAAGGGAAAATCTATCTCCTTGCCTTTCCGAGCTTCTGTAGCCGGCCCATGTTCCTTGCCTTGTGGCCGCCTTTTCTCCATCTTTAAAACCAACAATGTTGCAACTTTCTGAGGCTGCTCTGTTGTCATATCTTTTCCTCTGACCTTCCTCTCCCATTGCCCTCTTCTACTTTTTTTTTTTTTACATCTTTATTGGAGTATAATTGCTTTACAATGGTGTGTTAGTTTCTGCTTTATAACAAAGTGAATCAGCTATACATATGCATAAGTTCCCATATCTCTTCCCTCTTGCGTCTCCCTCCCTCCCACCCTCCCTATCCCACCCCTCCAGGCGGTCACAAAGCACCGAGCTGATCTCCCTGTGCTATGCGGCTGCTTCCCACTAGCTATCCACCTTACGTTTGGTAGTGTATATATGTCCATGCCTCTCTCTCGCTTTGTCACAGCTTCCCCTTCCCCCTCCCCATATCCTCAAGTCCATTCTCTAGTAGGTCTGTGTCTTTATTCCTGTCTTACCCCTAGGTTCTTCATGACATTTTTTTTCTTAAATTCCATATATATGTGTTAGCATACGGTATTTGTCTCTCTCTTTCTGACTTACTTCACTCTGTATGACAGACTCTAGGTCTATCCACCTCATTACAAATAGCTCAATTTCGTTTCTTTTTATGGCTGAGTAATATTCCATTGTATATATGTGCCACATCTTCTTTATCCATTCATCTGATGATGGACACTTAGGTTGTTTCCATCTCCGGGCTATTGTAAATAGAGCTGCAATGAACATTTTGGTACATGACTCTTTTTGAATTATGGTTTTCTCAGGGTATATGCCCAGTAGTGGGATTGCTGGGTCATATGGTAATTCTATTTGTAGTTTTTTAAGGAACCTCCATACTGTTCTCCATAGTGGCTATACCAATTCACATTCCCACCAGCAGTGCAAGAGGGTTCCCTTTTCTCCACACCCTCTCCAGCATTTATTGTTTCTAGATTTTTTGATGATGGCCATTCTGACTGGTGTGAGATGATATCTCATCATAGTTTTGATTTGCATTTCTCTAATGATTAATGATGTTGAGCATTCTTTCATGTGTTTGTTGGCAGTCTGTATATCTTCTTTGGAGAAATGTCTATTTAGGTCTTCTGCCCATTTTTGGATTGGGTTGTTTGTTTTTTTGTTATTAAGCTGCATGAGCTGCTTATAAATTTTGGAGATTAATCCTTTGTCAGTTGCTTCATTTGCAAATATTTTCTCCCATTCTGAGGGTTGTCTTTTGGTCTTGTTTATGGTTTCCTTTGCTGTGCAAAAGCTTTGACGTTTCATTACGTCCCATTTGTTTATTTTTGTTTTTATTTCCATTTCTCTAGAAGGTGGGTCAAAAAGGATCTTGCTGTGATTTATGTCATAGAGTGTTCTGCCTATGTTTTCCTCTAAGAGTTTGATAGTTTCTGGCCTAACATTTAGGTCTTTAATCCATTTTGAGCTTATTTTTCTGTATGCTGTTAGAGAGTGATCTAACCTCATACTTTTACATGTACCTGTCCAGTTTTCCTAGTACCACTTATTGAAGAGGCTGTCCTTTCTCCACTGCACATTCCTGCCTCCTTTATCAAAGATAAGGTGACCATATGTGCATGGGTTTATCTCTGGGCTTTCAATCCTGTTCCATTGATCTATCTGTCTGTTTTTGTGCCAGTACCATACTGTCTTGATTACTTTACCTTTGTAGTATAGTCTGAAGTCAGGGAGCCTGATTCCTCCAGCTCCATTTCTCATTCTCAAGATTGCTTTGGCTATTCGGGGTCTTTTGTGTTTCCATACAAATTGTGAAATTTTTTGTTCTAGTTCTGTGCAAAATGCCAATGGTAGTTTGATAGGGATTGCATTGAATCTGTAGATTGCTTTGGGTAGTAGAGTCATTTTCATGGTGTTGATTCTTCCAATCCAAGAACATGGTATATCTCTCCATCTGTTTGTATCATCTTTAATTTCTTTCATCAGTGTCTTATAGTTTTCTGCATACAGGTCTTTTGTCTCCTTAGGTAGGTTTATTCCTAGGTATTTTATTCTTCTTGTTGCCATGGTGAATGGGATTGTTTGCTTAATTTCTCTTTCTGATCTTGTTACTGTATAGGAGTGCAAGAGATCTCAGTGCATTAATTTTGTATCCTGCAACCTTACCAAATTCATTGATTAGCTCTAACAGTTTTCTGGTAGCATGTTTAGGATTCTCTATGTATAGTATTGTGTCATCTGCAAACAGTGAAAGTTTTACTTCTTTTCCGATTTGGGTTCCTTTTATTTCTTTTTGTTCTCTGATTGCTGTGGCTAAAACTTCCAAAACTATGTAGAATAATAGTGGTGAGATTGGGCAACCTTGTCTTTTTCCTGATCTTAGTGGTAATGGTTTCAGTTTTTCACCATTATGAATGATGTTGGCTGTGGGTTTGTCATATATGGCCTTTATTATGTTGAGGTAAGTTCTCTCTATGCTTACTTTCTGGAGGGTTTTTATCATAAATGGGTGTTGAATTTTGTCGAAAGCTTTTTCTGTATCAGTTGAGATTATCATATGGTTTTTATCTTTCAGTTTGTTAATATGGTGTATCACATTGATTGATTTACGTATATTGAAGAATCCTTGCATTCCTGGAATAAACCCCACTTGATCATGGTGTATGATCCTTTTAATGTGCTGTTGGATTCTGTTTGCTAGTATTTTGTTGAGGATTTTTGTATCTATGTTCATCAGTGATATTGGCCTGTAATTTCCTTTTTTGTGTGACATCTTTGTCTGGTTTTGGTGTCAGGGTGATGGTGGCCTCATAGAATGAGTTTGGGAGTGTTCCTCCCTCTGCTATATTTTGGAAGAGTTTGAGAAGGATAGGTGTTAGCTCTTCTGTAAATGTTTGATAGAAGTCGCCTGTGAAGCCATCTGATCCTGGGCTTTTGTTTGTTGGAAGATTTTTAATCAGAGTTTCAATTTCAGTGCTTGTGATTGGTCTGTTTATATTTTCTATTTCTTCCTGGTTCAGTCTCAGAAGGTTGTGCTTTTCTAAGAATTTGTCCATTTCTTTCAGGTTCCCCATTTTATTGGCTATAGTTGTTTGTAGTCATCTCTCATGAATCTTTGTATTTCTGCAGTGTCAGTTGTTATTTCTCCTTTTTCATTTCTAATTTTATTGATTTGAGTCTTTTCCCATTTTTTCTTAATGAGTATGGCTAATGGCTTATCAATTTTGTTTATCTTCTCAAAGAACCAGCTTTTAGTTTTATTGATCTTTGTTATCGTTTCCTTCATTTCTTTTTCATTTATTTCTGATCTGATATTTATGATTATTTTCCTTTTGCTAACTTTGGGTTTTATTTGTCCTTCTTTCTCTAATTGCTTTAGGTGTGAGGTTAGGTTGTTTTTTTGAGATATTTCTTGTTTCTTGAGGTAGGATTTTATTGCTATAAACTTCCCTCTTAGAACTGCTTTTGCTGCATCCCATAGGTTTTGGGTTGTCATGTTTTCTTTGGCATTTTTTTCTAGGTGTTTTTTGATTTCCTCTTTGATTTCTTCAGTGATCTCTTGGTTATTAAGTAGTGTATTGTTTAGCCTCCCTGTATTTGTATTTCTTACATTTTTTTTTCCTGTAATTGATATCTAGTCTCAAAGTGTTGTGGTTGGAAAAGATACCTGGTACGATTTCAATTTTCTTAAATTTACCAAGGCTTGATTTGTGGCATAAGATATGATCTATCCTGGAGAATGTTCCATGAGCACTTGAGAAGAAAGTGTATTCTGTTGTTTTCAGATGGCATGTCCAAAAATATCAATTAAGTCCATCTTATTTAATGTGTCATTTAAAGCTTGTGTTTTCTTATTTATTCTCATTTTGGATGATCTGTCCATTGGTGAAAGTGGGGTGTTAAAGTTGCTAACTGTGATTGTGTTACTGTTGATTTCCCCTTTTATGGCTGTTAGCATTTGCCTTATGTATTGAGGTGCTCCTGTGATGGGTTCATAAATATTTAATTGTTATATCTTCTTCTTGGATTGATCTCGTGATCATTTTGTAGTGTCCTTCTTTGTCTCTTGTAATAGTCTTTATTTTAAAGTCTATTTTATCTGTTATGAGTATTGCTACTCCAGCTTTCTTTTGATTTGCATTTGCATGGAGTATCTTTTTCCATCCCCTCACTTTCAGTCTGTATGTGTCCCTAGGTCTGAAGTGGTCTCTTGTAGACAGCATATATACGTGTCTTGTTTTTGTATCCATTCGGCCAGTCTATGTCTTTTCGTTGGAGCATTTAATCCATTTACATTTAAGGTAATTAGTGATATGTATGTTCCTATTACCATTTTCTTAATTGTTTTGGGTTTGTTATTGTAGGTCTTTTCCTTCTCTTGTGTTTCCTGCCTAGAGAAGTTCCTTTAGCATTTGTTGTAGAGCTGGTTTGGTGGTGCTGAATTCTCTTAGGTTTTGCTTGTCTGTAAAGGTTTTAATTTCTCTGTCAAATCTAAATGAGATCCTTGCTGGGTAGAGTAATCTTGGTTGTAGGTTTTTCTCTTTCATCACTTTAAATATGCCATGCCACTCCCTTCTGGCTTGCAGAGTTTCTGCTGAAAGATCAGCTGTTCACCTTATGGGGATTCCCTTGTGTATTATTTGTTGCTTTTCCCTTACTGCTTTTAATATTTTTTCTTTGTACTTAATTTTTGATAGTTTGATTAATATGTGTCTTGGCATGTTTCTCCTTGGATTTATCTTGTATGGACTCTCTGCGCTTCCTGGACTTGATTGACTATGTCCTTTCCCATAGGGAAGTTTTCAACTATAATTTCTTCAAATATTTTCTCAGTCCCTTTCTTTTTCTCTTCTTCTTCTGGGACCCCTATAATTTGAATGTTGGTGCATTTAATGTTGTCCCAGAGGTCTCTGAGATTGTCCTCAGTTCTTTTCATTCCTTTTTCCTTATTCTGCTCTGCAGTAGTTATTTCCACTATTTTCACTTCCAGGTCACTTATCTGTTCTTCAGCCTCAGTTACTCTGCTATTAATTCCTTCTGGAGAATTTTAAATTTCATTTATTGTGTTGTTCATCATTGTTTGTTTGCTCTTTGGTTCTTCTAGGTCCTTGTTAAACGTTTCTTGTATTTTCTCCATTCTATTTCCAAGATTTTGGATCGTCCTTACTATCATTAGTCTGAATTCTTTTTCAGGTAGACTGCCTACTTCCTCTTCATTTGTTTGGTCTGGTGGGTTTTTACTGTGCTCCTTCATCTGCTGCATATTTCTCTGTCTTCTCATTTTGCTTAACTTACTGTGTTTGGGGTCTCCTTTCTGCAGCTGCAGGTTCGTAGTTCCCGTTGTTTTTGGTGTCTTCCCCCAGTGGGTAAGGTAGGTTCAGTGGCTTGTGTAGGCTTCCTGGTGGAGGGGACTAGTGCCTGTGCTGTGGTGGATGAGGCTGGATCTTGTCTTTCTGGTGGGCAGGTCCACGTCTGGTGGTGTGTTTTGGGGTGTCTGTGGTCTTATTATGATTTTAGGCAGCCTCTCTGCTAATGGGTGGGGTTGTGTTCCTGTCTTGCTAGCTGTTTGGCGTGGGGTGTCCAGCACTGGAGCTTGCTGGTCATTGAGTGGAGCTGGGTCTTAGCATTGAGATGAAGTCTCTGGGAGAGCTGTTGCTGATTGATAGTACGTGGGACCAGGAGGTCTCTGGTGGTCCAATGTCCTGAACTTGGCTCTCCCACCTCAGAGGCTCAGGCCTGACACCCGGCCGGAACACCAAGAGCCACAAGACTGCTATCTAGAGGCAGCTTTTTTCCAAAGTCACTTTTCTCAAGCTGTCTCTTTCCCTCCATGGGTGAAGTTATTTATTTTCCTTTGTGATTTATAAGAATTCCCCTTCTGTTTCCAGGGTTATTGTCATCAGCTCTTCAGTCAACACATCTCACAGTCCTGGAGACAAACACAGGAACTGCAACAACTCTCTCCAGCTAAACGTTTCCTCTGGGGTTGATCCTCTGTTTATTTGTGAAGCGTGAAAAGGCCAGGCTCAGAGAACCGGCAGTTGGGTTTTTTGGTCTCTTTGTATCTTTTGTACAGAAGTTGCCCCACCTGCAGCATGCGCACAGTTAGTTTTAGTTGCATACATAGTTTCTTTGTATTTTGTTGCTCCATGAGAAGTTTGTCCACGTGCAAGCACTGCAGCAAAAGGTCCCAGGTCCCAGCCTGTCTCATAACTGCTGTGAAGATAGATCATTACAATAGTGAATGAATGAATGAGTGAGTGAATAATGAATCATGTTATGTATAACCTATACATCATGTCACCTTTGCCCTGTATTTTGTGGGTTAGAAGCAATTCACAGGACACACCACATTCAAGGGGAGGGGACGCTGCTAGGGTGGGAACATCTGGAGGTGGGGGTCATTTCAGAAGCTGCTTACCACACTGTCCAACCCATATTTCATACACTGTGATCCTAACAGTTCCCCAAACCCTGTCATTCTGCCTTTGCACATGCTGTTCCCTCTGCCTGGAATTCCACTCCCTCTACCTTTGCTCACCTAAGGCCTCTGCTAAAATGTTCTTTCCTTTGGGCTCTGGCCAGCAGCACCCAAATCTGTGTTGCTTTCTTCTATCATAATACTTATCCCCCTGCATTGGTATTTTGCTGTTTATTTGTCAATCCCTCCGCCTCCATCAGCGCCAGAGACGAATGTAGAATCTACACAGGACCTGGACATTCAGGAAACACTTGCTGAATGAGTGAATGAATAAATGGATTTACGAGGCCCCAGCTTGGAACTCAGGACCCCGGCTCCCAGTTCTGGACCCTGTCCTGCCCAGGGTCTGTCTGCTGGATCCTGTCTCCCGGGACCCCCTCTGCCGTCTCTATAACTATGCTGGCGCCGTGTCTGATTTCCCCTAACTTTGAAATAACTTTCCCCCTGCAGTTCTCAGATGTACTTTCCTGGAATCTTTCTCACTGTTCTGAGCCTCCCTCCTCCCCCTGCTTTGTAACTCTGTGGCCCAGCCAAACACTGGAAGCTCATTATTAAACCGGGAGCTGCCTTATATTATCCCAGAGACTCCAGATGGAAAATATTAGCTTCTATCTTGACTGAGGACTGACATAGTAAAGGCTCCTTGAGCCGCTAGCTGTCAAGGAGAGGAATAAAAGATTTTCATCTGCATGAGTAATTGTTTCCTGTGTTATCCAGAGAGACTGTGGATTTACATCGCAGACGCTGTCACACTGGGCCAGGAGCAGCTGCTGTTGCAGAATCTAGACACGTACTTTCCCCCTCCTTCCTCCTTCTCCTTCTTGGAGTTGGTTGGAAGAGAAATTGGGGAGGTGAGGGGGCAGCAGGGAGTAGAGAGGGGCTCTGAAATGTCCAGAATGGGAGGAGTAGAGCCAGGAAGGTTCTAGAACAGAGTTGAAGACCAGACCCAGTGGAGGAGGCCAGGAAGGCTGGCCAAGCACGTATTGGTCGGCTGCCCCTCCTCTCTCTCCACCACACCCCTCCTCAATCCACCAGCCTGTCCTATCACCTTGACCTCCAAAACGTGACCCGAACCCAGCCCCTCCTCCTTTCTAGCCCAGGCCATGCACCTCTTACCAGGACCACTGCAACCTCCTCCCAAGGGGTCTCTGGGTCCTGCTCTCAAACCCTACAGTCCATTCCCCACACAGCAGCCAGACTGACCTTCTTATCCACAGCCAACACATGCTTCTCCTGTTTCTCATGGCCTATGGAATGAAATCTTGGCCTCTGGGGCCCTGTATGACCTGCCTCCCATCCCCACCTCCTAATCTCATCCGAGCTCACTCTTCCCTTCATCCCAGCCTTTGTGGTCCTCAAACACCTCAGGCTAGTCCTTCCCTTGGCATCTTCATACCGTCTGCCTGCCTCCTGGGAAGATGCTCCCCCAGGTCACGGAGTTCTGCAGAGAGGGCTTCCTGGACCACGTGGTCTGACGTAGAGCCCCCTCCCTCCACCACGCTCCATCCATTATGATGCTTTATTTTCCCCAGAACTCTTCACCATCCAGACTTACACCAGTTGTCTTTTCTTTATCATCTGCCGCCTACACCAGAATGGAGAGTGTTTGGAAGGGGAGAGATGCGTCTGTCTCCTTCACTCCTGAACCTGCAGCACCTGGGGCCATGCCCAGTGCCAGGCAGGGGCCCCATAAATCTTTGTTGAATGAATTCATAGAAGCCAGGTGATAGAAGGCCGAGGGAGGGAGACCAGCAAAGAGGTAAGTTTGACACCTAAGCAGAAGGGTGACTACCGCTGTCTGAGAACAGCCAATACACAGGGATTCAATAACAATAATAACAATAACAATCGCTTCTGCTGTGTTCTGGGTTGTGTTTTAGGTTCTGAAACAGTACAAAGCACTTTTATGCATAGAGGTTGGTTAAAAATCAATGAGACAGGGAGAGTCAGCAGAGGAAGCTGCTCCCGCGACCACCTGAAAGCAGGTGGACTTATGCATAGTGATGGGGAACACAGGACCCAGAGCCAGAGGCGACAAGGGGAAAGACATGAAAAACGACAACAAAGAAAAAATCCTGAACATTCACATCTTAAATGACTTCACGTACACATTCTCAGTAATCTCCTACACTTGCCATGTTTCATATGCCGTGAGCCATAATGTAAAATGTGCGTCACAAAGCTTCCAGTCTACACAGAATATAGGGGACTGATTTATATATTGAAAATTTTTTTATTTTATATTGAGTATAGTTGATTTACGATGTTGTGTTAGTTTCAAGTGTATAGCAAAGTGATTCAATTATACATATACATATATCTATTCTTTTCCAGATTCTTTTCCCATATAAGTTATTACAGTGAATTGAGTAGGGTTCCCCTGTGCTATACAGTAGGTCCTTGTTGATTATCTATTTTTATAGATTATTATCTATATATAGTATGTGTATATGTTAATCCCAAACTCCTAATTTATCCCTCCCCTGACGTTTCCCCTTTGTTTTCTGTTTGTGAGTCTGTTTCTGTTTTGTAAATAAGTTCACTTGTATCATTTTTTTAAAGATTCTACTTATAAGTGATATCATATGATATATGATTTATATTTTTAAAAGTGATACAGACCCTCTATGCAGTGGAAAAATCTCTAACATTCCTGGACCTTGCGTGTCAGGAAACTTAAAGAGAGTGAACCTCCAGAAGAAAGTCCGAGTGTCATAAAATGCAATCTGAGTGGCAACTTTTCACTTTAGTCCAAACAGCTCAGCTAACAAGCTTTGAAACCGAGAAGGTCCCACAGATATTTCAGAGCTGAGACGACATTTTTTGTTCCGGACAAATGAAGGTCCAAGTGATGGCTTCCTAGTTTCCTTGTACTACAGTTAATTCTTCTCCTAAAGGAAAAGATCTCTTTCCGATTTATTTCCCTTCTCAAAGCAGCATGGGTAGGAGAGATTCTAATAATTTTGTTTCCACACCACTACCGATCAAGAACAAGCCTGACCAGGGATGACAGCACATGTGTCCGTATGTCATCTCTAATCCTCACAAACCGAGGAAATAAGGCTCCAAGAGGTCAAGTAGCATGTTTGCCATCACAAAGCTCGTACGTTTCAGAACGCACATCCAAGCCTGAGTGTCTTCTTCCAAAAGATGTGCTCTTTGTATCGTTCTGCACGACTTCCCTGCAGCAGGCACGAGGCCATCGGCAACAAGAGTTTAGTTTTCCTGACATTTATCAGGCACCTGATGTGCCAGGCCTACTGCAAACACCAAGAAGATGTAGTGCATAGTCCACCTTATCCATCCAGCATCAGGGAAGTTGTTATCAGGCAGTGGGGCCCAAGGCAAAGCCCTGGGTCAGAGGCAGCGTTCCAGTTTCTGCAAAGAATGAGAGAGAGAGAGAGAGAGAGAGAGAGAGAGTGTGTGTGTGTGTGTGTGTGTGTGTGTTGGGGACTAGGATTGGGGGTGGAAGGTGCCCCCTGCAATGTCAATATTAAGGCACATCTTCTATGATGGAGGGACAGGGTGTGGGGCAGGGGCTCAGATCCTAGTTTCTGAGACCAGTATGGCTAGCAGACAGCCTGGAGATGCTGAATTCTCAGAGGCATTGGACTAGGCCTCCTTTACATATTCCCCTTCTCCAAATAAGGATAGAATTGGACTCAGAGCTGGTGCAGGGCTGAACTTTCAGGGGGATGAATGGCTGTAGGTGCTGGGAGAGGAGTGACAATGGATCATGGACCCAGTGGGTCACAGCAAGTGGGCTTGGCTGTATGTTGCACATCTGTGTACATCTGAGGGTTTCTCGTTGCTTCCACTTTGCCCTCGTGCCTGCCCATCTCCTATAGGAGGTCCCTAGAGCACCATGAAAGTTGGAATGCTGCAGGAAATCTCCTATTTCCTGGAGGCTAGGGAATCCAGTTCGGGGAATGAAGATGGACAGTGATTAAGTGGCCACATTTTTTGCTCTGTTTGTTTGATGAAGCCTGTTAGCTAGTCCCCCATGCCCCCATCAACAAAACACTCAGATTCTCTGATGAGAAAGACGAATGGTGCAGCAGGGCGCGGGGGGAATGCACACCATTATCAGAAGTTTAGGGGGAAAACATTTAGGAGATGAACGGTGGTTAGTTTCATTCCGCCCACCGTTTTAAACCTTCTTATGTCAAAAGGTGAGCATCACCAGTGTCAAGATGTGGAACCAAAGGGAAAGCCAAAGACTGTTAAAAAGCGGGAGGGTCAGCAGCATGAAACAACGCAGAGATGCCGGGACGGTGTCTTCCCATCGTCTGCCACCATTAGGAGGGTGGCCCATGGGACCTTCAAGACAGCACTTGCAGTAGAGGGTGTGGAGTTGAGGTGGGAAGGTGGTTGGCAGAAACAAGATGATAAGGTGCTCTGTAAGAGGCGTGAAGCTTGAGCAAGACAGTGCCTCTGGCTTCTTCTGGGAAATCTGGCTTCGAAGGGGAAGCTGGAGAGCTAGCACAGTACCCAAGGTAGTAGCCAACACCTAAAGCTCTTACTGTGCTAAGGACTCAGCCCACATGAGCTCTTCTCAACCTTACAACTACACAAAGTAGGCTGTGTTCTCATTATCCCCATTTGCCCCGCCAGTTACTTGCTGCAGTTCGCATGGCTAGTAAATAGCAGAGACGTGATTTGAACTCAGATAATCTGGCTCCAGGATGTGTTTTTAATCCTTCCACTCTGCTGACCTTCAACCTAGAAACATGGTGGTGAGGAAGCTTGTTTTAAAGGGTGGGAGGGAATGCATGACATTTGTATAAACACAGGGGAGGGAGAGATGGCTTAATCTCTTTTCCTCTTGAAAACCAGATAGTGGCTGGCATCCCTGGGACCTGAGATCTCCAAGCACCTATGACCGTGGCCTTGCATATCTGGCACTCTATCCATTACCCTTGTGCATTTCATCCCCAGAACGGTCTCCTAGACAAGTTGGAGTCTATAGGACCCGAGTTAATAAGATGATGCCCTATGTTATGATGGAGAAACTTGGAGCTGGGCCCTAGATGGGCTACAAGGATTATAGAAGTGAGTAGTATTTGGCAATGTAACTAGAGAGGTTGGCTAAGTTCCGTGGACATGTGTGCCCAGCTTGTGAATGCCAGCCTGGTTTCTATCAGTCAATGAATAGAGTTGCAGAGTGGAAGAAAGTTTGGACTCTGGAATCAGACACACTGGAGTTCAGATTCCAGCTCTTCTGCTCACCAGCTCCATGATCTTGACCAAGTGATGGTCGCTTTCTGAGCCTTGGCACCTCATCTCTAGAATGAGGAGAAGAGACCACACAGAACAGTTCCCATGGGAAGTTTATGACGCAGTAGCCTCCCTCCCCTCATCCCCCCAGGCTTTGATTGGAAGCTTGCTCCTTGCAAAGACCCAATTTCTTCATCATAAGAAGGCTGCCACTGATTAGGAACCAAGATGGCAGAGTAGAAGGACGTGTTCTCACTCCCTCTTGTGAGAACACCAGAATCACAACTAGCTGCTGGACAGTCATCGACAGGAAGACACTGGAACTCACCAAAAAAGATACCCCACATCCAAAGACAAAGGAGAAGCCATGATGAGATGATAGGATGGGTGCAACCACAGTAAAATCAAATCCCATAACTGCTGGGTGGGCGACTCACAGAGTGGGGAACGCTTATACCACAGAAGTCCACCCACTGGAGTGAAGGTTCTGAGCCCCACGTCAGGTTCCCAACCTGAGGGTTCGGCAATGGGAGGAGGAATTCCTAGAGAATCAGACTTTGAAGCCTAGTGGGATTTGATTTCAGGACCTTGATAGGACTGGGGGAAACAGACTCCACTCGTGCAGGGCACACAGAAAGTACTGTGTGCATTGGAACCCAGGGGAAGGAGCAGTGACCCCAGGGGATACTGAACCAGACCGACCTGCTAGTGTTGGAGGGTCTCCTGCAGAGGCAGGCGATGGCTGTGGCTTACCGTGTGGACAAGGACACTAGCAGCAGAACTTCTGGGATGTACTCCTTGGCGTGAGTCCTCCCAGAGTCCACCATTAGCCCCACCAAACAGCCCAGAGAAGCACCAGTGCTGGGTCGCCTCAGGCCAAACAACGAACACGAGGGAACCCAGCCCCACCCATCAGCTGTCAAGCAGATCAAAGTTTTACTGAGCCCTGCCCACCAGAGCAACACCCAGCTCTACCCACCACCAGTCCCTCCCATCAGGAACCTTGCACAAGCCTCTTAGATAGCCTCATCCACCAGAGGGCAGACAGCAGAAGCAAGAAGAACTACAATCCTGCAGCCTGTGGAACAAAAACCACATTCATAGAAAGATAGACAAGATGAAAAGGCAGAGGGCTATGTACCAGATGAAGGAAAAGATAAAACCCCAGAAAAACAACTAAATGAAGTGGCGACAGGCAGCCTTCCAGAAAAAGAATTCAGAATAATGATAGTGAAGATGATCCAGGACCTTGGAAAAAGAATGGAGGCAAAGATCGAGAAGATGCAAAAAATGTTTAACAAAGACCTAGAAGAATGAGAGAAGAAACAAACAGAAATGAACAATACAATAACTGAAATGAAAAATACACTAAAAGGAATCAATAGCAGAATAACTGAGGCAGAAGAACGGATAAGTGACCTGGAAGACAGAATGGAGGAATTCACTGCTGCAGAACAGAATAAAGAAAAAAGAATGAAAAGAAATGAAGACAGCCTAAGAGACCTCTGGGACAACATTAAACTCAATAACATTCGCATTATAGGGGTCCCAGAAGGAGAAGAGAGAGAGAAAGGACCCGAGAAAATATATGAAGAGGTTATAGTCGAAAACTTCCCTAACATGCGAAAGGAAATAGTCACCCAAGTCCAGGAAGCGCAGAGAGTCCCGTACAAGATAAATCCAAGGAGAAACATGCCTAGACACATAGTAATCAAACTGGAAAAAATCAAAGACAAAGAAAATTATTGAAAGCAGCAAGGGAAAAATGACAAATAACATAAAAGGGAACTCCCATAAGGTTAACAGCTGATTTCTCAGCAGAAACTCTACAAGCCAGAAGGGAGTGGCATGATATACTTAAACTGATGAAAGGGAAGAACCTACAACCAAGATTACTCTACCCAGCAAGATCTCATTCAGTTTCGATGGAGAAATCAAAAGCTTTACAGACAAGCAAAAGCTAAGAGAATTCAGCACCACCAAAACAGCTCTACAACAAATGTTAAAGGAACTTCTCTAAGTGGGAAACACAAGAGAAGAAAAGGACCTACAAAAACAAACCCAAAACAATTAAGAAAATGGTCATAGGAACATACATATTGAAAATTCCCTTAAACGTGAATGGGTTAAATGCTCCAATCAAAACACACAGGCTCTCTAGGTGGATACAAAAACAAGACGCATATATATGCTGTCTACAAGAGACCCACTTCAGACCTAGGGACACATACAGACCGAAAGTGAGGGGATGGAAAAAGATATTCCATGCAAATGGAAATCAAAAGAAAGCTGGAGTAGCAATACTCATAACAGATAAAATAGACTTTAAAATAAAAAATATTACAAGAGACAAGGAAGGACACTAAATAATGATCAAGGGATCAATCCAAGAAGAAGATATAACAATTATAAATATATATGCACCCAACATACGAGCACCTCAATACGTAAGGCAACTGCTAACAGCTATAAAAGAGGAAATCAACAGTAACACAATAATAATGGGGGATTTTAACACTTCACTTACACCAATGGACAGATCATCCAAAATGAAAATAAATAAGGAAACAGAAACTTTAAATGACACAATACACCAGATAGATTTAATTGATATTTATAGGACATTGCATCCAAAAACAGCAGATCACACTTTCTTCTCAAGTGTGCATGGAACATTCTCCAGGATAGACCACATCTTAGGTCAGAAATCAAGCCACAGTAAATTTAAGGAAATTGAAATCATATCAAGTATCATTTCTGACCATAACGCTATGAGATTAGAAATGAATTACAGGGGAAAAAACGTAAAACACACAAACTCAAGGAGGCTAAACAATACGTTACTAAACAACCAAGAGATCACTGAAGAAATCAAAGAGGAAATTAAGAAATACCTAGATACAAATGAAAATAAAAACACGAGGATCCAAAACCAATGGGATGCAGCAAAAGCAGTTCTAAGAGGGAACTTTATAGCTATACAAGCCTACCTCAAGAAACAAGAAAAATCTCAAATAAACAATCTAACATTACACCTAAAGGAACTAGAGAAAGAAGAACAAACAAAACCCAAAGTTAGCAGAAGGAAAGAAATCATAAAGGTCAGAGCAGAAATAAATGAAATAGAAACAAAGAAAACAATAGCAAAGATCAATAAAACTAAAAGCTGTTTCTTTGAGAAGAGAAACAAAATTGATAAACCATTAGCCAGACTCATCAAGAAAAAGAGGGAGAGGACTCAAATCAATAAAATCAGAAATGAAAAAGAAGTTACAACAGATACTACAGAAATAAAAAGCATCCTAAGAGACTACTCCAAGCAACTCTATGCCAATAAAATGGACAATGTGGAAGAAATGGACAAATTCTTAGAAAGGTATAACCTTCCAAGACTGAACCAGTATGAAATAGAAAATATGAACAGACCAATCACAAGTAATGAAATTGAAACTGTGATTAAAAATCTTCCAACACCCTACCAAACCACCACTGGCATTTTTCACAGAACTAGAACAAAAAAATTTCACAATTTGTATGGAAACACAAAAGACCCCGAATAGCCAAAGCAATCTTGAGAACGAAAAACGGAGCTGGAGGAATCAGGCTTCCTGACTTCAGACTATACTACAAAGCTACAGTAATCAAGACAGTGTGGTACTGGTACAAAAACAGTAAGATAGATCAATGGAACAGGATTGAAAGCCCAGAGATAAACCCACACGCATATGGTCACCTTCTCTTTGATAAAGGAGGCAGGAATGTACACTGAAGAAAGGACAGCCTCTTCAATAAGTAGCGCTGGGAAAACTGGACAGGTACATGTAAAAGTATGAGGTTAGATCACTCCCTAGCAGCATACACAAAAATAAGCTCAAAATGGATTAAAGACCTAAATGTTAGGCCAGAAACTATCAAACTCTTAGAGGAAAACATAGGCAGAACACTCTATGACATAAATCACAGCAAGATCCTTTTTGACCCACCTCCTAGAGAAATGGAAATAAAAACAAAAATAAACAAATGGGACGTAATGAAACATCAAAGCTTTTGCACAGCAAAGGAAACCATAAACAAGACCAAAAGACAACCCTCAGAATGGGAGAAAATATTTGCAAATGAAGCAACTGACAAAGGATTAATCTCCAAAATTTATAAGCAGCTCATGCAGCTCAATAACAAAAAAACAAACAACCCAATCCAAAAATGGGCAGAAGACCTAAATAGACATTTCCCCAAAGAAGATATACAGACTGCCAACAAACACATGAAAGAATGCTCAACATCATTAATCATTAGAGAAATGCAAATCAAAACTACAATGAGATATCATCTCACACCAGTCAGAATGGCCACCATCAAAAACTCTAGAAACAATAAATGCTGGAGAGGGTGTGGAGAAAAGGGAACCCTCTTGCACTGCTGGTGGGAATGTGAATTGGTACAGCCACTGTGGAGAACAGTATGGAGGTTCCTTAAAAAACTACAAATAGAGCTACCATATGACCCAGCAATCCCACTACTGGACATATACCCTGAGAAAACCATAATTCAAAAAGAGTCATGTACCAAAATGTTCATTGCAGCTCTCTTTACAATAGCCCAGAGATGGAAACAACCTAAGTGTCCATCATCGGATGAATGTATAAAGAAGATGTGGCACATATATACAAAGGAATATTACTCAGCCATAAAAAGAAACGAAATTGAGCTGTTTGTAATGAGATGGATAGACCTGGAGTCTGTCATACAGAGTGAAGTAAGTCAGAAAGAGAAAGACAAATACCGTATGCTAACACATATATATGGAATTTAAGGGGAAAATTGTCATGAAGAACCTAGGGGTAAGACAGGAATAAAGACACAGACCTACTAGAGAATGGACTTGAGGATATGGGGAGGGGGAAGGGTAAGCTGTGACAAAGCAAGAGAGAGGCATGGATATACATACACTATCAAACGTAAGGTACATAGCTAGTGGGGAGCAGCTGCATAGCACAGGGAGATCAGCTCGGTGCTTTGTGACCACCTGGAGGGGTGGGATAGGGAGGGTGGGATGGAGGGAGACGCAAGAGGGAAGAGATATGGAATGTATGTATATGTGTGAGTGATTCACTTTGTTATAAAGCAGAAACTAGCTCACCATTGTAAAGCAATTATACTCTAATAAAGATGTTAAAAAAAAAGAGGGATAAATAAAATTCATGGAGAAGCTGGCCATTGAATTTAGCATTTTCGAAATAAAGAGGTTTTCAAAAAAAAAAAAAAATCTTCCAACAAACAAAAGTCCAGGACCAGATGGCTTCACAGGTGAATTCTATGAAACATTTAGAGAAGAGCTAACACTCACCTTTCTCAAACTCTTCCAAAAATTGCAGAGGAAGGAACACTCCCAAACTCATTCTATGAGGCGACCATCACCTTGATACCAAAACCAGACAAGGATACTACAAAAAAAGAAAATTACAGACCAGTATCACTGATGAATATAGATGCAAAAATCCTCAACAAAATACTAGCGAACAGAATCCAACAACACATTAAAATGATCATACACCATGATTAAGTGGGATTTATCCCAGGGATGCAAGGATTCTTCAATATACGTAAATCATTCAATGTGATAAACCATATTAACAAATTGAAGAACAAAAACTATATGATCATTTCCATAGTTGCAGAAAAAGCTTTGGACAAAATTCAACACCCATTTATGACAAAAACTCTCCAGAAAGTGGGCATAGGGGGAACTTACCTCAACATAATAAAGGCCATATATGACAAACCCACAGCAAACATCATTCTCAGTGGTGAAAAACTGAAAGCATTTCCTCTAAGATCAGGAACAAGACAACAATGTCCACTCTCACCACTATTATTCAACATAGTTTTGGAAGTCTTAGCCACGGCAAGCAGAGAAGAAAAAGAAATACAAATTGGAAAAGAAGAAGTACAACTGTCAGTGTTGCAGATGACATGATGCTATACATAGAGAATCCTAAAGATGCCACCAGAAAACTACTAGAGCTAATCAATGAATTTGGTAAAGTTGCAGGATACAAAATTAATGCACAGAAATCTCTTGCATTCCTATACACTAATGATGAAAAATCTGAAAGAGAAATTAAGGAAACACTCCCATTTACCATTGCAACAAAAAGAATAAAGTACCTAGGAATAAACCTACCTAGGGAGACAAAAGACCTGTATGCAGAAAAGTATAAGACACTGATGAAAGAAATTGAAGATGATACCAAGAGATGGAGAGATACACCATGTCCTTGGATTGGAAGAATCAATATTGTGAAAATGAGTATACTACCCAAAGCAATCTACAGATTCAGTGCAATACCTATCAAATTACCAATGGCAATTTTTACAGAACTAGAACAAAAAAATCTTAAAATTTGTATGGAGACACAAAAGACCCCGAATAGCCAAAGCAGTCTTGAGGGGAAAAAACAGAGCTGGAGGCGTCAGACTCCCTGACTTCAGACTATACTACAAAGCAACAGTAATCAAGACAATATGGTACTGGCACAAAAACAGAAACATAGATCAATGGAAAAAGATAGAAAGCCCAGAGATAAACCTACGCACCTGTGGTCAACTAATCTATGACAAAGGAGGCAAGGATATACAATGGAGAAAAGACAGTCTCTTCAATAAGTGGTGCTGGGAAAACTGGACAGCTACATGTAAAAGAATGAAATTAGAACACTCAGTAACACCATACACAAAAATAAACTCAAAATGTATTAGAGACCTAAATGTAAGACCAGACACTATAAAACTCTTAGAGGAAAACATAGGAAGAACACTCTTTGACATAAATCACAGCAAGATCTTTTTTGATCCACATCCTAGAGTAATGGAAATAAAAACAAAAATAAACAAATGGGACCTAATGAAACTTCAAAGCTTTTGCAAAGCAAAGGAAACCATAAACAAGACAAAAAGACAACCCTCAGAATGGGAGAAAATATTTGCCAACGAATCAACAGACAAAGGATTAATCTCCAAAGTATGTAAACAGCTCATGCAGCTGAATAGTAAAAAAACAATGAACCCAATCCAAAAATGGGCAGACAAGCTAAATAGACATTTCTCCAAACAAGACATACAGGTGGCCAGGAAGCACATGAAAAGCTGCTCAACATCACTAATTATTAGAGAAATGCAGATCAAAACTACAATGAGGTATCAGCTCACAGCAGTCAGAATGGGCATCATCAGAAAATTTACAAACCATAAATGCTGGAGAGGGTGTGGAAAAAAGGGAACCCTCTTGCACTGTTGGTGGGAATGTAAATTGATACAACCACTATGGAGAACAGTATGGAGTTTCCTTAAAAAAACTAAAAATAGAATTACCATATGACCCAGCAATCCCACTACTGGGCATATGCCCAGAGAAAACCATAATTCAGAAAGACACTTGCACCCCAATGTTCACTGAAGCACTATTTACAATAGCCAGGTCATGGAAGCAACCTAAATGCCCATTGACAGACGAATGGATAAAGAAGATGTGGTACATATATACAATGGAATATTACTCAGCCGTAAAAAGGAAAGAAATTGGGTCATTTTTGGAGACGTGGATGGATCTAGAGACTGTCATACAGAGTGACGTAAGTCAGAAAGAGAAAAACAAATATCGTATATTAACTCATATATGTGGAACCTAGAAAAATGGTACAGATGAACCGGTTTGCAGGGCAGAAATTGAGACACAGATGTAGAAAAGAAATGTATGGACACCAAGGGGGGAAAGCAGTGCAGGGTGGTGGTGGTGGTGGTGTGATTAATTGGGCGATTGGGATTGACATATATACACTGATGTGTATAAAATGGATGACTAATAAGAACCTGCTGTATAAAAAAAAAAATAAAATTTAAAAATTTTTTTAAAAAAAGAAAAGAAGGAAAAAGAAGACTGCCACCAGGCTTCAGGGAATGACCCACTTACAGCCAATTGCTTCCTTCCGGGTCATTCTGATGGATTAAACGAAGGACCATTTAAAACCACGGCCCAAAGAGCCAGAGGGAGAGGCTGTGGAGGGATGATGCAGCTGGAGCCCCATGCATGCTCGTGGAAGCTCGGCACCACCGTCAGGAAAAACCCCAGGCACACAAGGGCGGCCTCAGCGAGCACTCGGCTCGCACGAGCCACCTTGGCATAGATGCTGACCTCACTAGGCCAATTACAAAGAAGACCTTCAAGTAAAGTACGATAATTAGAGCCCTGGGGGCCATCTGTTCTGCATGGGGCTTTGTCTATCCTAACCTCTCTCCTTTCACTGCAAACTCAATACCCAGGGCCTCTGCTGTGCTGTGAACACTCTTAGTTTTGAGTGCATTTTCTATAAGGTGTCGGCAGGAAGAGTGTCTGAATAAGTTCTATTCCAGCACACCTCTGGGTTCATGTTGGGTGTGGCTGGAGCTGTTCTGAACCAGGAAAACATCTGACTAAAGAATATTTCAGTCCAACAAGTATTGATATTTGCTGGGTCCCTCCTACATTTCTAGTGCTACATTTGATGCTGGAACACAGAGATGAATAAGAGATGGCATCTTACCCTTAGTTAACAAATTACCATTGACTGAGGCCCTACCATGCGCCAAAGGCTTTACAAATGTTATTGTTCCTTATGACAACTTATTAAGGTTGATACCCCATTCATGTTACCAGTGACGAGTAGGAAGCCTAAAAACGTTAAGTTACAGGCTCAAGGTCACTCAACTAGTAAGGGTTGGAACTAAGCTTTGGGTTCAGGGATGTTTGATGGCCAAACCCACATACTTTCAAATACTCTAAGGTACCTTTTTTTGTCAGGGAGCCAGGGTCGAGTGGAGACAAAGATATAAAGCTTTTTTTTTTTTTTTCGGTACGCGGGCCTCTCACTGTTGTGGCCTCTCCCGTTGCGGAGCACAGGCTCCGGACGCGCAGGCTCCGCGGCATGTGGGATCTTCCCGGACCGGGGCACGAACCCGCGTCCCCTGCATCGGCAGGCGGACTCTCAACCACTGCGCCACCAGGGAAGCCCAGATATAAAGCTTTCACTACTATCCAGTCACTAGAAACCCACATGCTATGAGTCAAGGCCAAGGGAGTTGGACGCTGTAGCAGAAGTCAGAACGGAAGGCGGGAAGCAGTTCTGGAGTCCCTGCCACAGGCTGGAAGCTGTGTGCTTCTGGTTTCCCAACTCATTTGCAAATGGAAAATATTATTATGGTTTCTGGAGGAATAGACACCCTTGACACCCTCTCTCTCCATTTTTATGGGGAGGGAGAAAGAATAGCAGGGTTACATGAATTCAACTCTTGATCCTCTTCCAACAAAGCTCTGCTGTGAAAGACGGCGCCCCAGCCCATACTCCATCCCCTGAGGCAGGGAAGAACTCAAAAGCCCCTCTGACAACAATGCAGACCAGATTGCAAGGGCAGGACAGGCTCTGTGTTAATGGAGAAAATGTTTCCTCATTTGGGCTTTAGACTGTCGTGTCCTATGGGGGAAAATGTTTGTCCTTGGGAGAAATGCCAACTTTATTGATCTGTTAATAAAAGAACTGGCAGCTTATAGTTCTTGCCGATGAGGAAACTCAAATCAGAGAGGCCAGGTTCACCCTTGGCCATCAGACTGGAGTCCCTCAGACCAATTGCACTTTCCCCCTTCCCCAGGCTTGTAAAACTGGGCAGTGCCCACCTGGCAGCACCCACCTGGCTGAAGCCTACACCCTGCTGTAGCCCAGGGGCCAGACCAAAAGGACACTCTGAAGGAAGAGGGAGGGGCCACGGGAGGGGAGGGCTCACCTGCGGGCAGGGGTGGAATCTATCCAAGTGGAGACTTAAGAAATGGGTGCTTATGGGGTGAGGGGTTATCCCGCAGGTGGGCAGGCAGGATAACGGGCTGGAGGGACAGTCCACTGGGGAACCTCTCCTTGCAAAGGCCAAAGTTCCTAGGTGTTTTTTCTTACAAAACTCAAGGGGAAGTCCAAGTTCTCCCAAACCCTAATATTTGTCTCTTCTGCATCAAAATATCCCTTCTGAAACGGACCCAACCTTCAGTAAAGAAACCTACATTGGCCCGCCTGCCTGCTGGGGGTGCTAGTTTTGTGGAAACTGACGCCGGTGACCTGGTTCCATTTTACCCTCTCCCAGTGCAGAAGGGGCCTGGCCAATAAGGCAAACCACGCCTCTTGTCCACGTTTCATTTTTGCAAATGCTTTTCCGGGTTTTTCTTTTTTTTTTTTTTTGCCGATATTATAGAGTTTTTAAAATGTATCTCATTTAAAAAGTTTGCATTTTCTCAATTCCTTGTGAGGTCGAGGTATGGCAGTTGGCCATTTGCATTTCCTTTCTGTGAACTTATCTGAGCCTTTCCCTATTTTTCCAATGAGTTGCTCCTTTTACTTATTGGTTTGTGAGAATTCTCTTTATATTCTGGAAATGAATAGTTTGCTGCATATTTTTAGTATTTTCTCATTTTGGTCCTTCTTTTTTTCCTTAGTATATTGCCATTAGAAGATATACTTTTGGGCATCTCAAGATGAATCAGTCTTTTTATTTGCCTTTTGCTTTGTGTACCATCTCTAAGAAGATTGTCCCTATCTAAGGATCATAAGTATATTCTCTGTGATTACTTCCTAATATTCGCTGTGATTACCTGCTAATAATTTCATATACAGTGTTTATTTTCTAGCGTTAGGTCTCTCCAAGCCATTTGTAATTTTCTTGTGAAAAGTGGAGGAGGGGAATTTCCTCTCACCCCCACTAATCTGAAACTCTTAAATGCATCTAACCCTGCTTCTCCTTCTTACCACAGTTACAATGGAAAGAGAATCCTTCCTCCCCTCAAGGGCAAGCCATCCACTTGGGTTCTCACCTCTATGCCTCCCTTTCTCAAGAACTTCCTTCAGTTTGTACCTTACCTGTCATCATCACCCCTTCCTTCCCTCTTGGATCACTTCCATCAGTACAAAGACATGGTTTAATTTCTTCCACCTTAAAAAAAAATACCTCCATCCTTTGGGGTAAGATGAAATAGTTTGCAACAGGACAGAGCTACAGTCAAGCCATAGAAGATCTGGATAAAAATAAAAATTGTATTTCCCAAAGCATTAGGGAGCTATGGAGCAACCAGGACCAGAGGAACTAAAATTCTGGAGAAGGGGAGACTTCTCAGAGGTGAGCATCTGCAAATGCTTTTCCCTTCTGGTCATTTGATGATTCTGGGTCCAGGCTAGAGGGTGAAATAAGGCTGGGTCACAGGGCTGGTGTAGAGTGACAAAACTGGAGGCTTGGGGGGCCATAAACGTCCAGCCAGATTCCACTCGAGACGAAACAAAGCAGGACCCTATGGTTCTTACCCCCCATGTCCTCCATCTGCCTTTTGTCTGTAGAGAAACGTTAGTCAAAGAATAAGTTTAATCAGAGAAGAGAGAAAATGCAGAAACAAAGGAAAACAGTCAAATGAGACCAAATAATAATAGTTTAGTCATTAAGCAAAGTCAAGGACTTTATTTCCTCCTCAAGGGCTACAGATAATATTCTGAGCCATATCCTGTGAGCTGTCTTATAGATACCAAAGCCACCTCCAGGTGGAAGAAGTTAACTACATGATGACCAGACTGTAGCCGTGACATAAGCTGCCACAATTCCGAGAACTGGCCTCAAGGAAATGGGAACAAACCGACCCTGAAACTGAAGATTAACTGTACTTAAAACAATCAAGATAATGCTGGTCAGACCACCGATGACCAATTTCAAGATGACTGTCACAGCTGACTGCGCTGTTTCTGCATGTAGCCCCCTCCCTCCGCCTATAAAAGCTCTTGCCCACTGATTGCTGGGAGGGGTAGTCAGCCTTTGGACATGAGTCCGCCCTTCCTCTCCCAGCTGCCAGCCTCTGAAATAAAGCAAACTTTCCTTTCCACCAACCTTGCCTCTTTATTGGCTTCAGAGCAGTGAGCAGCTGGACCTGTGTTTGGTAACAGAGATATGTGTTGAATTATGAAGCTGTGTGACGTCAGAGGCTGAAAAACTAAGCTGAAGACCTCTGAACACAGACTAGAATTCTCTGGAGTCTCTTGAAAAGACAAAGGCTCGCCAGGGGTTGGAGTGAGGACAACCTGGTAAGAGCTGAAAGTACAGGAGGGAGCAATGAACTGACATCAACCATCAGGCATCTGTGACTGCATTTTTCCTGAGGACACTGGCTGATTCTGATGCATTTGGCCAAAGTGGAGACTTGAGGGACCTCATACTTAGACCAGTGCCCTCTCCCCAAAGGGCTTTTAGAATAGAAGCGGCTCAGGGCAGGATGCAGAAGAGCAAAGCCAAGCCCCGAAAGACAGAGCAGAATCTCCTGCGGTCTCTTTGTGTCGAGACAAAGCCCCACCAGGCTCCTGACTGAGAGCCGCGCTACAGACATAGGGTGAACCTGAGGGAGGTAGACTGATGCTCACTGGAACTGGAACTGGACCTTGAGTCAATTCTGTTCTTATCAGAAGTAAGCCGTTCGGTACCTCACTCTATCTGCCCAGCAGAGGAAACAGTTAACTCCATCTGGGGGAAGACAATACTATCTAGAACTTTTCTGGGGTTTTATACCCACTATTTGGTATTCACTTAAAAATGACTCCCAAAGAAAAAACATGTAATTGAAAACCAAGTGAAAAAGCGGACTATAGAAGCAGACCCACTAGTAACCCAGAAGTATCAGAAAAGAACTTTAAAATCACTGAGGAGTATGTTTAAGGACACAGAAAGAATGATGGACAAAATGGTTCAAAAGATAGAGATTATCAGAGAAGTTTCAAATCTATAAAAAAAAAGCATCAAATGAACATTTTGGACCTGATAAATATAATATTTGCAGTTAAGAAATCAACTTATTGGTTTAAGAGCTGATTAGACACATCAAACGACAAGATTAATAATGAACTGTAAAATAAGCCGATAGGAGACATCAAAATTGAAGCTCAGAGAGGAAAAATGTTTAAGCCTCAAATAAAGCAGAACAGGGCATAGGAGGCATGGTACACAATTTATAAGGTGTAGCAAAGTGTAATTGGAAGCACAGAAGAAGAGAGAGAATGAGAGGAATAACTGAAGCTATAATGACAGGGAATTTCCCAAAATATTAAAAAAAAATAGAGTTAAGTGAATTTTTGGATGTAGGGACAATATACATAAATCAGTTGCTTTTTGCTATACCAGCAGCAAACAAATATAACACAGAGTTTAAAATAACACCGCTTAAAATAGCATTAGTCAAATACTTAAGAACAAGTTTAATAAAAATAGAGGAAAATTAAAGACAACCTAAGATATGGAGGGGAGGGACACACACTATCCTGAGATTGTAAGGTCCAATATGGTATGGATGTCAATTCTCTTCAAACAGACCTATAGATACAACACAGTCCCAATCAGAATCCTAGCAGGCTTTCTGGAGGAGAGGGATGGTAATAAACTGATTCTAAAATTCATATGGAATTGCAAAGGTTAGAGAATAGCTGAATTAGGGTTCTACAGAGATACAGGACCAACAGGGCATGTGTGTATATGTACATATATGTATACAGAAAGAGATTTATTGTAAGGAAATGGCTCACATGAATATGGATGTTGGCAAGTCCAGTATCTGCAGTGTGGGCTGTCAGGCTGGAGACCCAGGAGAGCTAAAGGTGCACAACCTGGAGAGGCAGGAGAACCAATGATACAGATGAAGTCCAAAGACAGTCTGCTGGAGAATTCCTCCTTGCCTGGGGAGGCCAGCCTTTTCAGTCTATTCAGGTCTTCAGCTGATTGGATGAGGCCCACCCACAATGTGGAGAGCAATCTGCTTTACTCAAAGTTCACCGATTTAACTGTTACTCTTATCCCAAAACACTGTCTAAGGTGACACATAAAATTAACCATCACAATATCCAGGCAATCTAAACGGAGAATAAAGCTAGGAGATTTATACTACAAGATATCCATACCTATTTTAAGGCTATAGTAATTAACAATGTGCTATTGACACAAGGATAAAAAAAAAAAGAATGGAATAGAAAAGAAAGTCCAGAAACAGACCCGTACATATATGTTCCAGATTTATGACAGAAGTGATAATACAATACAGGAGAGAAGGGATAGTCTTTTTAATAAATGGGATTAAGTTAATTTGATATTAACATGGAAAAAGATACTCTAGATCTTCTCCTCACATCACACACAAAGATAAATTGCATCTAAATATAAAAAGTAAAACAATAAAACCTTTAGAAGAAAACAGACTATATCTTCAATGCCTTGGAATAGACAAAACTTCCCCAAACGCTCATTATTCAGTTCCATGGCTGCGTCAAGTTTCTTTTATCATCCTGCCAATTTAATACTGTTGATAGTTTGAAACAAGCAGAGCTGGAACTTGGATGTTTTTGCCTGTAATACTGCCTGAACCATCTCCATCCAGTCCATTTCTAGGAATCCCTGATTACTGAGTCACTCTTTTGTTTTATCATTAGTTCAAACGTTTATCAAGTGTGTACTTATGCCATTTCCTTTCCCAAACACTGTCATTGCTCCTGATCAACTTGATCAAAATCAACTAGTTGGACTGGCATCCTTGCAATGAAGCGTCAGCATCCACCTCCCCACACATACCACTACCATATTCTCATCCTTCCTCTTATGATGAGCCTGCATCCTCAGCACTGGCTAATCCTCATTATTCTCTGACCTCCAAATACATCCTGAATGTCCCCTCTCCATGTCTTTATTCATGCTGGTGAACAACCCCATCTGTGCCATGCTGTTTCCAGGCTATCCGCCTCCAGTGTCCTGCCTGCCTTGGCCAATTTGGCCAATAATATGCAGAGATCTTGGTGACCAAGACGCAGCCTTCCAAGTCCTGCTCAGTGCCCATCTGCGGTCTAGAATCATCCCCTTAGGCTGAGGGCCCCAGCACCAGGACACCTGGACTTAAGGTTTGTGAAGGGCGCCCTCCGCTGGAGGAGGATAGCATTGGGTCCAGGCATGACTACACTGTCTTTTTTTTTTTTTTAACATCTTTATTGTAGTATAATTGCTTTACAATGGTGTGTTAGTTTCTGCTTTATAACAAAGTGAATCAGTTATACATATACCTATGTTCCCATATCTCTTCCCGCTTGCATCTCCCTCCCTCCCACCCTCCCTATCCCACCCCTCTAGGTGGTCACAAAGCACGGAGCTGATATCCCCGTGCGATGCACTAGCTATCTATTTTATGTTTGGTAGTGTATATATGTCCATGCCACTCTCTCACTTTGTCACAGCTTACCCTTCCCCCTCCCCGTATCCTCAAGCACAGCAAAGGAAACCATAAACAAGACCAAAAGACAACCCTCAGAATTGGAGAAAATATTTGCAAATGAAGCAACTGACAAAGGATTAATCTCCAAAATTTACAAGCAGCTCATGCAGCTCAATAACAAAAACAACAAACAACCCAATCCAAAAATGGGCAGAAGACCTAAATAGACATTTCTCCAAAGAAGATATACAGACTGCCAACAGACACATGAAAGAATGCTCAACATCATTAATCATTAGAGAAATGCAAATCAAAACTACAATGAGATATCATCTCACACCAGTCAGAATGGCCATCATCAAAAAATCTAGAAACAATAAATGCTGAAGAGGGTGTGGAGAAAAGGGAACCCTCTTGCACTGTTGGTGGGGATGTAAATTGATACAGCCACTATGGAGAACAGTATGGAGGTTCCTTAAAAAACTACAGATAGAACTACCATACGACCTAGCAATCCCACTACTGGGCATATACCCTGAGAAAACCATAATTCAAAAAGAGTCATGTACCAAAATGTTCATTGCAGCACTATTTACAATAACCAGGACATGGAAGCAACCTAAGTGTCCATCAACAGATGAATGGATAAAGAAGATGTGGCACATATATGCAATGGAATATTACTCAGCCATAAAAAGAAACGAAATTGAGTTATTTGTAGTGAGGTGGATGGACCCAGAGTGTGTCATACAGAGTGAAGTAAGTCAGAAAGAGAAAAACAAATACCGTATGCTAACACATATAAACGGAATCTAAGGGGGAAAAAAAAGGTCATGAAGAACCTAAGGGTAAGACGGGAATAAAGACACAGACCTGCTAGAGACTACACTGTCTTTACCAGGCTCTGCCCGGAGCTATCCTGGAGAGATCAAAGGGCTTCCCAAAGACTTTGGTGATACCCACCCTGGAGAGTGAATCCTTCAAATTGCAGGTACCAAAGATGGACACTTGGCCAGGAAACATTGCTGTATCTCAGACATGATATGGGCCTGCTGAAGGACAATGGTCCACATTTCTGTTCTCATAGCCCGCCAGTGATCTTCCTTCTATGCAGGTCCAAGGGGCCCGGGATGGAGCCCATGGCATGAGAAGGGAGATCAGTGAAGCACTTCTGTTCATTTTCAGTGGCGTGAGGTGGGGATGACAGTCTCTAGCTCATGGAGTTGTTGGGAGACGTAAATGAGAGAACACATGTACAGTGCCTCATGTGGCACAGATGCTCTGCACGTATTGACCAATTCTGCCCCTACCCCACAGACAGCCACATACCTGCTCATCTTGGAGTAAGGTTGAGAATACTCGTACATATCTGTGATATGGAGTGATAGAGATAAATACTAGTTGCATTCGTGTTACAAAGGGTGGACTGATGGATTTTGCTCAGGAAGAGGACAAGTCTGGGAGCATAGCTAGTACCTGGCATTTTGCGAGTACTCGCTATGCGCTAGAGGCACTGCTCTTCATACACCATCTCATTTCATCCTCAGAGTAACCCAGTGGGGTTGGTGCTTATAGCAGACAGGCTCTGGGGAACCCCCTTGAGCCCTGACTCCCGATATCCACATCCTTGTATAATCCGTCACCCTCCTTGAGTGTGGGCAGGACCTGCTCCTGACCAATAGAATATGGTAACAGATGTATGTGATTCCATGTATGTGATCGTGTTATTCAAGACCGTAATGCCCCTCGTCTCCTACGGCCACTCCACTCCCACGATAGAAGGAAAAACACCAGGGGAGGAGGTGGAATTGCTGTGAAAAGAGGCTCTGCCTCTACAGAAGCTGCACAGTGAGTTCCTCAGAGGCAGGCATCCTGTGTGCCACTTACATCAGCCTGCCCAGAGGAACAGCGTCATCTCATTGCTCATTCTCAGATGAATAAGAATCCCACTTGCGGTTTTCAACAAGAAAATGACCATATTCACGTTGCATTCATCAGAAGCCCAGGGTGCTTACCACACGGGCCTGCCTCTTGTGTCTGTGGCCTCCTGGCAAAGCAGAGCTAATAAGATGACCAGGCCAAGCGGGTGCTCCGGACCCCATGGTCAAGGATAGGGTGTGCAAGATGGCCACACACCCTCCCTCCTGTGGCCTGGTTTCCCTCACACTTTCTACGATCCCGATTGCAGATGCCCCTGGGGCACTGGCTCATTTTCTGTGGAGAGGGAGCCTGATTTGCCCAGGAGGTTCCTTGGCCAGCTCTCTCCAGGGGCAAGAATCCACTGAGCTCACTACCCCAAGGGTTCGCGATTGGGGTCCTGCTGAAGGAATGGCCACGGGAAGATGCCCTGGAGGAAGGTCAGGGCAGTCCCTGCCAGCTCAGAATCTGGAGCTCGGAGGTTTGCATAAGGACTGGCAAGAGCAGAGGATGCCAGCGATAGGCTGCGGAGGCATCAGCGGAAGCAGGGGAGCGTTGATCTTAAGGAACCAAACTGCCCCTGCGCAGAGGCCTGGGGTGGCTCTGTACCTGGGGAGCTTCTTATCCGCCGGGCCCTGAGGCTCCTGACTGCGGTCCGCACACCTCCAGGCAGGTGGGCCCAGGTCCTCCGACTTCTGCTCTGCGGCCCCGCCCCTGCCTGCCCCCAGAGGCAGAGGGCTCCTCCCCGCTCTGGCTCTGCCCCTTATTCAACCCCCTCGCACCCTCACACCTGGGCTCGCTGGTCCCTGCTGCCCCTGACAAGGCTCACGGGCCCCGCCCCCAGGATCCCCGGCCCCACCCCACTCGGGAGCCAGTCCAGTTAAGGAGGCTGAACACCTGGGAGGTTCCATGTGTGCCTCGAGGCCTGCGCTGGGCACAGCCTTGCAATGGAAGCAGAAGCTTCTCCGCCCCTTGGGTCGCCCCCATGCTGCCTGTGGTTCCGGAGGCCAGGCATCTACGAGGATGAGAATGGAAGGACCTGGGTGACTGTGGCCTTGCGGATCAGTCCCTCCCACAGAGCTTGGGGCAGGGGCTCCCCTGGCAGCACGGTGAGTCGTGGAACATGAGGGGAGGCAGCGGAAGGGTGGTACATGGACTTTAGCCCGTGGGGGCCCTGCATGTTATGCAATGAGGATGCAGTTCTCACTGGCGCTGGAAAACTCGGCCTGTGTGGGTTTGAGCGTGCTGACCAGGAGCCCCTGCCTGGAGGGGCCACAGGCAGAGCTTATCTACAGGAGATGATGCAGTCCTCCGTGGGGAGGCTGAGAGAGAGGTAGCTCAGGGCCTAGTGTTGCCCCTAGTGCATGCTGAAAAGGCTTCACACATCCGGCGGCTATTCAGGTGGGCTCTGTGGGATGAGTAGGAGTTCTCAGAAAGGAGACAGGACAAGCACAAGCAAAAGCATTGCAACCTAGAGCAGCAGGTGGGCCAACAGTATAAAATTTACCTTGGCTTCAGGCTCCTCACCTGCAAAATGGGAATAATCTACCTCTGTGGAGGTCACAGACACAGCTCACCATCTGAATGGCCTGGGCGAGCATTTGAGAGGTAACACATTCTAGAATTCCACCTTGGAAACTGATTCAGGAGCCTTGGGTGGAGTCTAAGACCCTTTATGTTTTAAAAGCTCCCCAGGTGATAAGGATGATCACTCAGATTGGAAACAGCTGCCCTAAACTAGGGGTTTGGATCACAGCCCATCTTTGAGGGACAAAATATAAATACTTCAGGGTAATATGCTAAATACTTATCCAGGTACTAAATAAACAATTCACGGTCATTTTAAACAATATAACACATTTCCTAGCTATCTTCAAATAGGAATCCAGAAAATTTTTTGTTGAGAACACTGAGTCTTTTCCACCCAATAAAGCATGCAGAAAATTCTGGACAAAATAGTTTAGTAAGTTTTCAAAAAGCATACAAATGTGTTCAATGGGAAAAGAATGGATTCTTCAAATAACTTAGCCATGAGTGGGGGAGGGGAACCTGGAGGCTGAGCATTGCTTTCACCATTTGAAATGATTATTTCTGAATAGTAGATCTGGGTTTTCACATGCAGTCTTAGGATAGGAGATGGCTTTCTGAGCATGATCGAATGCAAGGGTCAGCAAACTTTCTGTAAAGAGTCTGACAGTAAAAATTTTCAGCTTTGCAGATGGTAAAGACTCCATAGCAAGTACTCAACTCTGCCCTCTAGTGCAAATGCAGCCAGAGACAGCACACACAGGAAGAAGTGTTTGTTTATTTGCAATAAAGCTTTATTTACAAAAGCAGGTGGTGGGCCAGATTGGGTCCATACTGTGCTGACGCCTGATCTAAAGACAGAATCCAAAGGGAAAGAGATTTTGCCACATAATTAAAAATATCCCTCTTGCAAAACCAGCTCATAAAGTTAGGACAACAAACAGAAAAATAACTTGCAACATGTATGACTGATAAAGGGCTAGATTCTTAGCTCGGAAAAACGTTCAGCACAAAGACAAATACTCTGATAGAAAACTCTGTAAAGAACTTCCCATTTAGTTGCAAAGCACATGGAGCTTTGGTTATAGTTGTCTGGTGACTTTCCCTCGTTTTTATACCTTTCTGGATTGGCTGATTTTTTTTTTTTCTTTTAATGTTCACAACAAGTAGTGATGGCCATGATCAAAACTACAAAATATTTTTAAGGGAAAACCCATCACTCCCAGATCCTGAGGTCTATGGATATCTTATTTTTATTTATTTATTTTTTTAGATCTCTTATTTTTAGAAAGAGAATTTTTAAAACTATGGAAGTGGCCAAGACAGAGGGCCAACAGAGTAATCAGTGTAGGCCCAATGTTGCGGACAGGCTGGAAACAGAGGCTAACTTTTCAGGGTGTGCTGGGGTGAGTGGGATGCAGGTCAGTGGGAGGATGGTACAGAGGAGGCCTGGAGAGAAGTAGTCCAAGGAAAACCCCCAAGTGATGGTGCCAAGGCTCTGGGTGTGGGATTCTAAAAGCATGCCCATCGACCTCTGGTCTGGGCAGCCCACCAGCCGGGCCAGGGGATCCAGGACCCTGGTTGTGTGTGTGCAGCTCAACCATCCCTGATGTGCCCCCTCCTCTCTGGTCCCTTCAGCATGAAATCAGTGTCACAGTCCACATGTGGCAGATGCCAGTGCACCCCCAGACGCCCAGGTCCCCCAGCCATCTGCTCGTGTTCGGGCTGCCCCCCAAGTGGGAGCTCTACCCCGGGCGAAGGTACCAAGCAACGGATTTGAGACTCTGGGAAATAGTGGACCATGGCCAGGCAAGTGCATGGTGGCCCAGGTGAGGGGGATGGGCATTAAGTAGTGACCGTAGGTGTGCAAAGTGGGGCAAAGGATGGGAGGGATCCCTTCCCCGGGCCCCTAAATCCACAAACCCGGGTTCCCATCTGCTTCATTTGGATAGAAGAGCGTCTCCCAGGGGCTCTGATCACTGCTCCCCCGTTCTGCAGATCAACTCCATGGAGCAGCTGATCCTAAAACGTCTGCCAAGTGGGAGCCGCTGACGGGGCTGCTGTGTCAGGCCTGGAGCCTCGCAATGCGGACAGCGGACACTAGCAAGGAGGACGCCCCTCTTTACAGGAAGGCAATGCTGGTCACCTTGCCCTCAGGCTGCTCCCTGAGTTATTCTTACGTAGCCACCCGTTTACACCCCCTCCCAACCCCGGTGGATGTGATTTCCACCGTGGACAGGCCCCTAGTATGTTCACAAAACACTGAATAATGGTCATCATTTAACTCTCAAAAGAATTCTCTGAGGTGTACATATTAACATCCCGTGTTACAGATGAGCAAACAGGCTCTGAGGGCTGGAATGATTTCCCTGAAACCACAGAGCCTGGAAATAGCCGTGATCAAGCTTGGATCCAATGAACGTGGATCTCTAGGTCCGGCCGTGGCACTGGGGCGCCACAAGTCCAGTCGATGGCAGTGGCCTTCAGGGACCCTGCGTCGACCCACAGAGCCTTCTTCCTGAGACTGGCAGCAGCTCGAACTGCACTGAGGGCCCGGAGTGGGGCTTTTGCCCTCCTACCCCTGGTCCTGCTCTGACGGGCCACCGCCCGGCTCTTCTGAGGTTCCCTGACTGTCACCTTTTGTCTCCTCCCAAGCCCTGCTGGCCCTGTGATATTTATGCACTTGCTCTTTGGTTTGCACACCTACCAGGGCCTCCTTGGGGGGGCGGAGGCAGCGGGCCCCCTGTCCACTCTGCATTTCCCGTTTCCCTCCATCTGCGCTCAGGGTGACCTGCCATGGCTTCTCTTCCCCCTTTGTGTCCCTCACGCCGATCTTCCAGGTGCCACTCCCCCAAACACCTCCCCTCCATGCCCACCAGACCCAGTGCCCAGCCAGAGCCCCGAGCCTCCAGTGCAGCCTAAAATTGGAAACTTGCCCTCGGCCCTGCTTGGCCTCAGGCAGGGAGTGGCTTGAAGAGCGCCAGGTCTGGACTTGACACTCAGATGCGCCCTGAATGTCACTTTTGCTGACACTTTGGCCGGGAGTAGATCAAGTGCTGGGCAGGCTGTTAGCTCCTGAGCCTCAGTTAGCCCATCTGCGCAAGGGGCATGTGGAGCGACGGATTTGGCCTGTGGTTCTCCCGCCCCATCAGTACCAGGAAGTGATGCTGGTCCCTGAAGGTCGCCTCCCAGTGCTGGGTAATTAAACGTCATTGCTCGTTCTTCAGCCTTTGTGCGGAATCGGAGCTTAGCTTAAACTCGTTCCTAGTGTAGAAACGCGGCAGCTGACACTGAAGGTAGAACTGTAGTTATCCCTTTAGTTTTTTTCCAAGCAGGGAAGGAAGTTGGGATTGGCCCATTTCAGCAGCAGGACGTCGGCAGAGGGTAAGGGAGTGGAAGGTGGACTCTTCGTGAGGCTGGGCTATGAAAAGGCAAAGACTGTGGCAGCTGCAGCAGGAGATCCAGTAGCAGGCGTGAGCTTTCACAAGGGGTGATGTTCCCGCATGTCCTGGGTGAAGAGGGAAGAGCCCTTGAGCGTGGAGGGGTGAGGCAGAGTCCGGGGCCCTGACGGGTCTTGCCCTTGGAAGCAGAGGGAGGAAGAGGACGGCGTGGATGCAGGACAGGGCAGTAATTTGGTGACGGCAAGATGAGGGAATTCGCTCCCTCACACCCGTCATGAGAAGAGATCACCAACAGATTAAAGTCCTAACCTTAAAAATGAATCCGTAAAATTACTGAAGAAAGCACAGGGGAATATGTTCACGATCTTGGGATAGAAAACACCTTAAACAAGACAGAGAAAGCAAAAGACAGTGTGAGACAATTAACTTTCTCAAATTCAGCATTTTCTGTGTGACAAGATGCTAAAAAAGCAAGGGTGGAAATATCAGGACTAGATACAAAGCACTAGAGTGCAGAATACATAGAGAACTCCTAGAACTCCCTAAGAAAAGAAAAATGGGCGAATGCCAGGAATGAGCAATTTACAGAAGAGGAGACGCCCAACGTTGGGAAGTGCAGATTTCAGAACTCAGAAATGCGTATCCTCGATTTTGGCAGAAGTTAAGCCTTACATGTTGTGGGAGTGGATCGTTATAGACACCCTGGAGGTTTGGTGGACAATTCAGAAGCATTTATCAAGTTTTAAAATGGCACACAGAGCCATACCTAGAGTATTTACCAAGAGCAGGGTTTCTAAGCTCAGCGCTGTGGACATTTGGACCAGATAATTCTTCGTCATGAAAGGCTGTCCTGTGCACTGCAGGATATTTGGCACTATCCCTGGTCCCTGCCCATAAAGTGCTGGTAGTAGCCCTTTGCCCAACCCACCCACCAAGTTGTGATTGCCAAATGTCCCCCACCCCCACCCCGGGAGGGGTGCAAAAGTTTCCCCAGTTGAGAATCACTGCCCTAGAAAAACACTTGCGTGCATGCAGAAGAGGGAAGGGGAGGGAGTGCTGTGGTCACAACTCAAGTCCGCAGTGGAGGAGTGGTTAAGGAAAGGGAGACCCGAGAGCAGGGGCTGGGCTGAGCCCCTTCCACTTAGAAGCTCCTGTGATCTGACAAACTGGCTCTTTAGAAAACCCTCCTCCCCTCAGCTCGCCTTCCCCTCCCCTTGGCCTGAGATGGGTGGGGGCATGTCGGATGCAGCCTGCAGCCCAGCCACACACAAGGAAGGATTCCAGGAGACATACTGGGCAAGACTTTCCTCCTCCCTCCCCTTCCTGCCCCGACTCTGGGGCAGGAAAGGCAGCAGGCTCTCCTCTGCTTCTCCTAGGTCATGGAGCTCTGTTGCTAATATGCTCGAGGACAAGAAAAATCTGGAAATCCTTTCACAGGATGGCAGCCTGGCTGGCAAGGGTGCTGTGCTGCTGCGGAATCCAATTGCAAATGTCAGAAGCCTTTGATCTCTCTCCGTGTCCTTGGAACAAAGTCTAAGTCTGCCCTTCCCTCCAGGAGGTAGCTGTCTCAGGCCATCCAGGACAGAGGTTTGGCATGTGAGAGAGCAAAGAGAGCAGAAGCACATCGAAAGGTTTAAAATCACTCCCGGGGCATATCCAGGAGTGCTTACACCCACGAGCTCGAAGTCCACAGTGCGGTCTCCTCCATCCTCTGCGCGGTTCCTGAATGCGTGTCTCCATGCGTTCATCAGTGGGGTGTGGGTCTGTGGTGTGGGCTCCTGGAGTCTGGGTCTAACACCTCTTGACAGTTTGCTTCGGTGCAGGTGAGAAAATAGTTCTCAGTTCCATCTGCCCAGAGCTGAAGACTAAAAGCAGCTACTAGGGATTATGTTAATGACTTCGGGTGATGGACAAAGGAGAGGTTGTCCCGCAGAACACAGGGAAAAATATCTTTTTGTAAAGGATGATGGGCAGCAACAGGTGGTTTAATTAGTATGTATAGGAGCCTCGTATGTCAGCATCACTCACCATGAAGGATGCTCTCTGCAGGAGTGTTCTCCCTCCACTCGGCCAAAACCAGGGGTCATGTTTGAAAGCCCGCACTACCCTTGTTGCCTACGCACTGACCAATGGGAACAGACGCTGGGCACACATCCTGGGATGCCTGCATCCTGGCTGAGCCCAGGCCTGGCCCTTCCCAGGCCCTTCCCACTGGACATCTTCCTCCGTGGGAACGATTAGATGTTATGTGCCAGATCTCTCTGCCCCAGCCTTTTTTTTTTTTTTTTTTTTTTTGAGGTACGCGGGTCTTTCACTATTGTGGCCTCTCCCGTTGCGGAGCACAGGCTCCGGACGCGCAGGCTTAGCGGCCATGGCTCACGGGCCCAGCCGCTCCGTGGCATGTGGGATCTTCCCGGACCGGGGCACGAACCCGCGTCCCCTGCATCGGCAGGCGGACTCTCAACCACTGTGCCACCAGGGAAGCCCCCCCGGCCATATTGCTCATCTGTGTGTCTGTTTCTCTTCGTGTCTGGGAGCTCCTTGAGGGCATTTGGCCAAGTTCCACAAACATTTACAGAACCTCAACTCTGGGCCAGGCCTATGCTGAGTTGAAGGAAAGAGAAATGGGCAGGAATTCATCCCTGCCCTCAAGACTGAGCACATACCCAGGGGACTGTGCATCAGGGCTGAGTGCAAGGGAGGCCTATCAAAGTGTGTCAAGAGAAGGAGGGGGCGGGTGTCATGCAGCTGGGGGATCCGGGGAGGCTGCCTGGAGGAAGAAGCAGCGTAGAAGAATCCTCACCGTTACACCACGCCCTGCCATCCTCACAGCACTTTATGTTACAGATTCAAGGTGAAACAATGTGATGTGAAAGCTTGATCCTTAAAGCAAGCCCAGGAGGCAGGTCAGGCCCCGCCGTGTCTATTGTTCTACGTGAGGAACTCGGGCCTCAGCAATGCGCCCCGGTCCGTAGTCACCTGTGGCAAAGCCAGGGCTGGAGCTCAGGTCTCCCAGCTCCCCATCCCGGCTTTTCTCCTCTGCCCCACCAGGCAGAGTCTGTGGGAATGGAGAGGAACGGACAGATGCAAGAGCAGCTGAGGAGAGAGAATGGACAGAGTTTGGTGACCGAGCAGATGTGCGAGGATGGGAAAGCTAGAGACAGGTTGCCGCTCAGGGTCAGTGGTTTGGCCAGCGGGGTCCTGAGTTGGGAACATGCAAGGAGGCGAGGCAGAGATCCAGGGTCAATCAAGCCATGAGTTGGGTTTGGGATACTGAGTTTCAGATGCATGTGAGGTATCCATGTTGAAATGCCCTGGACACATGTGTGGGTCTAGAGAAAGGTTTGGGCTGAATTCATAGGTTGGGAGGTCATCATCAGAGGTCATTGCTGCCAGAGGAGAAGAGAGAACTATCTGGAACAGAGGTCAGCAAACTCTCTATACAGGGCCACGTAGTAAGTATTTTTGGCTCTGCAGGCCACGTGGCCCTTGTAGCAACTCCTCAACTCTGCTATTGTGGCATGAAAGCAGACATGCAAGACGCATAACAAATGGGCACGGCTGTGTCCCAATAAAACCTTACTTACAAAAACGTTCAGCAGGCCAGATTTGGCTCCCTGGCCATAGTTTACTGGCCCCTGATCTACAGAGCAGGTATGACAAGCAAATAGAAAAATGCCAGATTCTTAGCATGACAGAGAAAGAATCAGCAAAGAAAACTAAGTAGAAACAGTCCAAAAGGTCCATGCTGGAAGGCAGCCAGCTGGAAGAGAGAGAAAAGTGTCTGATGCAGAGAATGAGAAAAGGAGTGTAAAAAGGAAATACAATCTTCCTCTTAAAGATAGCAAATGGCTGAGAAAACAAGGCACCATCTTTGGCTGCCCAGGTGCGCAACCCCGGGGACACCACCCGTTCATAGTGTGAGGGAACGGTGCCCCCCAGCGCTGTGCATGATGGTGGCCTGCTCCCCTCAAATGATTTATAACCACACAGAACATAACAAATACGAGATAATGACCAAACACTAGAAAACACCACCACTGACAGTAAGTCCACAGGGACCTTGACCCTTGGCATTTCACAGGGCACCGTGCTGGTCACTCTATTGAAGACTTCGTGCTACTTGACCTCATGAGCAGGAAGTGGTCGGCACCCCAGCTGCCCTCATAAGATACACGTGTATCCAGAAATAGGAGCTAACCCCCCGTGAAGGTTCAGTGAGGTTTTAGGGTCCTGTGGTTTGTGGCAGGACAGGACATCTCCTCCAAGCTAGAACATGGCCTGCTTGAAGCGGGGCCCAGAGCAAGGGAGGGCTCTGCCACGGATCTGTCCTGCCATCAGGACCAAGTGATGCAGCAGCTCCGAAGGCAGTTTTCTGGTTCCCCGCTACGTGGAGCAGAGCGGCATTCTCAAGTGCAGTTCACGCTGCCCTCAAAAGCCAAGGAAGCCCACCAGTGCCAGGTCTCTTTAACAGTGGGAGACGAGAGGCGAGGGGAGGGGAGAGGTGTGAAAACTCCTTTAGCAGGATACCATTCACAGAGCCCCTGCCCCGCCAAAAAATCATAAAATGATACCACACAGTTCATTAGGTATATGTAAGTATAAATACAGAGAAAAAGGACGACGATGATACATCCAGAAATAAAAATAGGAGTTAGGGGACCTCTCTGGTGGTGCAGTAGTTAGGACTCCATGCTCCCAGTGCAGGGGGCCCAGGTTCGATTCCTGGTCTGTGAACCAGATCCCACATGCATGTCGCAACTAAGAGTCCGTATGCCACAACTAAGGAGCCTGCGAGCCACAGCTAAGAAGGCTGCCTGCTGCAACGAAGACCCAATGCAACCAAATAAATAAATAATTATTTAAAAAAAAATAGCAGCTAGTACACCTGGGTTTGGGGTGTGGTCAAATTTGTAATGTTTAATTTTCTTATAAGGAAGATATACTTATGTCTCACTTGTGCAATTAAAGTTGATATTAAAGAACTGAAAAACAACCTCCCACCAAAAAATAATTACAGGTGGTTCTCCACCTACTTATCTTCACTGCCAGTACCTCTTCATCTTCCTATTTCCTACCTGGACTAGAGGGTGACAAACTGTAGCCTATGGGCCACCAGGCCCCTGTTTTTATAAATAAAGTTTTATTAGCACACATCCACGCTCACCTTTATGTATTGCCAGTGGTTGCTTTCAACACGACAATGGCAGTTGTGTAGCTGCAACAGAGACCTTTATGGCCCACAAAGCCAAAAATCTTTACTATCTGACCCTTTACAGAAAAGGTTTGCCGGCCTCTGCCCTAGATGCCTTCATCGGTTTCTCCACATCCAGGCCTGTGCCTCTACAGTTCATCCTCTGTGCTGCAGCAGGAGGTGAGTCAGATGCTTCTTGGCTTCCCCAAGGCCCCTAGCACAAAATTATCTTCCTGGCCAGCAAGGCCTTTCTCAGGAACATGGGGCCTTGTCCGCCCCTGCCAGGCCTGCTTGGTGTTCCCCCCAGCTGAGAAGCCCACCCCTCAGCTCTCAGCACAGCTGGCACCGTCACCTCCGGTTCCAGCCCCAGTGTCGCCGCCTCAGGGGGGCTTGCTTGACTGGCCCACCCACAGTCGACCCTTCCTGCATCCCTGCTCACTGCCCTCTGTTAATCACCATCAAGGCACTTCCTTCTGTGCTGGGATGTGCACCTGCCGCGTGCATCTAGCTCAGGGCCAAGGACTGAGCTGAATACACGAATACTGGGAGCCAGAAGTAGGACGGATCCTGGCAACCTCTGGGCCACACACTTACTAACTTCGGGCAAGTAACCACTCTGCTGAACTTTATTTTTTCAATAGGAAATCGGGGATAGCAAGAGTACTTACTGCTTTGTGGGGTTAAAAGGAGATTGTTAATCATGTATCACACTAACTAGTCCCTCTCTGGACAGAGGAGGTGACCAAGGTGCAGAAAGGGGCTGGTGCAACTCATTCCTGCAGGAAGTTAGTAAGTTGGGGCTGAAACCCCAGCCTCATGACTTTTTGTCCTGCGTTACAGGCCGTCAGCCTCGCATTGCCAACCAGTGGGCTAATTACACCGAGCCTTTTGGAACTGAAGGATAGGGTCCCCCATTATCCATGGGGCATATGCTCCAAGGCCCCCAGTAGATGCCTGAAACCATGGATCATACTGAACTCCCTCTATATTATGTTTTTTCCTATATGTACATACCTGTGATAAAGTTTAACTTATAAATTAGGCACAGTAAGAGATTAACAATAATAACGAATAACAAAATAGAACAATTATAATATACTGTAATAAATAACTTACTGTAGATTTAATGCCTTTTCCATCTTTTTTTTTTTTTTTTTTTGTGGTCTCTCCCGTTGTGGAGCACAGGCTCCAGACGCGCAGGCTCAGCGGCCATGGCTCACGGGCCCAGCCACTCCGCAGCATGTAGGATCTACCCAGACCGGGGCACGAACCCACGTCCCCTGCATCGGCAGGCGGACTCTCAACCACTGCGCCACCGGGGAAGCCCACCTTTTCTATCTTAATTAAGCATTTATCATGCACTGTGGCCCTAACTTTTGTAGTTTGAGTTGCAGCAGCAAAATTAGCACGAATTTCTTTTTCCTTCTTCACAATTTCATGGATAGAAGATTCCTTCTTACTGTAGAGCTTAATGGTATGATTTTTTTCTTTCGTTATTGAGAACTTTCACCTTTTTACTTAAATGAAGCACTTTACCGCTTCTCTTTGGTGTATCCGAATTGCCAGCATCACTACTCTTGTGCTTTGAGGCCATTATTAATAGGATAAGCGTTATTTAACACAAGCAGTGTGATACTGCAACAATTGATCTGATCAGCAAGATGGCTACTAAGTGACTAACAGCTGGGATATGCTGGAAAAGGGATGATTCATTGTTCTACACAGGACAGTGTGAGATTTCATCAAGTTACTCAGAATGGCCCACAATTTAAAACTTATGAATTGTTTATTTCTGGAATTTTACATTTAATATGTTCTGACCCCAGTTGACTGTGGGTAACTGAAACCGTGGAAATCGAAACCACAGATAAGGGGAGACTCCCGTGGCTGTGTACATTTAAAGAATGCTGGGATTAACGAAAAGTCAGGATGCGATACTTACAAATCTCTGTCTAAAAGGATTCCTAGAAACGTGAGAGGGAAAAATGCATAATACACAAGTTTTATTCTTTTGTTTATATATACAAAGACCTGTGTTTTAAGTAGCTACAAAGCTAACAATACTGTTTTATTTCAAGTTTACTTTTCTTTCTGTGGTATTAACACCTGGATAGATTCATTCTTAGGTAGCTTGAAGCAACCAGGGATGGGGGTGCCTGTCACCTTGCTAAACAGTCTCCAAGGGAACTAGAAATGTTGAAAAAAGGCAGCTGTAACTTGGAGCAAAAATCGACCTAATTATTTGTGATTATATATGTCATGTTTTTTAAGGTGAGCCCCTCAAATAAACCAATTGTTTGACTCTTTTTTAAAAGAGCAAATTGTATTGTTCTTGCAATATATTTCGTCTCTCTCTCTTTTTTTTTTTTTTTTTTGCGGTACGCGGGCCTCTCACTGTTGTGGCCTCTCCCGCTGCGGAGCACAGGCTCCGGACACGCAGGCTCAGCGGCCATGGCTCACGGGCCCAACCGCTCCGCGGCACGTGGGATCTTCCCAGACCGGGGCACGAACCCACGTCCCCTGCATTGGCAGGCGGACTCTCAACCACTGCACCACCAGGGAAGCCCTATTTTTTATTTCTTTAGCTGAAGACCAAGTCATTCCTCCCCTCCTGTTTAAATAATATTAATAAAAATAACAGGTATTGACATCTGGTTCGTCCCTCAACTTTTTATGATTCCTTTTTTTAGTAAGGTAAAACTATCTTAGAAAGTTTAAAATGTTTTCCCCTTAAGAACGCCGTTAACGATACTTTCCATTCAACACAGAAAATTTCATAAAGGAGGAATATTACAACTGATCGAATCTACTATGTGCCAGACACTTTCCAGCTTTTAGCTGATTTAATAGTCACAATGACATTCTGAGATAGGTTTCAACGCACCTATCTTACTACAGTGAGGAAACTGAGGCTCTGAGAAGTGAGACATTTTACTGTGGGTCTGAGTAAGAGGTGGACTGGGCTTCCATCCAAGCGTGTTTGTTTCCAAGTCTGTATAATATCATGGTGACTAATAAGAGCATGGACTTCAGCCAGGATCCCTGTGTTTGGATGCAGGTCTGCTACTTACTAGCTCTGTTAACTTAGAGCAAGGTAGGTAATCCCTCTAAGCCCGTTTTCTTGTGTGAAGGAGGCATCATTATAATAATATATCCCTGAGGGGTAGGTTCTCAGAATGGCTCTTCCTTAGTCAAGCAGGCTTGCTTTCAGTCCTGGGCCTCCTCCTGGCCTTGGCCCTCTCCTGGAACACCCCAGGACATTTCTCAGCAGACCGAGTCTCACTTGATTTCCAGAAAGTGTTCCTTGATGAGTCCTGTTCGTTTGAACACTCTCTCCCCTCCTCCCTCCCTTCCCAACTCAAACATTCTGAGCAGGTGTACTAGGAAGAAAGGAAGCAGAAAAAGAAAGAAAATAGAAAACCCGAAATTAACCACAGCAGCTCCGCCTCCTAGGAGAGATTCTCCTTGGAATGATTCATCCTTTATTTAGCAAAACACTTTGATGGGGCATTGAATTCAGAAAAGCTAGCCCCAAGTCAAACAGAACCAAGTTGTTCTGCATAATAAGGTAAGAATGTTAGCATTTCAAAGATTAGTTATAAGAAGGGAGGGGGGGGGGTCTGTGAAGGAGGGAAGAGCCCAGAAAGATGAGGTGATGGACTTAGCGCGGAGGGGCTGGTAATGCTCTAACAATGGCTAAGGGGCTTTACAAAACCAGAGTGTTCAATATCCCACTTTAAAGCATAATCTGAGTGTTGAACCAAAAACCTCCCCAAACCCTCAAACTTAACTCCAAGCATGCCCCCAATGTCTGTCACCTGCAGCCCTCTGGTAAAGGAGTGACAGCGGTGCCCAGTGGGAGGTGGGGTGATATGCATGGAACAGGAATGGGATGGATGGGAGATTACCCATAAACCAAGGAAAATCAGCAGATGCTAGAACTTGAAGTAAGGGGTGATGGGCAGATGTGTGACCCCATGAAATCTCTGGAGGGGTAGTGAAGTGTTATTTGGAGGTCGGGGGGGGGGGGTTCGAGCTAAATTAAATCTTGTCTATAAGGATGGGGTGCCCCGGGTGACAAACATACCACATCAAACACAGGGGATTTCACAATGAACCAGATGGGATTATCAAATTATGATCCAAGTCTATTATTCTTCTATAAGAGATGCTAAATCTGTGTGTGTCCCTTCCAGGACGAAGACTTACTATGGTTATCCATGGCCCTCAAGAGTCATAGGATCAGTAGGAATGAGACACTCAGATATTTAACCCAGTACAATCCAACCAAAAAGGTGGGAAAATGGACATGGCTTCTTGGTGCCCTTGGTTGGTGGGCTGATGAGGCCAGTGTTGAGCGGAGGCACCATCCAATCAGAGCAGCACAAAGTTCCCTAGATTTTAGGCTTTTTGGCTCTCCAAGTTCACAGGCCCAGGTAACTGGCATCTTAACCAATGAAGCTGCTGTATAAAGTCCCGTATCATCTGGACCAGGTGCCAAAGTTGAGTTTATAAGTTTGATTACTGAGAAGTGCAAAGAGCTCTCCCATATTATTGAAATGTTCCATTTAATAGTTTCAAGGGCTATTGATTTTTCACCTCAAAACCACGAATGTTCAGCATTTTCTTGGAAAATTTCTCACTACAATTTATAAATTGTGTTTGCCCTAGGAGGTTCACTCACTAAAACTAGGAGGACTCACTCACTGACAATGACTTAACTGGACTAGTTCAAGATAACTTGTTTGGTATAAAGAGATGGGGGAGAATCTTCTAGAATTAGTATATTTCTAAAGACATTTCCCCTTTGTATATAAACTTGTTTTGTAAGCAAAATACAGTGACACTAACAAAGTGGCTTTAAAACACAATAAGGATCAGGGCAATTTAGTAACAATGGCATTGTTTCCCAATCTCCTCAAAGCCCCTCACAAAATCCAGCAGAGCAACAAGGATAGAAATAGAAAAATAGTGTAGAAAGTAGAAATAAATCAGTAGAAGAAGGATTCTTCCAAAGGAGTCAAGTGAAAGTGATGGATATAGGGGACAGGCAAAGAAGATCCAACACATACATAATAAATCCCCCCCCACAACCCCCAACCTCAGAAAAGTAAGGCTGTGGAGTAGAATATACAAAACTATTTTTTAAAAACTTTCCTGAAAATAAAACAAACAAAAAATAACTTGAACCTGTGTATTTAAAAAGGACATGATGTACCTGGGACATACAACCAAGAACAGTCAACTCCAAGACATCGTCTATTCAAATTATCAGATTTTATAGAATTGAAATCCTTTGGCATAAGGTAAAATGACCAAGTAACTTATATGGGATTAGACCTTCATGGTATACTTTTAAATTAAAACATAAGGGCATAAATGGAGTAACGAAGTACAGATACCCAAGAAAGAAAATGTGAGCCAATAATGATTTTATTCAGCCAAAGTGACCTTCAATTATAAAAGACATAAACTGTGATGAAGTTGAGGGAATCAGGGAATATTGCTTCTGTGTGCCCTTCCTGAGAGATCTACTAAACAATAAGTTTCAGACAATCAAGATTCTTTAGAGAAGCTTTTTGTAAGAACTACTTGTGAGCACTGAACATACGTAACTGTAGAATGAAGACTAGTTGGCACAAGGGTGAAAAATACTATGTTATATCCTCCAGTAATGAAGACATAATTCATCTATCAAAAATGGGGTGAGCAGGGAAAGATTATGTAGAAAGTAAGCTTGCTGGTTGCCTCCAAGGTATTATTTAGCACTAAATGGATATCACTTTAGATACTTTGGGGAGAGGAAGGGAGGGGAAGAAGAGGTTACTAATTTCAATAATGTTCATAGTAGGGAACCAAAAGACCTGCACCATCCAACATGGTAGCCACCAGACATACATGGCTATTTAAAATTGGTTTTTTTGGCCATGCCGCTCAGCATGTGGGATCTTAGTTCCCTGACCAGGGATCGAAACTGCTCCACCTGCAGTGGAAGCACAGAGTCTTAACCAATGGACCACCAGGGAAGTCCTGGCTATTTAAATTTTAATTAGCAGTTAATAAAATTTAAAATTCAGTTTCTTAATCATATTAGCCACATTTCAAGTGCTCCATAAGCTACTACATGTAGCCAGTACACCTTCCACATTAGAGAACACAGACACATAACATGTCCATCATTATAGCAAGTTCTTTGGACAATGCTACAACAGATAGCATTTTTAAAAGAAGGAGTAATAATATTGCCCTAAGATATTAGTATAAAGGTAACCATTGAAACAAAATACCCAATCTATGGTATTTTGATTTGGCAGCCTAAGCAGATTAATACAGATAGCAATTCTCTCCATATTAATATACAGATTCAACACAGTCTCTATCAAAATACAAGCTGACTTCTTTTCAGAAATTGACAAGCTGGTCTTGAAATTCATATGGATATTCAAGGAATATGGAATATGGAGTAATGAAAACAATCTTGAAAAAGAAGAACAGAGACTTCCCTGGCAGTCCAGAGGTTAAGACTCTGCTTCCACTGCAGGGGGCACGGGTTCAATCCCTGGGAACTAAGAGCCTGCATGCTGCACTGCACAGCCAACAAAAAGGAAGAACTAAGTCGGAAGACTCACATGTCCCAATTTCAAAACTTACCACAAAGACATAGTGATCAAGACAGTGTGGTATGGGCATAAGGACAGGTATGTACATCAATCAGATAGAACTGAGGATCCAGAAATAAACCCTTACTTTTACAGTCAATTGACTTTTGACAAGAGTGCTGAGACAATTCAGTGGGAGGAAGAAGTCTCTCTAACAAATGGTGCTGGGGCAACTGGCTATACACATGGACCCCTACCTCACAACATACATAAAAATTGACTCAAAGTGGACTATATACATTAATGTAAGAGTTTAAACTTTAAAACTCTTAGAAGAAAATGTAGAGTAACCTTATGACTGTGAAGGTTAGGCAAAGCCTTCTGTGATATTGGTTGGCCAAAAAGTTCATCTGGGTTTTTCCATAATGTCTTACTAAAAACCCAAATGAGCTTTTTGGCCAACCCAATATAATATCAAAAACACAAGTGATGGGCTTCCCTGGTGGTGCAGTGGTTGAGAATCCACCTACCGATGCAGGGGACACGGGTTTGTGCACCGGTCTGGGAAGATCCCACATGCCGCAGAGCGGCTGGGCCCGTGAGGCATGGCTGCTGAGCCTGCGCATCCGGAGCCTGTGCTCCGCAACGGGAGAGGCCACAACAGTTGAGAGGCCCGCGTACCGCAAAAAACAAAAAACAAAACAAAAAAAACCACAAGTGATAAAAAATAGATACATTAGATTCATCAAAATTTTAAAGTTTTGTGCTTTAAAGGATACCATCAACAAGTGAGAGGACAATACACAGATTGGGGGGAAATATTTGTAAATTTTATCTGATAAGGAAGTTGAATCCAGAATATATAAAGAACTCATAACTTGGTAATAAAAAAGAAAATAACCCAATTTTTTAAAGTGGGCAATAAATAAGTCATGACGACTTAATGTACAGCAAGGTTACTACAGTTAATAATACTGTATTACACATTTGAAATGTGCTAAGAGAGTAAAAATTATTTATCATCACAAGAAAGAAATCTATGTATGAGGTCTGATGTTAACTAGACTTACTGTGGTGATCTTTCCACAGTGTGTACAAATATCAACTTACTACGTTGTATACCTGAAACTAATATGTTTTATGTCAATTAAACCTCAACTAAAAAAATGGGCAAAAGATCTTAATAGCTCTTAATAGGCATTTCTCCAAAGAAGATATACAAATGGCCATGCCATTTGATTTTTGATATACAAAATCAAAAGTACAATGAGATATTTTATACCTTCTATATGGCTAGAATCAAAAAGCCCAATAACAAGTGTTGACAAGGATGTGAAGAAATTGAAACTCTCATACACTGTTGGTGGGAATCTGCAGCCACTTTGGAGAACAGTCTGGTAGTTCCTCAAAAAGCTAAAAAAAAGTTACCATATGACTCAGCAATTCCACTCCTACGTATATAACCAAGAGAAGTGAAAACACGTGTCGACACAAAAACTGTGTGTGAATGTTTGTAGCAGCATTATTTATAATAGGCAAAAAGCAGAAATAACCCAAATGTCCATGATTGTATAAAATGGGGCATATGCATGTAATGGAATATTATTCAGTCATAAAAGGAATTAAATACTAATATACACCATAATACGTGTGAACCTTGACAATATTATGCTAAAGAATCCAGTCACAGAAGAAGACATACTGTATGATGACATTTATACGAAATACCCAGAATAGGCAACCATGGTGATGGTTGTAAAACTGTGAATAGACTAAAAACAACTGAATTGGACACTTTGAAAGAGTGAATTGTATGGTACGTCAATTACATTTTTTTTTGGCTGTGTTGGGTCTTCGTCTCTGCGCGAGGGCTTTCTCTAGTTGCGGCGAGCGGGGGCCGCTCTTCATCGCGGTGCACGGGCCCCTCACTGTCGCGGCTTCTCGCTGCAGAGCACAGGCTCCAGACGCGCAGGCTCAGTAGCTGTGGCGCACGGGCTCAGTTGCTCCGCGGCATGTGGGATCTTCCTAGACCAGGGCTCGAACCCGTGTCCCCTGCATTGGCAGGAAGATTTTCAACCACTGCGCCACGAGGGAAGCCCCGTCAATTACATTTTAGTAAAGCTGTTACATAAAATATCTATATAAAAATTTAAAAAGAAAATAAACACTCAAAAGAGCTAGAAAAGGGACAACAGAAACAAATATAGAAGTAAAGAACTAAAGATAAAAACAGACATCAATGATACAGAAAACAAATGAACAAAACAATAGAATTAATAAATGAGTCAAAAAGTTGGCTGTTGGGGAAATAAAATAGACAAACCTAATTTTACTAAATGGGATAAAGCACAAAAAAGACAAAATAAGAAATGACAAGGGGCAATAATAATCCAGAGAGAATATTAAAATCCCAGAGACTATTTTGAATAACTATGAAAATAAAATATAAAACCTAGATGAAATGGATCCTTTTCTAGGAAAATTTATTTAACCAAAGTTGAATCCAGTATAGCTAAAAAGCTTAAACAGCCAATTTCCACAGAAGAAACAGGAAGTTGTAGAAGTGCTCCTTCCAGAAAAGCACCAGGCTTGAATGGAATTCTCCCAAGCTAAAAAAAAAAAATAATCTTAACGCAGTTTACAGTATTACAGGGTAGAACAAAAGAAAAGCCTCTAAGTTATTTTTATGAAGTGAATATAACTTTTATGCCAAAATCTGACAAAGATTGAGAGGGGGGAAAAAAGAAAAAAAATTCAGACCATTTTAACTATGATGCAAAAATTTAAAATAAAATATTAGCAAAGAGATCCACCAATACATTAATGCATTATTCATCATGATCAAGTGTGGTTCATTCCAGGAATGTAAGAAAGAGTCAATACCCTCATATCAATATAATACTAATAGAGTTTAATAAAAGTATCATCTAATCATCTCCTTAGACTTCAAAAGGCATGTAACAAAATTCAATACCTGTTCATGTTAAAAATTCTAAAATAGGAATTGAAAGATACTTCTTTAACTTGATAAAATATAAATATTTCAGCTGCAAAGACAGAATCATACTTAACAGGGAAATTCCAGAGGCCTTCCCGATAAAGTTAAGAAAATAAAAGAATGCCTATTACTACTTATGATAGCTTTGGAGATATTAGACAAGAAAAAGGAACTACAACAATAAGAGTTAGGAAGGAAGAGGTAATAATATCTCTACTTGCAGATGCTATCACCATGTATCTGGAATACCCAAAGAATAAATTAAAACTACTGTAAATAGTAGGATATTTTAGCTGGAGAGGGTGTGGAGAAAAGGGAACCCTCCTGCACTGTTGGTGAGAATGTAAATCGGTGCAGCCACTACGGAAAACAGTATGGAGTTTCCTTAAAAAACTAAAAATAGAGTTACCATATGATCCAGCAATTCCGCTCCTGGGCACATATCCAGAAAAGACGAAAACTCTAATTCAGAAGGACACATGCACCCCAATGTTCACAGCAGCACTATTTACAACTGTCAAGACATGGAAGCAACCTAAATGTCCATCAACAGATGAATGGATAAAGAAGGTGTGGTATATATACATACAATGGAATATTACTCAGCCATAAAAAAGAATGAAATAATGCCATTTGTAGCAACATGGATGGACCTAGAAATTTTCATACTAAGTGAAGTCAGACAGAAAAAGATAAATATTGTATGATATCACTTATATGTGGAATCTGAAAACTAATACAAATGAACTTATTTACAAAACAGAAACAGACTCACAGGCATAGAAAACAAACTTACAGTTACCAAAGGGGAAGTGGGGGCGGATAAATTGGGAGTATGGGATTAACAGATGCACACTACCATATATAAAACAGATGAACAACAAGGATATACTGTATATCACAGGGAACTATATTCAACATCCTGTAATAAACTATAATGGAAAAAAATTGAAAAAAGAATATAGATATATACATATAAATATATGTATAACCAAATCACTTTGTTACACACCTGAACTAACACAATATTGTAAATCAGCTATATTTCAATTTAAAAAATAATAAGGTATTTTAGCAATACAGCAGAATATAAAATTGACATACAGAAAATAATAGCTATTTTATACACACATGCATACACATACACCCCTCAAGCAATATCCTATTAAAAGATATAATGAAAGGGAAGACACCATTACGATAACAAAAGGTAAATTAAATGTCTGAGAATAGTTTCAACAAGAATATGCAAAACTTTTACAGGGAGATCAGCTTGGTGCTCTGTAACCACCTAGAGGGGTGGGATAGGGAGGGTGGGAGGGAGACGCAAGAGGGAGGAGATATGGGGACATATGTATACGTATAGCTGATTCACTTTGTTACACAGCAGAAACTCACACACCATTGTAAAGCAATTATACTCCAATAAAGATGTTAAAAAAAAGATCCTGCACATGGCAACAAAGATAGTGCATGCCGCAACTAAGACCTGGCACAGCCAAATAAAGAAAAAAAAGAAAGAAAAAGAATACGCAAAACTTTTATGATTAAAACTATAAAACATTCCTGAAAGACACAAATGTATAATTAAATAAAAGAGAAACCATATTCTTGGACAGGAATGATGGTACATCATAAAGATGCCAAAGGTGCAGATGACAGGTTGATGGCGAACGTCATGACGGATGATAGATCAGTCTTACCCAGAGTGGTACCCTGACATCATGCGCTTCCTGACCTGATGCAATGAGCAGCACACAGCACCACCTGTGGGTATCTGTGCCCAAAGAATTAAACCAGAATCTAATCAAGTCTCTAAAGACAGGAAATAAGAGGAAGAGAAACATATTAAAGGACATTCTGGGATGCCGTCCACCAAATCCAGAACGTCTACAGGACAGTTTACCTGGTTTGTTCTAAGGAAGGAAGTGGGTTATAGATCACAAGAGACTTGAGATGCATCAACCACACGCAGTCTGAGTCTTGATTTAAACCAGCTGCAGAAAGACATTTGCGATAACTGGGGAAATGTGAAAACAGACTGGGCTTTAGATGTATTGAGGAATTATAGTTAATTTTATTAGGGGTGACAATGGTATTGTGGCTATCAGGAATAAAAAGTTTTCTCTGTGGAGATACATAATAAAATACTTGTGGGTGAAATATTAAGCCTTTAAAATACTTCAGCAAAAACACAAACCCCAGCTTTGTATGGGGGGAAATGAAACAAGACTGGCGTGATGCTGATTGCGGCTCAAGCTCTTTGTCAGACGCCAACATACATCTGTGCCTGGGCCCATCTCACTCAGCTTCCTCAGGAATGCTGGTCCTTTGACTACAGCCTCTCTGCTCTGCCTCATCAGCTTGTCCCTTCTGCTGACCTTTTCCTTGGGCTGCACACACGGGCTCCATCACCTCCCGCTGAAGCTCCCTCGACGCCACCCTCCTCCACAGCAAAGCTCCTAGAAGGGCTGCCTCTCCCCACCTCCCCTTCCCTCCTACGCCTACCCCAACCGGGCCATGCCCCTGTCACAGCAAACTTTCCCTGACAGTGTCACCACCAGCCTCCACGTGGCCAAATCTGATACCCACTTCTCTCTATTCAGCCCCTCATCGGCGTGCTCCCCAGCCCACCACAGCGGCCCTCTGGAAACACTTGCTTCCAGGTTTCAAAGATGCCACCATCTCTCCAAGAGGGACCTAGGTCAGGCCCCTGCCTTTCACTGCTATTGATATCTTAATGATTTCTACATTGATATTTTTAGTCCTGACCTGAGTTCTAGATCCGTATTCAATCAACAGCCTATCGACTCGCCAACTGGAGGTGTCACTATTCCATCATTGTCCACCCAGCTGTCTCAGCCACAACCCCAAAGTCATTCTTGTTGTGGAAAACTGAGATTCTGCATCGCATTTATAGTTAATTTATTAGGGCCACTTATGCTCATAAAAGAGCATTTTCTTTTAGTGAGAAGATCTTTTGCTGTTTCTCTTTCCATAGCAAATTTTTTTAAAAAAATAATTTATTTTTGGCTGCGTTGGGTCTTCGTTGCTGTGCACGGGCTTCCTCTAGTTGCGGTGAGCGGGGGCTGCCCTTCATGGCAGTGCACGGGCTTCTCATTGCGGTGGCTTCTCTCGTTGTGGAGCACAGGCTCTAGGCGCACGGGCTTCAGTAGTTGGGGCTTGCGGGCTCTAGAGCACAGGCTCAGTAGTTGTGGCTCGTAGGCTCTAGAGCGCAGGCTCAGTAGTTGTGGCGCATGGCCTTAGTTGCTCCGCGGCACGTGGGATCTTCCTGGACCAGGGCTCGAACCGCTGTTCCCTGCATTGGCAGGCGGATTCTTAACCATTGTACCACCAGACAAGCCCTCCATAGCAAATTAAACCTGCACAGCACTTGCATCTTCTCGTCCTGGGACTCTCCTCCCTGATTTAAGAAGAATCTAGATCCCTCTCATTTTCAAGGTTCAATCTTAAAGGCTACCTACACAGGTGGGAATTCCTTCACCACCTGACCTAACTCGCTACCAGGTTACTGTGTTCTGTTTTCATTGTAGGATTTTGCACGTTCCAAGCTTCTTGTTCTTCTTTTTCCAGAATGAAAGCTGCATGAGAGCAGCTTAGCTTTGTTCACTGCTGTATCTGCAGCCCTCAGCCTCACGGTGATGGCCAAAGTTTCATGAACAAGAGAAGTTTGCACAAGAACTGCCTTGGTCTGCTCGGGCTGCTGTAACAGAACACAACAGACTCCGTGTGGTGTGGTGGTGGCAGCTTAAAGCACAGATGTTTATTTCTCACAGTTCTGAGGCTGGAAGTCCAACATTAAGGTGCTGGCAGATCCAGTGTCTGGTGAGGGCCTCCTCCTGGCTCGTTGACAGCTGTCTGTTCGCTGTGTCCTCACCTGGGTGAGGACATTTCCTGGGTGCGTGCACGTGGAGAGAGTGATCTTTCTCTCTTCTTCTCCTTAAAAAGGCACTAATTCCATCATGAGCACCCCATCCTCAGGACCTCTTCTCACCCTAATCACCTCCCAAAGGTCCCACCTCTAAACACACACGTTGGCGGTTAAGGCGTCAACATCTGAATTTGGGGGACACACAAGCATTTAGCCCCAAATGAGAACCTTCCTCTTCCTGGACCTGTTCCTAAAGTGAGGCCACGGGCTGATCACTGATGTTCCTCCTGGTCTGATGTTTTGACGCTTCGACAGACCAAACTTACACTGCCGAGCACCATGCAAGGCGATAGGGTTAAAATGATAAAAGATGCACACCTGGCATGTGTGGTACCCGACGCTTATCTGTCTAGGGCCGAGTAAGAAGACTGGGGTCAGAGAATAAAAAATAGGAAATGTAGTATTTTCTTATATAATTCTCATATTAGATACTTAACAACCTATTTGTGTCATTACCCTGACATCGCTCTGTGATGAAGAGCTATAGACTAAAGTCACACTAAGTGGAGAGGAGCAGTATTCCACACAGAATGGATTCCTTTGACTGGAAGGCATCCCTTTGTAATGCCTGAGGTCCTGCTTACCTGTTCAGAAGGTAGACGAGGGGCAGCGGGTCTTGAGAAGGAAGCAGGAGGCATCAGGGCTGGGCTGTGACTGCGGGGTACATGAAGTAGGGAAGGGACTCTGGCTGGATGGCTGGGTACAGTTTCAGGGAGGAGGGACTCCTGCTGGGATTGGAACTACCCAGGTGAGGACAGAGGAGCTAGAGCTGGCTGGGCCAGGAGGGTGAGGAGGACAGGGCCAGGGGTGGGGGGTCTTGAATACCAGGAGATGCTGATTGAGACTTTTTGAGGTCACTTATTCCAATGGTTGTCAAAATTATACCTCTAAGAACACTGGGCTTTTGAGCATTTGGATTATACGGAAAAAAAAAGAAAATTCCAAACTTTCCTCCAAAGTAAAAATATATATACACTAAATTCACGAATATTCTTTCCATTTCAAATAGTCTTACTCAGTGACCATCTGCTCCCGCTTCTCTCCACTAGAATCTGGGTCAAGGATAGAAGCTGGTCCGGCACAAAGTTAGATGAACTGTCTTACATTTAATCAACCAACATTACAAAGTGTTCACGCTACATACAACTTCATAACATCCAGGTCTGCGGGCACCTGTAAAACAGGGGGACCTCCAACCTCTATCCTTCTACAGGTGGGCAACCCGAGGTCCCGTCCACAGTGCTCGCCTGTCCAGCCTCCTGCCACATCCCAGGCTGGGGATCGCTGACTGGCAGGCCTCTGGGTCCTGAGCACAGACCTGGGCCCTCCTCAGGCCTTCACTCGAGGCTGCTGGGGCAGGGGGCGCTGGCCGAGGTGTGGGCATGTGTGGGCCGGCACCACAGGAGACAGCTGGTCCAGGGGCTCAGAGACCAGGCTCAGGCGAGTAGGTCCCATCCCCTACGGCCGGAAGGACACAGAGCTGAGGTGACAGAATGAGAAGCAGCCCAGGGCATTCCGGATGTGACGCTAGTTGCTGGGAGGGACAGAACGGGGACAGAGGCTGAAGACCATCGGGCCGCTGAGAAAGCCGGAGACACGGGTACAGCGGGGCAGGAGGAGGAAGCTGTACCCGCACACGACCTCTCCGGCAGGCAGGTCCGGTGTGGGGGGGCTCATCCTCTGCCCATCCTTCCGCTCCTGGACCTGGGTGTGGCAGAGCAGAACACACAGGGCTGGTGCACGAAGGTGAACACGAGCACGAACATCGCCGCGGCAGGCTTGGGGCTCAGGGGGCGGGAGGAGATGGGAGCTGCAGGACCTGGGACGAGAGAAGACAGGGTCAAGGGCAAAGGGAAGGAAGGGGCAGGGTGTGGGGTGGGTGGGAGTGGAGCTGCCGGGAAGAGTCTGGACGGGCGAGCTGGGTGGTCGGTGCCGGTCTCCAGAGCCGAGGCCTTGCGTCCGAGCCAGCGGCTTGGTGTCGGAAGACCCAGATCTGAAACCTGGCTCTGTGACCTGGACCAGTCATTGTGCCTCTCAAAACCCCTTTTTATAACCTGTAAAGTTAATACTACCCAGCTTGGTTGATGCGATGATCAAGGGACAGTGCCCACACCTGTGAAGCACTGTGCAGCTAGCTGTGTGCCCCTAATATGAAGGGGGCCTAAAAATGGTTGGCTTCTGAGGTGTTAAAGGAGAGAGCCTGGATCCCCCACCCTGGGGACCGTCGCAGGGCAGCGCAGTTGGGGGGTGGGGGTCAGTTCTGCCTTCACGGAGGGCAGGAGGGGCGTTCCCTCTCCTTGACCTGGCCCCGGGGGCTCACCTCGTCACTCATACTCTGGGTCTGCCATCTGCTCCAGGAGCATGTCCTCCGTGTCGCCAAACTGTGAGAGAGAAGGAGCTGGAGGCCAGAGTCCGGGATTCTCCTTCCCCTCCCGGCCCCTGGGCTTGGAGTGGCAGGCGGGAACTTGCATGGGGGGGACCCCAGGGGCCCCTCCTCCCACCAGCCTTCACCCTGGGACTGCCCGCCACAGAGGCTCCTGCCACCCAGGGGCTTCCGCTGGAGACCCCCGAGGGTGGTTGGTCATTTGCTTCTAATGTCTCTCCAATCTGGTCCTTTAAAAATCTGCATTTGTAAAGTCCCTCCATTGTTTTAGCTTCTGGTACAGAAATGGAGGGAACAGATAGACCACAGAGGCCAGACATGGGGGAAGGGGAGCAGGGCCACCCACGATGCCCTGACGGGTCCCCGGAGAAGCACACTTGCCTCGATGTGGTACACTATGCGCCAGAAGCTGGAGTCTGAGCCTCGGTACCTTCTTCCGGGGTAGAGCTGCCACATGACCGGCAGCAGGTACGGGCCCAGCTGGCTGGGGCACACAGGCTCCCCCAGGGGGACATCTTCCTGACGCATGAGGACTTGGAGGCTACTTTCTAACTGAAGAGAAGAGAAGGGCAGGGCACACTTCACGGTCCTGCAGGCACAAATACCCATGGTCCATCCTGCCACCCACCCAGCCCAGCCCGCATCTAAGATGCTGGTGGTCACTGTTCCCAGAAGCTCCAATCCCTAAGCCAGGCACGCTCCTCTCAGGGACTCTGGCTGGGCCGAGATGACCAGCACTCGAATGGGTCTAGATACCCAGACAGGGCCACAAAAGGTCCACTTCGTGACAAATGCCTGGTTGCCGGGGTATGCCATGGGGCCCCAGAACTTCTGTAACTATGGAGTCTGGTGCCTATTTCAGCTGATGGGGGATTTTCTTGGATTCTTCTTTATCATACAACCTCTTTTAAGCAAGATCTCCCCAGACCCCAGAATCAGGTGACAGCCCACTTGTCACCATCTCCGCCACTGTTACTGTTTCATCACCTCTCGCTGGGCTACTGTGACAACTGCCCAACTTGCCGCCTACTCGGCCCTGTGGCCCACAGCCGAGACTCAGCACCGCAGCCAGGTGTGCACCTAAAAATCACGTCAATCCCCTGCTGGCTGCCCTCCGACACCTTCCAATCGCAGGCAGATGAACTGAAATCTTCACCATGGCCCGAAGGCCCCCAGAGCGGCTCCCTGCCTCTCTCACCTCCTTCTGTTCCATCCTGGACCCTCCACCCATTCCAGCCACACAGGCCTCCTCGCAGTGTCTGGGATGTGCACACACCCAGAAATCTCTCACACCTGCTGTCCTCTGCCTGGAACATTCTCCCCTAAATCCATGAAGGGCTCACACCCTTTTTTTAAGGCAGGTCTCTGCTCAAATGTATGTCTATAAAGACAAATGTCAGCAAAATCCAACTTTTATGATATACATAAGGGGCATGTCCCAGATGTCCAGAAAGGTTTCAAAGAAAATGATGGGCAAAATGTGGCAGGCACATGCAAATTAAAACTCTGGAGGGGAGGGCTTCCCTGGTGGCGCAGTGGTTAAGAATCCACCTGCCAACGCAGAGGACACGGGTTCAAGTCCTGGACTGGGAAGATCCCACATGCCGCGGAGCAACTAAGCCCGTGCGCCACAACTACTGAGCCTGCATTCTAGAGTCTGGGAACCATAACTACTGAAGCCCACGAGCCCAGAGCCCATGCTCTGCAACAGGAGAAGCCACCACAATGAGAAGCCCATGCACTGCAACGAAGAGTAGCTCCCGCTCGCCACAACTACAGAAAGCCTGAGCACAGCAACGAAGACCCAACACAGCCAAAAATAAATAAATTAAAAACAAACAAACAAGAAAAACTCTGCAGAGGACTAGCCTGAAGACCTCACCCCACTCATCCTTGCCTGCCCTCCCACTGTAGTTATCCTACAGAACTTACCACCGGCCTCAATTAGTGTGCTGTCCTTCTCCCCCAGCAGAATGGCAGCTTCACAAGCAGTGAGATTTAATCACATTCACTGCAAAACCTCACAGCCTAGAATCCTGCTTGGCATAAAAATCGGACTCTTATCTTTGTTCAATGATTATTTTTCCAAAGTGGAAATAGCTTTTCAAAATTTTTGTCTACGAAGTAAATTAGAACTCACTGTTAAAAAATAATTCAGATCACCCTGCAAGGTGTAAGTGTGGAAATCACCATTCTTGCTGTGTTAGTATATAACCTTCCATATCCTTTAACCATTTTACATTTGTTTATTCATCTCTCTCTTGTTGACTTATGTAAATCTTTACATATTAAGAATACTGGTCCTTTAAGTTATGTG